>NC_056677.1:15925416-16247500 GCF_018350195.1 Panthera tigris | reverse complement strand
TGGGCTTCCTGTCTCTGAGTCTTTGTTCCCTGCCATTCACACCCACCCCCTTCTTTGTTTCCTCTCCCACTCAGCCCTACCTGCCCAAATATTTCCAGGGCCAGATCAAATCTTGTTTACCCAAAGCTGCAATTGAAATGCTTCTCTCTTTCTAGCACTGCTAACACTTTGTTTGGCATCTGTTTCTATAGCATTTATGATATGCTGCCATTTTATACAATCAGTTGTATATTTCTCGTTTGGCTGATTCATCTTTGATGCCCCTACTATGTACAGCGTGTGGAATAGATATTCAGTAAGAGCTTACTTAATTTTTGGTTTAAAGTTTTTTAAAAAAATGCAAATCCACATTTATTCATTTGCTCAGTCCAGAAGTACTTATTGATGGCACACTGTGCCAGGCAGTAGTGTGTAAGCCAAAAAAATGTCCTTGCTCTCATGGAAACTACTTTTTTATTTTTCACCTTATTCATGTATGACATATATAGAATGTATACACATCTTAAGTATGTACCTCACTGGCCTTTCACGTATGTATGTATCCATGTAGCTATCACCTACATCAAGATATAGAATATTTCCAGCACCCTGGACTCCCTCCCAGTCAATATCCTCCCACCCAGAGATAACCACTATTCCAGCTCCTACCACCACAGATTACTTTTCCCTGTTCATGAATGTCATAGAAATGGAATCAAATAATATGTTCTCTTTTGTTCACTGTAAATTTCTATGAAATTCATCTGTGAGGCATGCATAGCAGCACCTCATTCTTCTTATTGCCATGTAGTGTTCCACTGCAGAACATTCCGTTGACTATTCCGCAATTAATGTATCCATTCTCCTATTGAGGGATATTTGGTTTGGTTTCAGTCTGGGGCTGTCATGAATAAAGCTGTGATAAACATCCTTGCGTACGGCTTTTGTTGGACATAAGCATACATTCTCCTGAGATGTATGTCTACGAATGGAACTGCTGAGTCATAGGTGGCTTTAGTAACACACTGCTGAATGACCTTCCTAAAAGGCTTTTGCCAGCTTATACCCTTGCCAAAAACATATGAAAACAAAGAAAGAAATAAGAAAAACATCCGATAGAAGAAGAAGTGACATTAAGAATTAACATCAGATGATGAAGCTCAATTGGGTCTGATGGCCAGGCAAGTCTTCCTTAACAAGGTGAGATTTAGCCTGAGGCCTGCACAACAAGAAGAAATCAGTCGCAAACATGTCAGGAGAGGAGAAATTCAGGCAGGGAATGCAGCGGCTGTAAGGGCTTTGGGGCGGGAAGAGGAGCAGGAGGGAGGCTAGTGGCCTTGGAGTGAGTGAAGGAAGTGAGAGAGGGAAGGGATGGGAAAGCAGCAAATAAAGGGCATATTGTTAAGCCAGCTGCCACAATAAGTGACTGGAGCTTAGTTCTGTGGGCAAATGATTTAAAAAGCATAAAATACATGCTTCAAGACTATCCCACAAGCCAAGAGAGCCAAGAGCACTGGGGTATTTATGTATTGACCGCCATGGTCATTGGCTGAGGATTGCTGACATATTGGGGAAAGGGGAGCATAGATGTTAGTTTCCCAATACATCTTGCCTTTAAATTGACCTTCCACAACTCTGGAAAAAGCCTTCAGGTACAGGAAAGTAGATAGTGGCAGCTGGAAATTGTCTAGAGCCCATTAAACTGGATAGCTGCAGAGCAGGGGTATACTGATGGCATTGCTATGCTTTCTTGTGCTAATTTGACCTATTTTCTATTTACTCAATCACACATAGACACCTCTAATATAGGTATTTCCTTCCTAACACATTCAATACCTTCCTCTTGATCTTAGCTTTTAACTTCATCCTACTGTCAATGTTTTTCTCTTTGACCCTTGGCCCCACAGCCAACTCCTTGAATTCACCCTTTTCTACCACCCTAAATATCATCAGCCATTTGATTGACTTCATTCCCATGGCCAGCTTCTCTGGATCATGTTAATTATTTTCTTTTGCTTCTCTTAGGCTCCCATTCACTGGGCATTCCAATTAGCATAGACCTCACCAATAATAGACCCAGTATATGTGTACAGAATAACTATTGAGGGATAATCCATAACCATGCTGATTTGGAAATACTTCAGATTTGTGTTATATCTCAGTTTGATTCTTGTGTTTTCCTGACAACTAAAGACTCACTTTCTGTGTCAGCTGTCAGTTGCCAGATAATGCTGTGTAACAAAACACCCCAAGACTCAATGTCCTTAAACAATAAGCATTTATTTACTTCATAAAACTGTGGGTTGGCAGTTTAGACTCAATAGTGTTTCTAATCTCCCTTGGACTCACTAACTGGTCTTTCAGTCAGCTGCAGCTCAGATAGGTAAGCTCAGCAGCAATGACTAGGGAAATTCAGCTCTGTTCCTCATGTCACATTTTCCAGCAGGATAACCATGGCATTTTCTCATGGCAAACACAGAAGAAGAGCAAGAAAATGAAAACACGCAAGGTTCCTTGAAGCCTAGACTTGGAACTGACCCACCATCACTTCCACCACATTCTGCTGGCTGAAAGTTACAAGGCCAACTCAAATTCAAGGGAGGGAAAATAAACTCTGCCTCTTTAGTGAACGAAATCCCAAGATCATGTGTTAAAAGATGTGGCCAAAGGAAGAGGTAGAGAATCAAGGTCATTAAGTTATTCCACCATATTTTACTACTTGTTGTCTGACTTAGAATGTTGAGCATATGTTTCTTTCCCTTTTCAGCTCAAAGCTTCTATGGCTTAAAACATCCAAATAAATACAAGCAGCAGTGCTTTACTGATTTGAATTATTAGATATTGCCTCAGTTCTCTATTTCTATATATGTAACCATCAAAGAAAGAACTATGGAAAGTGTGATTTCAGTCATAAAATATCCCTACAGATTTTGAAAACAGGATTGTCAGTCCCCAACTAAAGATCAATCTGGAGCCAAAGTTAGATCAAATCACCCACAATCTTAGAGTTTCTCTATTTTGTATTGGAGAGAGGGATGTTCCTCTGCTGTCTGCCATCTTCATCGGAAGACAGGCAGTACAAGAAGGTGTTTAAAGTGTGTGTAATTTATGAGAAGGAACAAAGAAACTGCCACTATTACCACCATTACCATGGCCATATTATATTAAATCAGGATAGAAGAGGTTACTGAATTGGCTTTTCAAACAGGGTGTCTCCCCAGAGACATCTCTGCCAGTGACATCAGCAGGAACATGAAGTACACAGTGTTCACTGGAGAGAACATACAAAATATTCAAGACGCTGATGATCCTGTGAATCAAATGGCCCTGCTGTGCCCTGCTCAACACTATTTCTGTTCCGTGTGAGGTGTGTGTTCTGAATTTGATTTACTATCTTTAATGCCATTCACTCACAAGGCAGTGGGTAGATGCCATGAAGGGCTCCAATTAGGTCCTGAAAATCCAGTACAGTGCAATTGAAGCATAACAATTTGAAACAGATATATAGCTGTGGAGAGGGAAAGGATATGAGGGCAACGTGTTCCTAATTTCCTGCTTAGGGAGAAGAGACAGCGCAGAATGGTGGTTAAGAAGCCAGGTTTCTGAGACAGTCTCAGGTTTGAGTCCAGACTCTGCAATTGCTCACTGTATGACTTAAGGCAGGTCTCTTATCCTCTTTCAGCCTCAGTTTCTTAATCTGCAAAATGGATCCTCTGTTGAAACAACCTTGAAGATTTAATGAAGGGGAAAATCCATATGTAAAGCACACCTGGAGGTAACTACCAAAAGATAAGTGCTCAATGAATGTGGACTATACATTTTTAAGCTGGAATGTACTTAGGATGTCATTCAATCCAGGCCCCTCTTTCAGAATTTGAAAACAGAGCCACAGAGAAGCTGAAGGAGTCCCCCTTGGTTACACAGCTAGTGGCACAATCAGGGCCGAAAACCCAGGGGTCCGGATTCCCATGCCTCTGTATTGTCCCTTCACTACCACACCCTGTTGTGACGTGCAACCCTGCCTATCCTTTTCCACAAAGTGGAGCTTCACTAAAGAGCCGGGGGTGGGGGGGGGAGGGTTCCCCTTCCCCTGGATAGTCACATGTCAGGCACAGGAAACTGAATGGTGTGGAATTTTCTAATGTGGCACTCACCGCCTGCTCACTTTCATCTGCTGCAAGTGTCTCTGGGAAATAAAATATTGGCAGGTTTGTCCAACAGCTGCTCAGCCTAGAGACCACAGCTTATTTTGGTCCATTTATGTTAACTCATCTGTCTTAAGCTCTTTGTTAGTGACTCACCGCATACTGCTACCAAAAATATACACCAAAATCCAAGAATCATTCATATGAAGGGCAAACCTCTTCCTTAAAATACCACATTTTTGTCTTGTGTTTATGAAATGTTTCCTTCCTCCTGCCTCCACATCACATTTTCTTCTTTCTTCCTTCATCTTTGATCACCTTCAGTGGCATGGAAACTACATGGTGTGGTCAAGAGAATTCTAGAATGGATTTCAGAAAACCTGGTTTTGGTACTGATCTGACATTCTTTAGCTGTGAAAACCTACCAAGTCACAACTGGTATGCAACTCACTTTCCTTATCTGTAAGATGGGAGGGTTGTGCTAGCTCTACAGTTCGCACCAGTGTAACTGCCAGGAACTTCATTACTGTTCCCTCCAAGGATTCCTTTTCTTCCTTCCTTTACTTTTTATAATTGGCCACAGAACAGAAGTTTTGTATCTCCTCCATCATCACAGCACAAAATCCTGAGGCTATAGGGAATAGTCTCCTTGTTCTTCTGTAAGCGTGACAAGCCGAGGTACCATCCTTAGGTGCTGGCAAAAGAGACCACTGCCCTGGGCCCCCTGATTTCCAGGGTCTTGCTCTGACCTTCCCCCAGACACACCCTTCCCCGCAAAGCACAGCCAGTGATGTTAAAACGTTGTGCCCATCCAGAGCCCCTGCCCCATCTAGTCCACGTTCTGGGTACACAACCCCAGAGTACACTGCCCAAAGGGCCAAGAGCTGGTTTCCAGGGCCAGCATGGGCCCCTTCCCTGGTTCATCTTCCCAAGAGCTGACTGTATCAAAAGTGTGCACATCCTTAATTCACAGAGCCATCAGAGGGTAGCTGTTTGGGGGCAGTGTGGACAGAACTCAGACATGCAGGCAGGGGTGACTACTCGCATTGTGCAAGATCCCGCATGGTAATGGGAAGATCATGGCGTGGGAAGAGAAAGAGGGATTGACCTCTGGCTGGAACCAGAAGCCAGAAGCTGGCTTACCCTGTACCACCAAGTTCAGCTGCAAAACCCTGAGAAATCCAAAAGTACTAAATCTAAACCTGACCTGCGAGGCCAATACTCAAGTTTGAATGGCAGAATAGGTTTTACAATTTTTAACATTTAAACATAAAGTCCGGAGCCCCTAGGTGGCTCATTTGATTGAAGGTCTGACTCTTGATTTCATCTCAGGTCACAATCGCAGGGTCGTGGGATCAAGCCCCACATCAGGCTCCACACGGAGCATAGAGCCTGCTTAAGATTCTCTCTCTCTCCCTCTGCCCCTCTCCCCTACTTGCATGCTCACTCTCTCTAAAATAAAAAATGATTAAAAACTAAAAATAATAAATAAATAAATAAACATAAAGTTCATGAACCCCATTCATATTTTTCCCTGGGCTTCACAAATGTTAGGGACAGGCCTACCTTCACACTTGCTGTTCCCCCTCCCATCTTCCCTCTTCACTTCTCTGACCATCGTGTTTAAACTAGCTCCCCACCCCTCATGCCTCTATGCCCTTGCTATCATTTATATCTTACTACAATTAGATATTTTATTTATTTGTCTGACTCCTCCATTAGAGTCGAAACTCCAAACCATCAGAAATGTTCCTGCCTCATTCACTACTGTATTCCCAGCCCTTCAAATAGTGCCTGACACATAGGAGGGGCTTAGCAATGTATTTGTCAAATTAATGTGTGAATCCGATAATGAATGGATTTCAATTCCCATGCATTGTTCTCTATTCTGGGCTTAATGTTTTACAACATAAAAACCAAACCAAAACAAAAAAGAGCTTTTTAAATAGGCCAACTCACTTGCATTTCAAATTTTATTTCAGTTTTATTTTAGTTTTAATAAACCTGCTGAACACAACCCTCCGTTCTTCCAGCTCTCTTGCTCTATTTTTACCATTATGTCTGTTCTTATTACAGAGATCTCCAGCCCCTTCAGCTCTCCATATCTTCATCTGTCTCCTTGCCTCTTCTGTCTAGAATTCATGGCACATCATTTTCAACCGTTCTTTTGCCTATTCCCTCAAGGACCTTGCCCTTTAACCCAACAAAACCCTAATTCTGGATCAAATGAAGGAACTTTTCCATTTCTACACTTCAGCTACTTTAAAGGATAATAAATTTACAGAGGTAGCAAAATGATCTAAAAATATAGTCATTTCTTTCCCGGCCAAAACTCTTGCCTACCAACTATTGCACATTCTTTACATGACTAAAATTAAATACGCAAAGTCTTCCATGGCATTTAATTAGCAATCTGGCAGAAAGCAAATGCTGCTCTACTTTCATTCACAAATTTTAGTTTGATTACATTCCATACCCTTTTCCAACCCAAGATGGTTGGGTTCAAATCTCTGGTTAAGAAAATCTAAGGTAAATGTTACACCACTTTTAAAAAGCTTGAAACTCATACAATCAACATGTTCCCCTCTTTTTTTTTTTTTTCAGCTAGAGTGACATAGATTCTTTAGTCCTGTTTTGCGATCTCCTCATAAAATTCCAGATCTCTCTTCAAAAGAGAATTGACAATAAAAAAGCAGAATACAATATCGTGCATGTATATGACTGCTACTATGTTTAAAAATATAAATGTGTATGGGCAAAGAATAGAAGGCAACAAATAAAAATGGCAGTTGTGCCAGGAATTTTGTTTCTTTTCTCTTCATACTCTTAGAAATGTCATAATATTGTTTTTACAATCAAAAGTGAGGACAGGGGGCGCCTGGGTGGCTCAGTCGGTTGGGCGGCCGACTACGGCTCAGGTCATGATCTCGCGGTCCGTGAGTTCAAGTCCCGCATCAGGCTCTGTGCTGACAGCTCAGAGCCTGGAGTCTGCTTCTGATTCTGTGCCTCCCTCTCTCTCTGCCCCTTTCCTGCTTGGTCTCTGTCTCTCTCTCTCTCTCTCTCTCAAAAGTAATAAACATTAAAAAAAAATTTTTTTTTAAGTGAGTACAGGATAGGGAGGAAGGAGAGAAAGGCAATTTAACTGTAGAAAGGATAGCATATCATTGCAATAATCAAATTTCTTTTAAATTTCAAATCATCATTGGTTCCGCTGACACCTAAAAGTGGCCATCTCTGTGACCATTAATAAATGTTCTAAAAAAAATCAAAGTGGTCATAGTAGGACACTTATAATCCTGTAGTTTTAATGTCACATGCATCCTACTTATTACAAATGTCTTACCAGCCACTTTTGTAATCCCAAAATACAGAGAATTTGAGATATTTTGCATGATCCCAGAGCCTGGATCAAGTTGCAAGAGAAAATCACTATAAACCCTCATGAAAAGACAACAATATTTTAAAGATTATAAATAATAAATGTATTACAAAAATTACCTCATAATGTATACATATTGCTTTTTCAATGACAAAAATGGAAGCCCAGGCCCAAGAGATTCAATTCTTGCAGGAAAATAAAATATCTGTAAAACTGGAATAAGCCTCCAAACTTGGAGGAAAAGGAAGAGAGGGCCCTACCATTCCCTTCAGGTCCAGATCCACAAAAAACTCAGTGTTTCAGTAAACAAAGTGAGGTGAATAATCCATTTGTAATAGCATAAATTTCATGAGGTTATCTTCTAATCAGGACAAAAGTAAACTGTAGACATAAACATGTCTTGCTAGTGCCTTCTCCATAAATATCATCGTAATTCAATAATTGTGTTCATTTCCTTAGAAATACCTTAATTATTATTCCACACTCTTGCATATAAATGTGAGTAAAAACAAACAAACTTAAATAGAGAACATTCCAGCATCCCAGTAGATTCACTTTGAAATTCAATCTTTCTTAGCAATTCTGTTCCTGTTATTTAAAAAAAATTTTCAGACATACCTGCTTGTTTATCTCAAGGAATCCTTCAAGGGGCAAGAAGACTAAATTGGTACAGTTTAATAACCCCTGTGCTTTTTAATAAAGAATGATGGTAAACTATAAACATTTTAGTTAAATTATCAATGATAACATGCCTTTAGTAGCATTCAATTTACCCCAAGAGCAAGTTGTTTATTGTTTCATTTATTTATTGTATTCCTTTATTTGCTACCAAAATTTGTTTACAAAAATAATGAAAAAAAGATGGAAATAAAAATTAAGTGCATAGATCATGGAGCAATATCTGTAGAAGCAGCAGCAACTGATTGTACCACCTCTTTAGCATGATGCTGTAATCATTTCCTAGGCGGCCTGCTAACACTCCATGCAAAGCATCATTATTAAGTAATAAAGCATGAGCAGGGTGAAGGCTGATGGAATATTTCACACTTACCACTCTGTGTTGTTTGAGTTCAAGTCAAGGGACATCGCTGCTACTAAACGTGTTTTATTAAGCAACAATAAAGAGTCCTGGGAGATTCTCTTGTAATTCTCATTTTTAAATAAGAGCCAAAGAAAAAGTCTTATTTCTAACAACAGAGAAATCCACTAGCACTTTTCAAGTATACGTACCTTTTGAATAAAAGGTAAATCGCACTCGAGGGAAGGAAGCTAGTTCTGGGGGAATCATAGTGATTCCTCCACACTCTATGGTGCTACTTTTTAGGTTTCCGTATTTGGAGGGTCATAAAGTGCTTTTGTCAGAGTTTGCCTGAATCATTGAAGATAATAGGTGGTACCTCACAGATAAGTGAGGGGACGAATAAAGGTTGAGGGCTACTGGTTTAACGGTTCCAAATGAAAGATGATTAAGTCACTTAAACCAGTGTTTCTTAATTTACCTGCAAAGCTACTTTTAAGGCAGAGGGATATAAACTCTTGAAGTTCCACCATCTTCCCACCTACCCTAGAGTCTGGTCTGAGGGCTTGGTTCAAACCAGATTCAGTGGCTTGGGCAAGTTGCCCCCAAAAAGCAGACCTGGAGACTAGAATGTGAGTGGTTTATTTGGGAGGCAATCCCAAGAAGCACCGATGGGAGAGTTAGGAAGTGAGCCAAAAAGGTAAGGAATTAAATCCGTGGTACTTTAATGAACAGGTTATCTCTGTGGCCATGGGGCTCAATCCCACTGGGGGCTGTTGGGAAACAGTACAGAGGTAAGTCAAAGCTTCCTCCCCACTCCCCCACCCCTACCCAAGGTCAAGAAAGCTGGAGTATTTAAATCCCAGCTCCCATTCATCATTGACTAAGGACAGATCCCTGGATGATGAACTGTCTACTACTCAGACCAATAGAAAGGGCTCAGGCAGATAGCTGCACGTGGTTGCAGTTAAGACATCAATTGGCTTATACATGAATGATGAGTGTCAAGGGGACATGGGTGGGTCCCAAATAGTCGGCTGCACTCTACAAGCTTGAGACTGCAAGCTTGACTTCTCTCAAGTCTCTGTTTACCATAAAATTCACAAACTTTGCATCTATTTTCATTATAATCTCCATATGATGAAAGTGCTGCTCTAGGAATATGGACTATATTGATCTGGTTGCCTTAAGTACCTGTCTCTCACATGCCTTTAAGAACCTAGGGTTGTCACACTCCCATTTTGAGGGAACCGGGAGCAAAGATAATCAGTTTCTGGCTATACCCGTTTGGGCAGGGATGGGGAGCAGGCAATCTTGGCAAAACTTCTCTATGCAGGCTTCACTCAGGAGTATACCAATTCAATGCCTCCCACTTCAATTTTCCATTTCCTGTGGAATTTTCCAATGCGTCATGAAGTCCCATGGAGTCTCTGTCTTTGCTGGCCTCCCTCTCCCAGAAGTTGAGACCTCCTCTTGACTGTGCACACAGGCTTAGACAGCTAATTCTAGCCCATCTTTCAATAGTTCTTGTACCTCAATTCAGATACCTGGGCATCCATAAGCCTTGGCTCCAGACTCCAGTTCTGGCAATTGTCTCATTTGCAAGGCTTTCCCCACCATATACCCCAGCTTGAATAGTCCAGTTCTTTCTTGGTCCCTGTGTCTAAATTCCTGTCTTGGTAATGGGTCTTATCTTCCGATCTCCTCTAGTGCTAGGGCTTCATCTTGTGGTTATCAATCCTTGTTATGGGTTGAATTGTGTACTCCCTACCCCCTAAAAAATTTTTGTGTTAAAATCCCTCAGTACCTCAGAATGTGCCTTTATTTGGGACATAGGTCTTTACAGAGATAACCAAGATTAATAAGGTCATTAGAGTGGGCCCTAATCCAATCTGACTGGTGGTGTCCTTATGAAAAGGGGGAATTTGGACCCAGAGACATCCATAAAGGACGATTATATGAAGACACAGGGAGATGACAACCATTTACAAGCCTCAGAGAGAAGCCCGGAACAAATTTTTCCCTCACAGCCCTCAGAATGAACCCTGCCGACACCTTGATCTTAGACTTCTAGCCTCCAGAATCATGAATCAAGAAGGCTTTGCTGTTTAAGCCACCCAGTTTATGGTGCTTTGTTACCTCGGCTTCTGAACTCCATCAGGCTGGCGTGCTACCTGCTTTCCCTGCCCGTCTACCTGGATTCATCCATTTCTCTCTCCCCCAGTTCCTTCTAAATGCATTCGACCTGCTCATTAGAACTCCCGGAACCTCTTCGGTTCCTAGCGCAAGTTGTTTGCCTGAAATTACAACAGCTTTTTACCACGCCCTGTGGATGCTGTACTTCATCTGCTAAAGTCAATCCCTCTTTTCCCAGTACCCACTGCCCTGACCCTGGCAGATGGGACAAATCCCAGGCCTTAACCTTTCTTGATCTTTCCCCACTTGACATTGACCAACAAGTTATGCCATATTCTATCATAGAACATCTTCCTCTATTCAACATTGACTAATTATCATAGAACATTGCCTTTCTAGTCTTCTAGATATTATTGCCTACTACCAGGGCTTTATTATCTCTAAAAATAAAATTTTTCATACTAAGCTATTGACAAATTATAAGTTGCTTTCACCTCTCCCCTGGTTGAGGGACCCTCTCCTTTTTTATTGTTGGATATGAGTTAATCAAGTAGACCTAAACCAATGTTGCTCTAAAATTAGGAGAGACTCTGTGGGGCACATGGGTGGCCCAGTTCGTGGGTGGTCAGTTCGTTGAGCACCTGACTTCGGCTCAGGTCATGATCTCACAGTTCATGGGTTTGAGCCCCACATCAGGCTCTGTGCTGAAGTCTCCCTGCTTCAGATTCTGTGTTTCCCTCTCTCTCTGCTTCTCTCCTGCTCTCTCTCGCTCTCTCGCTCTCTCTCTCTCTCGAAAATAAACATTAAAAAATTTTAATAAAAGAAAAGAAAATGAAATTAGGAGAGACTCTGGTAACAAGTACCATCATCAAAAAAATCATTATTGATATCAGTGCTTTGGTCCTCCAGTCATGGCAGTGAGAGAGAATCAATTTATAAAAATGCTCCAAGGACATTTGATACATATGAAAATAAGGAGTAAAGAAAGAAAAAAGAGTCAAACAGCAACTTTCATTGCCACTTTCTTGGCATACCACAGCAATGTTAGTTTTACCACAGCAATGTTTTCATACCCATTCATATAATTCAGGGGTAGCCTAGAGATAGGTACTCCCTTTGCTAAATAGAAAGGGGTACAATAGGCCATAGGGTACCATGGTTCCATCTTTGTATTTTTCCATTCCTTATACATTCTTACCAGTGTTGTTCTTCTGAGATTTCTGAGATTTTCTACAAGGAGAATGATGTAGATTATTCAGTGGTTTTCAGCTATAATACAATCCACTGAAACCAGATTATCTCCTACTTTGTACTGCCTCTTCCTAAAGTACTCTATTGTCATTACCCAATGATAGTGTTCCCTATGGATATAATGATTTGAACTTGGTGTCCATCAAACAGGGAGGTTTATTGTCTCTTAGTGGCCTGCTGAATTCTATGGTGAGGTATCCTAAGGGGAAAATTAGAAGTTGCTTGAAATCATAATTTTAATTACACGCTTGTTCTAAATGCTCTGAACTATTTTTCTAACTCAACTTTAAGCTTTTAGTCAAGTTATTTTTAAGATTTCTCTTTGAGGGGCGTCTGGCTAGCTCAGCTGGTGGAGTGTTCGACTCTTAATCTCGGGGTTGTGAGCTCGAGACCCACATTGGATGTAGAGATTACTTAAAAATAAAACCTTTTTAAAAGTTTCTTTTTGGGTGAAATAGTAGCATCATACAGTGTAGAACTGAATGACAGCTTAGATCTTTAGTCTTACGCTCTTATGTGGAGAACGAAACAAACTCAGAGAGGAGAAATGACTTACCCAAAGAGGAGAGATGACTCACCCAAAGTGACAGAGCTAAGTAATAGCACGGATCCAAACCCAGATATTGTAACTCATGAACAAATGATCTTTGGTCTACATGTAGAGTATGTACATCTGAACATAACCAACTTTAGATAAAAGTGTTACATTAGTGAAATTTATTTTCTGAACCTCATCCCCCGTGTCCTGAGACTTTTCCTTCCTCCTTGAGAAAACTTAAATTTTTCATTCTCTATTCTCCTTCCCAACTCCCATCAGAGTTTACTTGTTATGGGTCTTAAACCCAGGAGCTTCTCTTCTGTGTTTTGGGTGGCATCTAACTACTTTAATTAGGTCACATGATAACTAGTGCCATATGGCTTCATGCTAAGCTTTTCAAATATGGATTCCTGTTAGTATAAACCCTCTGCCCAATTCTGTGCTCCTGGAGGCTGACGTATTTGGACTGCATCAGGGCTCCCTTGTCTTCTGGCTTCCAGTTGAGTTTGAAGAATGGGGAGCATCAGTAGGTCAGACGGTGGGGAGAAGAGCAGGTTTGGGTATTATTCCCTCAGATCTGTTTCCACAGGATCTATAAGCTGGCTGCATCCCTCTGTTGAAGGCCATGACTACTGTCAGCTCACTCAACACAACTGGGTCTCAGTAGCCACTCGCTCCCCTTGCTTCTCCAGGCTCAGAGATGATAACAACTTTTCAATATTACTACTTCCTGGGTAATGCACTCTCCCTCCCTGGTTCCCCTACCCCCTGCAAGTGCTTTTGTAAACAGTCCCTCTATTAAACCCTCTTCAGTTACCCAATTTAAATGTGCCCTCTGTTCCCAGGAAAGACCATACCTGATAGCCAAACAAGATGTTAAATACTTTGACTAAGATATTTAAATCTTTTTATATTAGCACAAGCATGGATATATTAAAGAGAAAATGCAAAATATAAATTTACTGTTTTCTACTAAAGGGGATCTCTGTGGGAAATTTGCGGCACAGTAGCAAATGTAATTCTCTTTCCTTAGGGAAAATTTATGATAACCAGAACTCAATTAGAACTTTGACATTACCACTTTTTTCTGGTCTTTGGCTCAGAGTGAAAAAGAAAAAGGAAAGGAGAAAAATGAAAAGAATTTCATGGCAAGAATTCACCTTACAAAAAGGTTTTCAAATTATGCCCTAAGCTCAGAGCACTTACTTTTCTTAAAAAAAAAATCTGGTATTCACATTCAAAATTTTTTCCTTTTTATATTTCTACTAAGTATAATTTAACAAAAATGCATAAATGTGATAATATCATACATATTTGGATTTTTGGTGCAGTCTTTTTTAATTCTTTTCCTGTTCAGTTTGGCTTCCCTCTCCTCCTCTCTTTCCTCCCTCTCTGACATCTATCCCCCTTCCAAACAATCCATGACATCAATTTCGTATCTATTCATACATGTTTTCTCCAAGCCCATATTTTGTACACACACACACACACACACACACACATATATACCTCTGCACATATACATTTAAGGTATCATTTTGGTCATTGTCTTAGAAAGATAAGATTATACTGTACATGCTTTTTTCCACCTTGCTTTTCTCAATAAAAAATAGCATTTAGAAATTTCAGGTAAACTGGTATACCTCTCCATCACTTTTTTTAGCTGATTGCACAATATCCCAATCGGTGGATATACTATAATCTAATCTAATTAACTATTTCTTGTTGATGGGCATTTACTTTGATAATCATCTTCTGCCACTACAGTGTGTGTATGTGTGTGTATATTCATTCATAATTGTTGTTCTTCATTTATTTTCCTTTATATTTTTTTAAAAAATGGTTATTTATTTTGAGAGAGAGAGAGACAGAGAGACAGAGTGCAAACAGGGAAGGGGCAGAGAGAGAGAGGGAGACACAGAATCTGAAGCAGGGTCCAGGCTCCAGGCTGTTAGCACAGAACCCAAAGTGGGGCTCGAACCCGTGAACCTTGAGATCAAGACCTGAGCCAAAGTCGGACGCCTAACCAGCTGAGCCACCCAGGTGCCCCTGTTGGTCATTTCTAAGACTTGGATACCCTGAAAAGGGATGACTAGTTCAAATGGCCTGGAAATTTTTAGTTTTAATAGATGTTGCCAGACTGTCTTGCAAAAAACTCTAGTAGGTCAGATATGTCCAGCAATGAATGAGAGTACCCTTTGCCCTGAATCCAACCAGTAATAAGTTACAGATCCTTTTAAATTTTGTACCTGTTTCTTAGGCAATGTCTTATGGTTACCTTAATTTGCATTTCCCTTTGCTAAGAGCATCTTTTCATGTGTTGTTGACCATCTGGATTTGCATTTTGGCCTGTTTTTTTTTTTTCTATTGGCAGAGAAATTAGATGTATAAAATAGAAATGTAGAAAGCTTAGGAGATATAACTACAATTTTTTTGGATACTTATCTTCAAATTGCCTATCTTACAGAGAACATTGTTGAAACATTTAAATTGTAAACTGATAGGGTTGCCTGGGTGGTTCAATCAGTTAAGCCACTGACTTCGGCTCAGGTCATGATCTCACAGTGTGTGAGTTCAAACCCTGCATCAGGCTCTGTGCTGACAGATTGGAGTCTGGAGCCTGCCTTGGATTCTGTGTCTCCCTCTCTCTCTGCCCCTTGCCCACTCACACTCTGTCTCTCTCTGTCTCTCAAAAATAAATAAACATTAAAAATTAAAAAAAGAAATTATATCACTATTTTTTAAAATAATAATAATAAATAAATAAATAAATGTAAACTGATCTATATTTTTAAATGTTTTCAATCGTTCAATAAAATGTGTTCTCATTCAACAACGTAGGTTAATAAATATTTTCAGGAGTTTTTAAATAATTACCTCTTTAAATCTTTTGCCCATTTTTACATTGAATTAAAAAGTTCTTTTTTATAGGGGCACCTGGGTGGCTCAGTCAGTTGAGCATCTGGCTTCGGCTCAGGTCATGATCTCATGGTCTGTGATGTGGGTTGGAGCCCCACGTCGGGCTCTGTGCTGACAACTCGGAGCCTGGCGCCTGCTTCAGATTCTGTGTCTCCCTCTCTCTCTGCCCCTCCCCCACTCATGCTCTGTCTCTCTCTGTCTCAGAAATAAACATTTTAAAAAAGTTCTTTTTTATTAAATATATAATTATGTCTGCCTACTCTTGCTAAAGTTTTTCTAAATATATTGTTTGCCCATTAAAGTTATGAATATTTTCATAATTTTCTAAAATAATATATACCTGGGCTCAGTGTTGGTTAAGTCTAACCTATCCCTCCTGCTACATGTAGTTTCCTAGATTTTTCTAATAGGATACTTACTATTTTCTTCTTAACATTTAAGTGTTTAATCCATCTCAAATTTATTTGTATGTATAAGGTCCAATTTTGTTTTCTTCCAGATGCACAGGTCAGTTATGCCTGCCCTATGTATTAAAAAGTCCATCTTTATTCCACACTTTTCTCTTCTCTTACAATTCTCCCTTCTTTCCCACATTTTCCTGTCTCTCCCAAAAATCTCTAGTTGCTACCACAATTCTCTGTTTTCTCCCACAATTCCTATTCTCTCCCACAATTATCTGGTTTCTCCCAAAATTTTCCACTTTCTCCCACAATCCCTGTCCCTTCCACAGTTCCTTCTGTTTCCCACAACTCTCTCTACAGAGTTCTCCTACAATTCCTATTTCTCCATAATTTTCCCATAGTTCATTATATTTCCCACAACTCTTTGTCACACAATTCTTTATCTTGCCATTAGTTCCCAATTCTCTCCCAGATATCTCAGTTTTCTTCATGAATTTCTGATTTCTCCCACAGTTCTTTGTTGCTCCGATTCCTTAGGTCTCCCAAAATTCTTTGTCTCTCCCACAATTCCCTATTCTTTCTGACAATTCCCTGTCTCTCCCACAATTCTCCATTTTCTCACATGAATCTCTGGTCTCTCCCACAATTCTTTGTCTCTCGCACAACTCCGTGTGGCCCACAATTATTCTTCTCTCCACAATTCTCTCACAATTCCTTATTTCTCCCACAGTTCTCCATTCTCTCCCACAATTCCCCCTTCTCTCACACAGTTCCCTGTGCTCCCACATTTCTCCATTTTCCCCCACAATTCTGTCTCTCCCAAAATTATTCCACACTTCCCTATTTATTCCTACAATTCCCCATTCTCTCTTACAATTCTCCATTCACTCCCCCAAATCCCTATCTCTCCCACATTTCTCCATTTGCTCTCATGATTCTCTAGTTCTCCCACAATTCTTTGTCTCTTCCAAAATTCCTTCTATCTCCCAGTTTTTTGTTGCATTCACAATTCTCCCACAATTCCTTGTCTCTCCTACAATTCTATGTCCTCTCCCACAAATCCCTGTCTCTTGCATGATTCCCTGTCCTAAAAATTCTTTCTCATATAATTTTTGTTTCTCTTGCATTTCTCAGCTCTCTCACACAATTCTCCACTCTCTCTCACAGTTGTTTGTCATTACTAAATTCTTATACATGTTGGAATCTTTTTCTCGACTCCGTGTTTTTCCATTGAACTATTTGTTCATATTGATCAGAACTTATAATATGTTCTCTCATTTGGAAAATATTGCTCCTGATATTCTGATATTTCATGTTTATTTATTTTGAGAAAGAGAGCATGAGCCAGGGAGGGGCAAAGAGAGAGGGAGAGAGAGAATCCCAAGCAGGCTCTGCACTGTCAACACAAAACCTGACGTGGGGCTCAATCCCACAAACTGTGAGATCATGACCTGAGCCGAAATCAAGACTCAGATGCTTAACTGGCTGAACCACACAGGTGCCCCATTTTCTTTCTTTCTTTTTTTCTTTCTTTCTTTCTTTCTTTCTTTCTTTCTTTCTTCTCTTTCTTTCTTTATTAGAGAGAGAGAGAGAGAAAGCAAGTGGAAGAGGGACAGAGGGAGAGGGAGAGAGAGAATCTTAAGCAGGCTCCACAACCAATGCAGGGTCCAACATGGGGCTCGATCTCACAAACCATGAGATCATGACCTGAGCCAAAATCAAGAGTCATATACTTAACCCACTGAGCCACCCAGGCACCCCAATTCTGGTATTTCAAAAGAAAAAAATGCCTGACTCTACTCAGACCTTTATTTTTTCACCTGGTTAAAGGAAATAATTTTTTTTCTAAATAAAAAATTCACCTATTGGCATTCTAACTAGAATTAATTGAATTAATATATTAATTTGGAGAGAGTCAAGTCTTTTATATTGTCTCCTCCTCCAAGATTTGAAATGTTTTTCCATCTGGTAAGATTTTATTTTATAACCTTCAGTTTGAGTTTATAAGCCTTTTTATGGCATTTCTGAACCTTTCTTATTAGCTTTCTGTTAAGAATCTCATGGGGTTTTTTTTCAATATTATAAATGCAATAGATGTTTTCAATTTCCCTTTCTAGACACTTATTGCTGGAAAAGAGAAAAACTATTGATTTTTAAAATATATTTTTTTCTTATTTCCACATGAGTGATTTGAAGGAGTGAATTGTATACAGAGAAGTAGAAATAGCACTCCAAATAGGCGGAACAGGAAGAACACAAACTCTGAGGCCGAGAAATGCTTAATGAGTCAATGAATACTAAAACAATCACAGGAGGCAGTGGACAATAGGAACAGTGGTAGAAGATACAAAGCAGTAGCCTTGTGAAAGATTACATAGTACCTTATAGGCTTTATCAGTTATCATTGCTTCATAACAAATGACCTCAAAATTAGCAACTTAAAACAATAAACATTTATTATCTTACAATATCTGTGGGTCAGGAATTTGTCAGTCATTTAGCTGGGAGGTCCAGGGTCCTAGTCTCTCTTGAGGTTGCAGTCAAGCTGTCTACCATGGCTACAGTCATCTGAAGGCTTGAATGGGGCTGGAGGATCCACTTCTTGTTTCTTGAGATAGGCCTGGATTGCAATGTATTTTCCTCTCAGGACTGCCTTCACTGCGTCCCAAAGCGTTTGGATTGTTGTATTTTCATTTTCATTTGTTTCCGTATATTTTTTAATTTCTTCTCTAATTGCCTGGTTGACCCACTCATGGAGGATCCACTTCTAAGATGGTTTACTCACAAGAACCCTGCTGCAGACATTTTTTATTTCCATCAAATCGATTCCTATTTAATACCTGAAGTAAAACCTTGAAGTGTGTGCATAGTCACTTTTCTCTGACTGTATTTCCCTGTGTCATATGCTAATTTTGAAAGATGTGTTTTGAATATGAGTCCATCTAAATGTCAGAGACTGGCTTCAAATGTCACAACCCATGTATATTTCTAAAGCCTATAACTTCTCTCTTTTGGAAATACAATAGCATTTGTAAGATCAAAAGGACATAAGAAAGGAAGCATGAATATTTTAAAGCAGGAAATACAGAGAGCCTCTAGATTTTGACACTCTCTTTGGTGAAATACTGTGTGTAGCTCTATCACAGATATAATAAAAAGCAATATCTCTTATCATGGAGACTCTCTTACATCTACCTATTTATAAAAGGGAAGGCCTCATGTAAATGAAATGGGAGCAGACTTAGCTGAAGAGAATCATTCCATCCTCCAAAAGATTAGCCTCTCCTTTCACAATTATGTTACAAGTTTATTCTCAGGCTGTGACCCTATAATTTGAACAAGTTGCTGTTCCATGTTTTCTTTTAGTTTTGTTAAGTTTATTCTCATGATTGGAAGTGGAATAGCCTCCAATAGTCAGCTTTCTGTGGACCTTCTGGTCAAACCTGCTGGATCTGGCAAGTAATAAAGAGCTCCTGGTCCAGGAAGTAAAGGTGAAAGCCAGGGTCTACATGATAAGCGAACCAGTCAAAAGACAGAGAGAAGGTAATGTCTCTGATGAAAATTTTAAAAATTCAAGAAGATATCCAGAATCCATCCAGCAGAACAGATGCCAAAAAATAATTGTCAGTGCAATGAGAAGGCTATCTATAACTTTCCAATTGACTACAATTCTGTTTTTAGAAGAGTAGTTTATTAGGATCTAGCAAAGCCTGGATACTATATCTCTTATCATCCAATTTCTTCTCTCTGCAATTCCATCTTCATCAGCATGACCTTCCAATAAATAAGATGGTTTCTCTGTGTATCATGAAGGGAGTACCTTGGAGAAAAGACTCTGTGGTTCAAATTACTAGTAAAGTCTACACCCTTGTATAAATTAATAAAATTTTCATTCTGGTTCACAAACTGAACTACTATAAATTTTATTTTATGGTTTACTAGGACCCAGTTGCTTCCTAGAGCAGGAGAAAATAAAGTGGCATGCTGTTGTTTCTTTTCTCTCATTTTATATTCAAAAGGAAAATCAATGCAATAATGTTAAAAGCACTTAAAACTTTTTTAAAATCTTGAGAGTATGGGTGGAGAAGTCTGAAATAGGGAAAGTATAAATTGTAGAACACTGCTAATGAAACAAAAGTTGTTTCATACATATATACAATAATCTAAACTGTTTACAGACTTTTGTAAATATGAGACATGTTGAAATTACTTCGTTTAATAGATGATTCATGTTTAGTTAGCAAAATCCATTTGATCGTGAGTAATCACACTGATACATGGAGTTCTTAGCCCTTGGCAAATCCCCTAATGTTGGAGGGACAGTTTCATGTGTATCTGTGTGCTGTAGGTAGTACTCTATCTTTTGCAAGTGAAAAATACTCAAGCTAAAGTTGTTTCAGAAGAGGAAGTTAGGATTACGATTTCTCACAAAATCCAAAGTCAGAAATATGATTGGCTGGGCCTTAGAAACTACTAGAATAGGGCACACACTTGATGAATTCTATCACATTTCTCTCTGCTCATTGGCTTTATTCTTCTCCTTGCTGCAAACTGACTTTGTCCAGGTGATGGAAAACATGACTAACCAATACATAAGACCTTTAAAATCTCACTTTTTAAAATAATATTATATAGCATACAAACTCTAAGACATTACTTTTTTTAAGTTTATTTATTTTGAAAAAGGGAGGGAAAGAGAGCATGCATGAACAGGGGAGGGACAGAGAGAGAGGGAGAGACAGAATCCCAAGCAGAGTCTGTGCCATGAGTGCAGAGCCCAACATGGGGGCTTGAACTCACGAACCCTGAGGTCATGACCTGAGTTGACATCAAGAGTCAGACACTTAGCTGACTGAGCCACTCAGGACCCCCCCTAAATCTCACTTTTTAAAGTATCTGGTGACAGATTGGCCATCTTTCTCCTTTTTTGTTGGCAAGTCTTGGGCTGACTCTGATTGGCTTGACTTGGTTTATCTACTGACCAATAAGTTGCAGCCAGGGGTGAGCTCTTGTTGCACCAGCATTGGGGCTCCTGTGATAACCAAGTAGACGGAAAAGCAGTTTCCAGAAGAAAGGTATTAGGGAGATAATCCCTATTAAGTCTGCTACCTTGGGTATAAGTATTTTCTTGGGGTAGATCCATAAATTACATCAAATTCTCAAGGGATTATGGCCTCAAAATATTTATGAACTACTGCCTTAACTTATGTCCTTTAACATTCTCCCACACTAGTGCAGATAAACATATACTCCCCTAAACATTTCTGTATTATGCTATTACTTGAACTGTTTAAGGATTTTACAAAATAAATACAATAAAATTCCCACAAATTCTAAATTATTGGAATCAAACCAACAACTTTATCATGCCAGAAAGATTCCATAGTCAATCTCTTGGCAATGTTTGATTTTCAAGTTATACATTATTATTCAGTTTACTGTAATGAGGGCACCAGTCACATCTTTGGCTAGATAAAAAATCATCATTATATATGTGATCTTTGATTAATATCTGGCAATTATAGTTTCAAGATTTATACTAGAAAGAAATGGAGCATGAAATATTTAAGATTGAGAACCAGAACTCAGCTAGAGAAGTCTCTGGCTCTGTCCTTGGTTACTCAATATATTTTATAGTTAAGATTTCTCCCAATACCCAAGCTTCTTTGTAAGGTAATAACTTCTGGAAACAGCATTAACTTTCATGACCTGCTATTTCAGATTTTATTATATAGTCCACAAGAAGTATGTCTCATTGATAAACTTGGCACAAAGACTTGGTAAAATAAGTAGTCATTTTTTGTATCAAGCTAAAATTATGTCCAAAGAATATTCAAGTTACGGTAGGTCATGTTGATGTGGTTACATACACCAGTGGTGAGGTGTTATCTTATAATCCAGTTGTATTAGCCTAATTTAATATCTTCATAAACAAATACAAAACTCTGACATTTTCAAGCATATAGCCGAGGATCAGTAGATATGGAATAAATACCACCTTTTCCACCAAATTTTCAAGTCAATTAACTAAAGGACTATTAACCTATGACTAGTAATACCTGTAATATTGTAATTAAAGTCAATGGAAAAATAAGAATGAAGATACCAACTATTTTTGATAGATCTGTTTCATTAAATAGGCAAAATGGAGTAGGAAAAAGAGATCTGAAGTGAACTGGATTTTTCCATTTTCATGACCTGGGTCAATGATTTAACATTTTTGGTCATCAATTGTCAAATGAGAGTGGTGAGCTCCAATCAAGCCATCTTCCAGCTGTAGCATCCTAAAATCTTATTTCTATCTATCACTTAGATTAGATTTGGTAGCAAATAGCAAAGACCCAAAATAACTGTGGCTTAAATAGGTAAAAATTTATTTCTCTCTTACATAAAAACCTTGCAGAGAGGAGGGGGACTCTAAAAAAGTAAGCAATCCAGGGCTGATATAAGAGCCCTGCTTCACAAATCCTCAAGAACCCAAGTTCCTTACAACCCTAGGGTGTGGCCCTCATCCTTATGGCCTAAAATAGTAGCTAAGAGTTCCAGTCATCACACCTGTGCTTTGGGCAGCAAGATGAAGAAAGGGAAAATAAGATTAGAGACAAAGAACACACATTGGCCATCTTTTAAGGAGGATTCTTGGAAACTACCACACATCATTTTTGCTAATATCCATTGGCCACACTGAGTTGCAAGGGAAACTGGGAAATGTAGTCTTCGTTTTAGGTAGCCATGTTCCCAACTAAAGATGAAGAGAATGGTTACTGGGGAGTACCTTGCAGTGTCAGCCAACGTGACACTAAAAAAATATTAATTCTAATAGGGTACCATGGCATCTCATTCAATATTTACCAGTGGAGTTATCCATATCCATAAGAAGTTAAGCCCATTTCTATTTCGACTCACTTTTGCTAGTCACTGTGCCAAGCCTTAGGGACACAAAAATAAAACAGGCTTAGTCCTTCTTCTCATGGGACTTATATTAGAATAGAGAAGATCACAAATAAGTAATTATAAGTGTGATAATTGTTACATAAGAGAAATAACAAGATGCTCTTATATTTGTGACAATTTATCCACCAATGCCTCTAGACTCTCTGGACAAGGGAAGAACATGATATCTATTACCCATATTTATCACAAAAGCCAAAAAGGAGTTTTCTAAGACACTAACCAGTTCCTGTCTTCTTTCCTGCTCTTTCTAGCAATACTTAAGTGGTCTGAGTTCAATAATTTTCCATGGTATTCTGATAAATTGCTGGCCAGTTTTTACCCTGAGAAGCCAGCATGTTAACATCTATGTTCATCCTGATATCTAAGAGTAAAGCAATAATAGTGCCAGAGGTATTTAAAAAGGAGCTTCTATTTATGGTAGGAAGAAGCCTTGGGAAAGATTGCATCAAGAACTTTACAACTTATTGGACATACTTGGGGAAATTATATTGAGAATCCTTCTTTGTTACATACTATCCAGTCAGGATTATTGTTTCTGATTTTGCTGTATTTTAATATAATTTTCCTAAAACGTCATCAAATGTATATTTGCCATTAATCATCCACTACAAAGCAAGCTGTCTGGTACCTACAGTATTCATGTAGTCTCACACATGTATACATATCTGTGCATGAACATTATAGAAAGAGTTGTTCAATACCTATAATGTATTCAGAGAATATAGAAGGAGCCCTTCAAAAATAAAATAGCAGTTTTGACAACGTTGCATGTATACATTTTTACACATTCTATTTGAATGTGTTAAACGCTTATGCATGGAAGTACAATTTTTTAATAGTGAAAGAAGTTCATTACAGTGTTCTTCATGTCACTTACCATCAGACAGGCTACTGACTTGCCTTTGGAAAAATTATTTCTTTCCCATTAAGTTATACAAGGATCTGGAAAGCAATTAACCACTGTCCTGGGTTGAATAGTATCCCCCTAAATTCATGTCCACCCATACCCTCTGAATGTGGCCTTACTTGGAAATAGGGTCTTTGCAGATGTAATTAGTTAAGATGAGCTCATACTGGATTAGGAAGGCCCCTAAACCAATAACTTGTGTTCTTATAAGAAAGCCATGTGAGGACAAAAAGACCCATGGGGGAAAGCACTATGTTAGGACAAAGACATATGTTGGAGGGATGTATCTACAAGCCAAGGAATGCCAAGGATTGCTAGTAAGTAGCAAAAACTAGGGGAGAAGCATGAAATGGATTCTCTCTCAGAGCCTCCAGAAGGAAATAATCCTGCTGACAACTGATTTTGGGCTTCTTTCTAGCCAACAGAACTACAAGAGAATAAATTTCTGTTGTCTACATATGACAGCAGGAATTGTTGTAAAAATCTTGCAGATATGATGGGACATGCCTGAGGACCAAACCAATTCTCTGAGAATGGCAGAGAATTCTATGAAAAGAGCCTGGGCTTTTAATAACATTATCAAGCCTCTAAATTAATTAACCTTGCAATCACTCTATCCTTAGTTTTCTTGTTAAATAAGATAACAATTTCCTTTTTCCTTAAGCTTCTTTGAGTTGGGTCTTCATCTCTTTGCAGTCAAAAACAACCTAACTGATAAGCCACTTCTGGTATAAATACAAAAGGGCAATATTTTAGCTTCATTTCATGTTAACTAGACTTTTGTGCTTTACTCTAGAAGCTTAACCACTGGGATAAAAAGATGAGTAGAATTTAAATTTGTACAAGAAGGGGAAATCTCTTATACAAAATAACTTGAAGAGAGAAAAGATTATTTATCTTCAGTTAAATGTTTTTGTGCAGATAACAATGACATCAATGGCCTTGAATTATTTAATACTTTGTTCCACAGTGTCATTTATGAGCAATGTCTTTTGCAGTTCAAGATTAGAAGCATCTTAACTTTGCATTTCATTTACCTTAGTCACATAGTTTTCAGTCATCTATTTTTCCATGTTGGCTCTGCTTTAATTTCTCTTTTCAATTTATTAAAACTCCTCTGTGTTGAACCTAAGAAAAATACAGCAGAATACATGCAAAACAGAAAAATAGAGAAAATGGAAAAGTAAAGTCACCCCCAAATAAATAATCCACAATCTAAAGCATTGATTTTTCTATATAAAAAGTTAATAAAGCAAGTAAAAAGAGCTGAAGATGACCAGCAAACTATGACAATAAAACTTGTGAATAGTTCTATGAGATGAAAAAATATATTTAAAAGTATTTCTCTCTGAGATGAAGGTGATATGATATTACCGGGCTTGGTGAATGAGTTTAGATTCTGAGTAGGGGCTTGAAATAGTATGAGGGAAAACCATAGTTCAGAAGCAAGGGCTGGAAAACTAGAGAGAATAAGTAAAATGGAGCTAAGGAAGAAGATGAGATCATAAAAAGCAGTCTATTTAAGGTTCAGCTCTAAGATTTGTATAATCAGAGTGAAAATTTTTCTATTTCAGGGACTGGAATTATGTTGAAATGAGTTTTGATAACACTCATCATTCAAACTTTATGAGTACGACTCCATAAATTGCTACCTATCCATTATATAGAATGTACCCACAGAATTCTGTTGGCTGAATTAGTCATGACTCATTGGTATGTTTTTAGGACATTTAGATATATTGGTTGCATGAACATTTCAGGCAGTGTTGTTCAAATGTACCTCAATCAGAATACTTCAGTAGCTTCTGCCATTTCTAGTTAAGCACTAGAACATTGCAAACCACTTAAAACATTTCATAAAATAGGCTTTAGTGAATTATGTTTCATTAATTTCAAAGGAATTGAGCAATAGCCTAAGACAGTTGTTGGTGCTGTTTTTAATGCTAATAATACTCCCCTTCAGGAGAAATAAAGAGTGTCTCGGCTATTTATTCACTCACTCAACATTTCTTTTTTTTTTTTTTTTAACGTTTTTTATTTATTTTTGGGACAGAGAGAGACAGAGCATGAACGGGGGAGGGGCACAGAGAGAGGGAGACACAGAATCGGAAACAGGCTCCAGGCTCCGAGCCATCAGCCCAGAGCCTGACGCGGGGCTCGAACTCACGGTCCGCGAGATCGTGACCTGGCTGAAGTCGGACGCTTAACCGACTGCGCCACCCAGGCGCCCCTCACTCAACATTTCTAAGCATCACTCCGTGCAAAGCCCTGTAGTAGGCCAGGTGGGAAATATTTAGATGAATCAGACAGGGATTCTGCCCATTCTGATATCAGAGTTAATTTGACAAGATAAAACACATACACAAATGACTGCAACAAGAGATAGGAAGCAGTAAATGTTAAATGAGATGTGGATATAAAATTCAAGGACAGTGAGAGAATATTGCCATCAGAGAGGTATAGGAAAGGCTTTGTGGAGAAAGTACATTGATGCTGAATTCATTCCTTCTTTCAAGAAAAATTTACTGGAAAGGTCCCAGCCCTCACAGAAGGTGCAATCCAATGGAGAATGTAGATGACAAGAAGATAAAGATTTGAGAGTGGAGTGTTCCAGGGAAAGGGAAAGAGTTTGGTGAAATCAAGAAATAGAAATAGGGCCAGTGTGGGCAAAGCATAATGAGGAAAGGGGAGAGCGATAGATGAAGTCAAAGCGGTAGGTGGGGTTCAAATCACGTAAGACCATGTAGGCCAAAGGAGGGAGTCTGGATTTTACTCTAAGTGCTTTGGGAAGGCACTGAAGGGTTGAGCAGGAAGGTAACATGATCTGGTTTGCATTTTTAAAAGATCCCTGTGGTTGCAGGATGGAGGAGTTGTTGGGAAGTAAGCATAGCAGCAGTAATACCTCGGAGTCAGCAATTGAAAAAGTGCAGGTGAGAGATCATGGTGACTTAAATTCCAATGGTGACCAGGGGGTGAGAGAGAAGTGGCTAGATTCAAGACCCATTGTGAAGTTAGAGCCCAAAGACTTCCTGATAGATAGCATGTGGAGTGTAAAGGAAGTAGAAGAATTAAAGATGACTCCCAGGATTTTGGCTTTATATACGGTGGTGACATTTACTGCAATTGAGAGGACCTGCATCAGGAGTAAGCCTGAGGGAAGAGATAAACAAGAATTCTAATTTGACCATGTTAAGTTTGACATAACCTTTAGACATCCAAGTGGAGATATCAAGTAGACAGTTACATATACAAATCTGGAGATCAGTGGTGACAAATGGGCTGAGGACATAGATTTATGAATCATTACCATATAGATGGTCTTTAAAGCCATGGACCTGGATAAGATCAGTAGGGAGAAAGTGTTGATAGAGTAGGACAGAGACCTAGGACCAAGCCCTGGGGCACTTGAGAGGTGGATAGCATTTTGATAGGCAGAGATCAGAAAGGCATTTTGTTCACAAAGTGAACCAAAAGCTCAGGGACAGCAAGGGGTTGAGCAGAAGTGGGGAAACATGGGTAATCCATTTAGGGAGTCTGTAATAGATACCAAGTCCTAGATTTGGTCAAAGTTGAGTAGGAATCAGTGGAGTGACTCTGCTCCTGATAAAGTAGGAGTAGCTCCTTTGTGACCACTCTTCTCTAGATGAGAAGTTTAAACTCTTGACAAGATTGTTTTTTAAATCCTACCTGAAGTCGCTGGAGAGCAAAACAAAAGCAGGCAGATGCTGGGGTAGCAGGAGGCGGGCGGGAGGGGCAGCATCAACACTTGAAGGACAGCATCAGCTCTTTGTGAGTTTCCCATATTTATTTTATAGTTTCTTGCCTGAAGGCAAGTTCCAGTCTTCACCTGGCAGGGCAGCTAAACCCTCAGTTTTCTTGGTTTGACAAACCCAAGAGCAGAGTTTGGACTGAGGCGGGGGAGGGGATAGAAACCTGAACAGAGAGGCAGAAAGGAAATACTTTAAGTTCTATGTTTAAACTTCCCCTAAATCTCTGGCTGATCCTAGAAGTACACATATAGAGAGCAGACTCCAAAAAGTCCAGGTAAGGTTAAAAACAACAACAACAACTGAGATTTTTAGCTGCTGCCCACCATAGGGGAAACAGTTTGGAATGTGAGCTCACCCAAGTTAACTGCCTGCAAAAACAAACAAAAAGCTCCTTTGGAGGAAGAGAACAGAATCCAGAATCTCAAAAACATGTCATTTACAATATCCAGGATACAATCCAAAATTATTAGACATATGAAGAAAGAGAAAAACATGACCCACACTCAAGAGAAAAAATAACAACGGAGAAAATCAATGGAGATGACCCAGATGTTGAAATAGGCAGACATAAGGAAAATATGCTTGTAATGAGAAAAGCTGAGGAGTGAACTCATCACTCTGAATCTCAGAAAAGTGAAACTGAAATCAGTGTATGAGATTAATTGGAGGATGCAGAGGCCAGAGATGGGAGAACAGTAATAAAACTTTGATGAGTGAGTAGTTCTATAGATATAAAGATAGGAAAGATGGCAAAAAAAAACTACTTTGAAAAATATCATCTGACTATGGGAAGAAGTGAGAGGGATCAAAGACGACACTGAAGTTTCAAGTATGGTTGGCTAAAAGAATGATAGTACCAACAACAGAAATAGAAACATCAGTAGAGGATATAAAGCTTGGGTATTATGTAATAAATTCAGATTTCAAAACATTGAGTTTGAAGTGTTAATAAGATATCCAGAGGGAGTATGCAACATAAACTTCCAAATTCAAGATAAGGCTGTGCAAAAGATCAGAGTCAAGGCTAGGGAGGGTGATTTGGAGTCATTTAATATAGAAGTGATCATTGAAGTCTCTGAGAAATTGGGTGAAATTTCCAAGGAAGTCATATAGTTAAAAGATAAATAATATGTAGTATTTATCTATTGTTGCATAGCAAATCAAAAATACTTAAAACAACACCCAATTATTTAGCTCATAATTCTGTGGGTTAGCAATTTGGGTTGAGATCAGCTGGACATTTATATTGGTCTCTTGCAGGCTCACTCATGTATCAGCTTTGCTGATAGTTGTTGGAATTATGTTGAAGTGGATATTGATAAAACTCACCACTCAAACTTTATGAGTATGACTCCATAATTGCTACCTATCTATTATGTAGAATGCACATCTTTCAGACCTCATCAGAGATGGTTCATCTCTGCTCCATATGCTCTCTCATTGTCTTGTAGTCTAACCTTGGCTTGTACACATGAATTCCAAGAGAGCAAGCATAAGTGTGCAAAACCTTTTAAGGCTCAGACTTGGAACCAGAAACACTCTGCTTCCATTTCATTCTGCTGGCCAAAGCTAGTCATCAGGCTGTCTCAGATTCAAGTAGTAAGGAAGTAAACTCCACGCTTTGATGGGAGAACTGCAAAGTCACATCACAAAGGGGCATGGATACAGAAAGGGGAATAATTTATGGCCATTTTGCAATCTACCAAAGTAGTCAAAGGACTTTGATTTTGCACACCCATGTTCATAGTAGCATTACTCACAATAGCCAAGAGGTGGAAGCAACCCTAAGTGTTCGACAGAACAATGGATAAATAAAACGTGGTATATACACACAGTGGAATATTATTCAGCCTTAAAAAGGAAAGAAATGTACACATGCTACACATGGATGGACCTTGAAGATGTGATGCTAAGTGAAATAAGCCAGTCACAAGAAGACAAAAACTGTATGATTCCACTTATATGACACAAAATAGTGAAGTTCATAAAAACAGAAAGTATAATGGTGGTGGCCAGAGAGGGGAGGGAGAAATGGAAGTTGTTGTTTAATGAGTACAGAGTTTCAGTTTTGCAAGATGAAAAAGTTCTGGAGATCAGTTGCACAATAGTGTAAATATACTTAACACTACTGACTGACCTATACCCTTAAGTGGATAAGATGGCAAATTTTACATTATGTGTTTGTTATCATAGTTAAAAATCAAATACCTTTTAAAAGGTAGAACTTTGGATATGACCCATATTTGGGGGGTGGGGGAAGAGGAAAAGGAGAACCAAAGGAAACAAATTTTGTGCAGTCTGAAACTAGTGGAATCCAATCCAGCAAATGGGATTTGAAAATGGTCCTTCTGTCTTTAAGGACCACTGTAAGATACAGGGTTCTGGAGTTGAGCCTTTCCTCCGTAAAGGAAAGGGGAGAGCAATCTGCTCATCTGGCCGTCTTCTCTCCAGGGTTCTAGAGTTCACCTGATTTCTCCAATCATCCAGGCTTATAATACCATGGTGGAAATTCCAACCCCAGATCCACCTTCTTTTCTCATTCCTGCCAACCCCATCTCCCAGTCCTAGACCTCAATTCTGGTCTCTTGGTTTCACATCAAACTGATTATTCTCTACTAACAATACAGTTGGCTTCTAATCCTTCTCAGAACTACAGCCCCATCTTGCTCCCAAAGAGCAGACATACCTGGGAGAGTGATACACACCTTAGACTAGTTCTAAAGTTCTGCCGCACTCGGGGACTGTTTGCCGTGGGCCGTCCTTTTGCCGAACAGAAGGGACAACTCTTCTGCTCTCCCCAATGTCCATATTTGCTTGCTTTTGCCTTGTTCCCTGCTTGCTCACTCACTACATTCAGGATGTCCTGTGGGCAGACTTGGAGTCCTCTTTTTCACTTGAAGCTGCCACAGATGTTAAAGTCAGGGAAATGGGTGCCCTAACAGCTAAATGGGATTCCACAGTTTAGTAAAAACTTTAAAACCACTAAAATTCTATCCATAATCAAAATTCCATGATTGTCTCAAAAACATATTTACAATTCGTATGTTTAAGTCAAGATCCTAACAAGGTCCACGCATTACATCTGGTTGTTTCTTTTAATATAGAGCATTAATTACCTCCTCCCCCCCCCCTTTTTATTCATTTCATTGACTTGTTGCAGACATTGGACCAACTAAACCTGAAGAATATAATCACATTCTTTTGGGGGGGAGTAATGTTTATTTATCTTTTAAAGACACACAGAGCGTGAGCGGGGGAGGGGCAGAGAGAGAAGGAGACACAGAATCTGAAACAGGCTCCAGGCTCTGAGCTGTCAGCACAGAGCCCGACGTGGGGCTGGAGCCCACAAACCATGATATCATGACCTGAGCTGAAGTCGGCTGGTTAACCAACTGAGCCACACAGCCTCCCTCACATTCTTTATAGTTGCCTATTTTCTCTTTTGTGTTGTTAGAATTCATGATTTGATAGTGATATTTTATCTTTTAATTGAAGTATAGTTGACACACAATGTTTCAGTACTTTCAGGTGTACAACATAGTGGTTCAACAGCTCTATACATTACACTGTGCTCACCACAAGTGCAGCTACTGTCACCAGGCAGTGCTGTTACAATACCATTGATTATATTCCCTATGCTGTACCTTTTATCCCTGGGACTTACTCATTCCGGAACTGGAAGCCTGTGCCTTCTACTCTCCTTCACCTATTTTGCCCATCCCCCTGACTCCCTCCCCTCTGGCAACCACCAGTCCTCTGTATTCGTGGGTGTTTCTGCTTTTTTGTTTATTTGATTCTGTTTTTTAGTTTCCACATGTAAGTGAAATCATTTGGTATTTGTCTTTATCTGTCGGACTTATTTCACTTAGCATAATATCCTTTAGGTTCACCCATGTTATCACCAATAGCAAGATCTCACTCTTTATTATGGCTGAGTAATATTACATTTTATATATATACCACATCTTCTTGATCTATTCACCTATCCATGGACACTTAGGCTGCTTCCATACTTGGCTATTGTAAATAATGCTACAATAAATACAGGAGTGCATGTATCTTTTCGAGCCAGTGCTTTTCTTTCTTCCGGTAGATGCACAGTCGTGGAATTACTGGATCATATGGTATATCTATTTTTAACTTTTTGAGAAATATCCACAACTGCTTTCCACAGTGGTTGCACCAATAAATTTCATGTGTCTGTTGGCCATCTGCAGTCTTCTTTGGAAAAATTCTATTCAGATCCTCTGTCCATTTTTTAATCAGGCACGTTATCTGTAGGGATTTTTGGTGTTGAGTTGTCTAAGTTCTTTATATATTTTGGATATCAACCCTTTATTGGTTATATCATTTGCAATTATCCTCTTCCATTCAGTAGGTTGCCTTTTCATTTGCTGATGGTTTCTTCCATTCTGAAAAAGCTTCTTTTTAGTTTGGTGTCGTCCCAATGGTTTATTTTTGATTTATTTTCTCTTGCCTCAGAAGACGTTTCTAGAAAAATGTTGCTGAGGCCAATGTCAAAGAAGTTTCTACCTAGTTTTCTTCCAGGAGCTTTATGATTTTAGGTCTCACAGTTAGGCTGTTAAGCCATTCTGAGTTTATTTTTGTGTCTGGTGTAAGTAAGTGGTCCAGTTTCATTCTTTTGCATGTATATGGCTGTCCACTTTTCCCAGCACCATTTAAGTGACTGCCTTTTCCCCATTGTATATTCTTGCCTCATTTATCATAGATTAATTAACCATATAAGTGTGGGTGTATTTCTGGGCTCTCTATTCTGTTCTCTTGATCTATGTGTGTAGTTTTGTGCCAGTACCATAGCGTTTTGATTATTACTGCTTTATAGTATATCTTGAAATTTGGGATTGTGATACCTCCAGCTTTGTTCTTCTCTCTCAGTATTGCTTTATCTATTTGTCTACTTTCTTGCTTCTGGTGTCATTCAATTTCTTTCTCTAGCCTCCTTTTTCCTGAAAACAGAACTTAGCTCTAAAGCAGCACTGTCCAATAGAACTCTCTGCCAGAGTGGAAATGTTTTACAATGTACACTGATACCATAGCCACTAGCCATAGATGAAAATTGGCATTTGAAATGTGATTAATTGCACTGAGGACATGAATTTTAGATTTTTATTTTATTTTATTTTAAGTTTAAACAGTCATATGTGACAAGTGGCTACCATAATGGACAGCACAGCTCTAGAGGCTTAATTGAATCCCTTCAGCTTCTTAGAAAGAAGACTTCATAGGTAGTACTATATGATTCCCATTGCATGACATAAGAGGCTTATAGTGTTTAGTTGTCCCACCTTTTCTAGTGCTAAGAATGATCAGTGAGTTCAAGTGGTAATAGCCTGATCCTTCCATTTCAAGTTCCCCATCCACTTTTCATCTAATGACTTCATTAATTTACAGTTTTTGCCTAAATCAGTTCTTCCATTACAGGTTTCAAAATGGTGCTTTCTAGGTCTATCATTTCTTCTACATTTATAAGCCAAAATTCTTCTACAAAGAACTTTCATCAACTAATTTGTATGGTTGGTCTGAAATACAGTTTATACAAGAAAAGGCATGATAAATCCTTAATTATTTCTCTTAATTGCCATTAATGGCTGGAGAAAAAGGCAGGTGTCTTGCATCTATACAAAGCTTCTGGGATTTTATCCTGAGCTATGGAAAGCCATTATGAGGTGTTTTTGTTTGTTTGTTTGTTTGTTTGTTTGTTTGTTTTTTAGAGAAGGTGGAAGTGGAGGAGAGGGGCAAAGGAAGAGAGAGAGAATCTTAAGCAGGCCCCATGCTCAGAACAGAGCCTAATACAGAGCTAGATCCCACGATCCAGAGATCGTGACCTGAGCCAAAGTCAAGAGTCAGAAGTTCAACTGACTGAGCCACCTAGGCGCCCCAAGCCATTGTGGGTTTTAAGAAGAGGATGAACAAAGGGGTGCCTGGGTGGCTCAGTCGGTTGGGCATCCGACTTTAGCTCAGGTCATGATCTTCCGGTCCATGAGTTTGAGCCCCACAGAGTCTGGAGCCTGCTTCCGATTCTGAGTCTCCCTCTCTCTGGCCCTCCCCCGCTCACAGTCTGTCTCACTCTCTCTCTCAAAAGTAAATAAACATTAGAAAAAAATTTTAAAGGAGAGGATGAACAAAATGAAATTTTTCATTTTAGGAAGCACCCTTTGGCCAATGTGTGGAAAATGGGTTAAAGTCAGGAAGATTCTAGAGGGAGCCATCATAATACAGGCCAGAGATGGTGAGGGACTGAACTCTAGTGGGGGTGGTCGAGTAGGAGAGTTTGACAGAATCCAGACTAGAAAATCGAATCAACAAAATTTAGTTGTCAAATAACGTGGTGGGCAAGGCAAGAAGGAGTAGAATAGGATGACAGGATGAACTCTAGATTTCTAATTTGGTGAATTAAGTAGCCGGTAATGTCACAAACCACCTTGAGAAATACAGGAAGAGAAGTAGAAGTAGAAAGAAGTTACTTTCCAAATGAAAAACTAAATCAGCCCAAACACAGACCTCCCAGACAGCAGGAACGATTTATGAAGCTGCAGCATAATTTTTTTCACTTGAATCTAACAAATAATAGTCAGTGCATATTATACTATGCTGGGTGGGTGGGGGGGGGTGGAATGCTGATATAGAATCATCTGGATTCCGGAGATCTATAAATAAAACTCAAGGATTCTTTTGTCAGCATTAAGTGTTTAACCTGAAGAAATTAAAGTTTAGGCTCTATTCCTAATCCATTTTTAAACACGTTCCAAATTCCCACCTATCATTGTTTTTTTCTGTTGCTTACAGAGATGTACCCACTATTTTAGGAAATCCTTAATAGTAGGTATAATGTTTTCAGAAGTGAAAAACGCTACACAAGTGTATAAGCAAAAATCTTCTCAGTGGTTGTGTTAGTTTTCTAGGACTGCTGTAATGAAGTACTACAAACCGGGGGCTTAAAAACAACAGAACTTTATTGCCCACAGTTCTAGGGGCTAAATGTCCAAAATCAAGGTGGCAGCAGGGCCATGCTCCCTCTGACCGCTGTAAGGGAATCTTTCTTTGGCTCTTCCTAACTTCTTGTCTCTTCCTAGCTTCTGGTGGTTTGCCAGCAATCTTTGGCGTCCCTTGGCTTGTAGATGCATCATTGCAATCTTCTATCTTTACATGACATTGTCTCTGCGTCTCTGTCTTCACATGGCCATCTTCTTATAAAGTCACCAGTCATATTGGATTAGCAGCCCACTGTACTCAAGTGTGACCTCATCTTAACTAATTATATCTACAACAACTCTGTTTCCAAATAAGGTCACATACTGAGGCACTGGTGTTAGGACTTCAATATATATATATCATCGTGGGGGGACACAATTCAATCCACTAGAGTGGTCTAAAGACCCTTGATGAATTACAGAAAGAAAAGTTTCCATTTGAAAATTATCTCCTTTAGCATTATTTCAAAAGCTTTATATTGATTACTGTTTGGAGAAACTGAAACATCTTTTTTTTTTTTTTTGAAAAATGATATTCACAGAATCTTGCTGTCCCTACCAAGGTGAAAAAAAAGAAAGAATAAGAAAGTGATATGACATGCAAACATATTTAACAAAGATCCTTTTACACACTTCTGTAATTGTATTTTATGGCACATTTTCCCCAAGCATTCTCATGAACATTTTTTGAAAAAATTATAGTGAAAAACATTTATTCTTTATCAGAATGAAACACTAATTTTTGCTAACAGTATCTATTGTTAGAATGAAACAAGATAATGTATGTAAACCATTTAACAGTTTGCAAGTACTCAATAGGTGTTAGCTGCCAATAATATATATTTAGTAGTCTTAGAATTGCAATGATTATTGGGGTGCCTGGGTGGCTCAGTCAGTTAAGCGTCCGACTCTTGGTCTTGGCTCAGGTTATGATCTCATGGCTGGTGGGGTCCAGACCCATGTTGGGCTCTGTGCTGACAGCGTGGATCCTGCTTGGGATTCTCTCTGTCCCTCTTTCTCTGCCCCTACCCCAGTTCTCATGCACACATGCTCTCTCTCACTCTCTCTCAATGTAAATAAACTTCTTTAAGAAAAAGGATTGCAATAAATATTAAATAGGTTAATACCTGTGAAACACTTAACAATAGTGCCTGAAACGTAGTATGTACTCAGTAAATGTCTAGCTTTACTGTCAACATCACCATCATTATATAAGATGGTAAAGTGTTTGAAACTATGAACACCAGTTGAACTCAACATATTCATGTAGTTTCATTAGGTAAGGTTTCTTTAAATTTCATTTGGTCGATAGAATTCATCCCTTATTTAGTAGGCAATTGTAAGTTATTTAAATTCAATTTCTTTTTCTTTTCTTGAAGTTGTACCAATTTCTTATTTAATAAAGGAATTCTTTAATATTTATGTGCCCCAAAGTATACATTTTATTTACTAGTCTACAGGAACGTGCCCTTAAAATAAGCTACTGAAATCATAATCAGTGTGTTGTTTTGATAAAAAATATATTTCATCCACAAGTAAGGCATTAATAATCTACAGCCAGTTTTTCCTGCAACAGATTTGATTCAACACTCCTTCATTCATATAATTATCGTGATTAAAGCTGCAGATTTCCAAGCATATAGACTTGGAGTTCAGTTGGTGGTCAAGGAATAGAGTTCCATTTAATTCCATAGCTTTCCTCCAAGTCACTTCCTCAGTGGAGGTCCTGTTGTGGGGCTAGTCTTAAATCCAACTCAGTAAAAAAAGTCAGGCTTTTCTTAAAGTATCTTTTCTAGTTGCAGACTCAAATCTGCATTCAAAAACACAAATATAAACTTTTTAAAAAATGTAACCACAATAACAGCCATGGTCTAAAACAACAGTTCCATAAAGTTTTGGGGTTTGTTTTTTTTTTCACAGTGATCAGTAGAAACTGGTGGTCCTTTGGTTTTTGCTTTAAAACGGTTTGTGGAGTGAAAAAATTTGAGAACCACTGCTCTGACCAAACAAACTAAATTGATAGCTAGAAAACGGCAATGTTTATCCTCTGAAGGAGTACTTTGTACTGCAATTTTTGGTTAATGTGAAAGCAGCCGTTTTTAATATCAGTTTGAAAATGAAATTTTAATGTATTATCTCCCTCTTATGAATTAGTGTTCATAAACAAGAACATTTAGTGGGTCTTTTCTATTCTAGTAAAATGTAAACTGAAGGCAAACAGTAGCTTATTAAAGCTCCAGGAATGGCTTCTCAGTTCCTTGTCATGTCTCAAAGTCCCATAATTCTTTCCCTTCAAACAACTCTGAAACAACATGACACCTCTAAGGATTAAGCATTTTGGAAACCAATAAAAGAAAACATTGAAGCATGTCTGACACAGACCTCTCCTCCATACTTCCCTGTTCCTCCTATCCTCCCTCCATGAGTCAGGTAATGTTAACTTTGAATCAGACATTGGGTAGTTTCTTTTGAGCATTACATAAACAAAGTTTTGATCATAGCCTATGAGGCAACTGACCTGTAATCATTTGCATTTCAACATATGTGGCTTGAAAAACAGAGCAGTAAGTTACCCTACATGCTCTTTTATTTGAATTCCACAGGAAGCTACTCACCGTATCATTTTTTGTGATACAAGAATGCACTAAATAGATTATACCGTAATAAAATGCTCACACAACCATAACTTTTGAGTGAAGTATTTGAATTACATTATATATGCAGGAATACTCCCTTTCTGAAGCTGATAACAATGCCTCCACTTATTGAGTGGTTCCTATGTGGCAGGCTTTGTGCTGAATGCTTTACAGACGTTGTTTCCATTTAATCTTCCTATCAGTCCTACCAGGTGTGTATTATTATCATCCTTATTTTCAAATGAGGAAAACAAAGCTTGGTCTGCAAATATTTATTGAGCAACTACTATGTGCCAGACCCTTTTCTAGGCCAACAAGTTGAAGCTTAGAGACATAAAGGAACCTGCAGTTTGGGCCAAGGCCTGTCTTAGCTTTTATCATGATCCCATATTGCCTTACTGGGAAGAATGTTAAAGACGCATTTCAAGTATTTGTGTCATAGAATCCCCTTAGTTCTTTATAGAGCATATCAGCGTCTTTCATCATAGGCAACTCTAGAATCATTGAACTTTGTATCTTGAGGGGAACCTAGAGAAAATCCTTACATTTCCCAAAATTTGAATTCTCTCAACTAAAATGTTCAAATAGATGTAGAAATTCCTGTTGTCACTTAAGATGTGGGTCAATTAAGAAAATATTCTTGATATTTATTTGGGAACTTAAAAAAAACCCAAAATTTGCACACATGCAAGATATGTCACCATGTATTTTGTTTGATTATTATCTTACATGAGATAATTTGAACCTAAGTTTTCTTTCTTTCTCTCTGTAAAGAAATTGTTAAATAGTCTCTAGCAATTACTTTTTCTTTTTTTGTGAATAATAAACATGCTTCAGATAATGTAAAGGGAAAGGACTTTTCAGAGAGTTGACAGTGATTACACCTCATGGGTTTTCTATAGTAGTAACAAAACTATATGTAATAGAGCTGTGAATTCTGGATGTATATAAGGTAGAGATTGTGCCATGAGCCAGAGTTAGTCATCTTGTAACTTTTCCAGACTGATGGAACTCCATTTTTTGAACAAATGTTATTTTGTTAAGTAAATGCCCATTTAAACTTGTATACAAAGGTTGTAATTATAGCAGGAAATTGTTGGGGACAGAGGAAGTTAAATTGGGTTGTCTTGTCATACATCAGGAATGATTTCTTGGAAATCTAGTCCAGATTTTCGACCGAGGTTTGCTGTTTCCTTTTGCTGTAGCTTCAAGTAATAACTTTCCAATATTTCGGTTCTGACTGAGAGACTTATGCGGGGGGAGAGGGTGCATAGAATCAGCCCTTTGTGCTGGTTGTACACCAAGCAGCCCAAAAAGACAGTAGGATGTGAGGATATCACTTAACATTATATTAGGACATAAAAGGCTGAATGTGAAAGTTCTAAAGTAGTGTTGTCCTCTAGAACTATAACGCCATTCTTGACAAGTAAGCCCCATATATAAGTGTACGTTTTATAGTAGTCGTGTGAAAAAGTAAAAGAAACAGGTGAAATGAATTTTAATGAAATATTTTAACTCCATATTTTCAAAATATTGTTTCAACATGTAGTCAATATAAAAATTATTACTGAGCTACTTTACATTCTTTGTTTGTACTAAGTCTTTGAAGTCTGGTGTGAACTTTACACTTACAGCACATCTCATTTGCGACCAGCCAATCTTATTTTAAGTATTTCAAGAGCCCTGTGTGGCTAGTAGCTACCATATTAGCCTGCACAGGGTGATCTCTAGAGGCATCTATTCTTTGAATAACTACACTTAAGGCTTTTCCTCTCTTAAACAGGAAAGAAAAAAAAGTACTCCTGCTCAGGGTAATGTCAGCTTCTCTGTTCAAATAACTTTTTGCAGCCACCTACAAGCCCCCAGCCTCATTTGATTTTCCCAAATTCTCCCACCCCAATTCCCCAATTCTTGCACTTCTCTTGTATTTATAAAATAAATAAACGAAAACGGTTAACTGAAAGAAAAAATATCGCTTTTCTCTTCGGGCCAAAGGAAGGAGATTGGTGCTTTTTCTAAATCAATTCACAAATACTTATCAGGTACACAGCCCATTATTAACAGTCCATTTCATGCTTCATTCCTGCAATGTGACTACTGTTCACATTAACTTTGTTTTAGAAGTTATTCTTCTAGTTCTCAAGGTAAAAAGAATAAAAGTTGATACTGAAATCAACTTTTCAGTAAACAATTTGATTTTAAAAAGGCTGGTTCACCCTTACAGTGAATTATTCACACGGGGCTGTGTTAGGACACATAATTGTCTCCTTAAATAGGTATGATTTTATCAAAGCAAGAATGTTAGTTGGAATAATTGATCACTGTTTAGCGAGCTAATTTACCTTAAAACAACTAAACTGACCAACTTCTTTTCGCTATAAGTAATGGTAATGTGGCTTTGCAATGTAAATGAAAGACAAATTAGGCACTTCCTACGTAAATGCAAAACAATACACAACTCCTTATCCTGAAACTTCTGTGAATTGTTTTTACCGTCTGGAATTACGGAGTCGGTGCTACCAAAATTAGTTAAGTTTGGATTCAGACTGGATTTGCAGCACTTGAATCAAGCATGTTAGGGGAGGTGAAAATCACGAGCTAAATCCTCCCCACCCCCCAGACCACGTTGAGCCTACCCAGATGTTGCTCAACCCTGAGTTGTCCCCCTGAGTCCAAGGCTGCAAGACAGGGCGCGCAGCAAGGACTTCCGGCCTCAGGTTCCCTAAACAGATGGAGCCCCTTCAGGTGGCCACGAGGCTCCCGGGCCTCGAGCTTGTGCCAGAGGGCGCGCAGGCGAAGGCAGCAGAAAGATCCCAGCACCTGCCTCCCTCGGGCCCAGCGAGAAACCTTGCACCGCCCGCGCAGACCAGGCCAGCTAGGTGTGGGGCTCTAATCTCAACCTCACACCTGCGTTAGGGAGGAGGACGAGGGCTCTCCAGGTGTCTGGGTCCCGGGATGATGAAAGGGAGCTGTTAAAAGGCGTGCACCGGAAGCTCAGTGGGGGACGCGTTGTGGCCGCCGGGCGTGGGAGGACTGGGGCGCCTGGGCTGAGGCCGGAGGGGGTGAAGGCACTGGCCGGCCTGGAGATTTCCCTTTACTTTTTTTCCTTTTCCTTGTGGGGGTGGGGGGGTCGGGCAATGACCGGCGGCTGCAGTACCTTTCCACTCAGCCCGGGGACTTTTACGCAATTTTGCCCACGCGTACGGAGTTCGCAAGGCACCCGGCGCGGGGAACACGGGGTAGAACCCCCACCCCCACCCCCGGCGGGACTCCGTCCAGGAGCCCAGGCCTCTCCCCACAAACACTCCGTCCTCTTGGATTCCGTTGCCGTCTGGGGATTGGGTTTCCTTAACCCAGGGCTTCCCTATCTTAGGCCGGAGGAGGAGTTAGAGCCCCTCCCTCACTCTCCCTCCTCCACCCTTGGCCAGCCTGGTTTTTTAATCTAATCTTTTATTTAAAGTCAACAAGAGGAGCAGGAACCCCAGGCTCCTGCCAACAGTATATTTTAAAATAATTCCCCAACCTCTGCCGAGAGGAGCGGCCTCAAGAAACATCCTTGTTTTCTTCGTGCAGATTTAGGTATCAAGGAGTGGGGGACTTCCAGAGCTGAAGCTGATGATGCCTGAGGGCTCTGCAGACTTTGGGTGGGGGGCAACTCAAGCAAGACAAATACATTCCAAACATTAAAAATATAACAAGAGCCTCGATTTGGAGAGCCTTAAACCGAGAGCCAAACCTCCAGGGGGCTCCAGGGCACAAAGCCTTACCCCGTCGTGGGGTGCGTTAAGGAGGGGGGGGCAGGTGAATTCTCAGCGTGTGAGCCTGGATAGGGCGGGTCCTGGCCCATTAAAGGATGTGCCCATAGACATGACGTGCCCACAAATACCCATCGAGGAGTCAGACCGAAAAGACACCCCACGCTCCCTCCCCGGGTCCTTGGCACCGGACTGCGCTCACTGCACCTCGCCCATCTCTCTCCCCAGCTAGGCGGGGCCACTGTTTTCTACATCGCTAAGTATCCTCCGACCTGCTCGGACCCTTGGCAGTTAAAAGCTTCTAGCCTTTCGCTCCTCTTGCCCTTTCCCTCTTCTTTCCCCCACCACCCGCCGACGCCTCCAGATCTCTCCGGCTCGCCCTTCCTGAAAGTAGGCGAGGCCCAGAATCTCCGGCTAGGGCGAGGAAGGAGGGAGGGGCAAAGCGCGGCGGCAGGGGGCGTGTCTTCTCAAGCCCCGCCCCCGGGTGCGCGCGGCGGTGGCGGCGGCGGCAGAGCCTCGCTTTGAGAGACAGGTATCGCTTAGGCGCCATGTTGTGAGCGGAAGTGGGGGAGCGCGCGGCCGCCGCTGTTCTGCTGGGAGCGGGCGCGGGAACCGGCGGGGGGGGCGGAGCTGTAGTCCCGGCGGCGGAAGGAGGAGAGGAAGAAAGGGGCGAGACCCGGTGCCCGGCAGCGGCGCGAGGCTCTCGCTTGGCGCGCGGACGTCGTCAGCCAGGCGCGCGGCGTTCGAGGCTCGGTGTCGGCGCCGAGCCCTCTCCCGGGCAGCCGGCGCTGGTGCTGCTGCTGCTGCCGCCGCTGCTGTCGTGGGGCTCGGGTGGCGACAGAGCGGGGCCGGCCGCGGGGCGGGCGGGGAGGGAGGAGGCGGTGAAGGCGGCGGGCCGGGGGGGAAGATGCCGCTGGCGCAGCTGGCGGACCCGTGGCAGAAGATGGCTGTGGAGAGCCCGTCCGACAGCGCTGAGGTGAGTGCAGCCCGGCGGTCGGGGGCTGGTGCGCCCCTCCCCTCGCCCCCGCCGGCCAGCTCCCCTCCCTGGAGCTGGCCACTTGGCCCCTTCCTCTGCCGCTCGCGTCTCCCCTTGGTCCGTGATTCCGGTTTGGGTAGTTGGGGTTGGTCTGTTTGCCCTTCTGTTCCACCCGCACCTCCCCTCCCTCGCTCGGGGGGCTGTGGTGTGGTGGCGCGTGGGGTTTGGAGTGGGCGCTGGGGCTTTGCAAGAAGCCGATTTTAATCAACTTTGCGTGGGGGGAGCGGGAAGCGGAGCGGGGGCCGGAGAGGAGTTGGGAAGTTTGGCCCTGCCTGGTTGGGCCCCCCCTGGATCCTGGTGACTCTGGGGTGTAAGGGAGGGGTATGGATTGGGTTCATTGGGGAGCAGGGACTCTCGAGTCCGGCCAGGGGAGAGAGTTGGTGCTTTGAGTCGGGCGCGCGGGGACTGGAAGGGCCCAAGGCAGGGCTGGCGACCTGTGGGGGTTTTGGTTAAGGGGTGCAAGACAGCCAAGGTTTTTGCCTTCCCCCAGTCTGTCTGCCGCAGCGGTTTCTGCTGGTGCAAAGGGGAAAGTGGAAGCCTGAGGTCCTTCCTCCTCCCCCATATCTGAGGTCACTGAGCTCAAGGACCCCGTCCCTAGGAGCTTTAACTCGAATTTCCTGTCCGTGGAGGTGAGAGGGTGATATTCAAGGCGATCAGCAGCCGTCGTAAAAGGCTTTCAGGTTTTCTTCGCCCGGGGTGACCGTCCCTGAGACACCCAACCGAGTGCCCAAAACCCAAACAGTGTACCCAAACACGGCAAAACAGAATTTCCCTGGACACAGCACAGCATCGAGCTTTTGCAGCCGCCCCTGTCCCAGAACCAACTCGGGGTCTGTGAAAATAATCCAGACGAGACCCACTCCTGGGCATCAGCGCTCCTCTCCGAAGTGGAAAATTAATTCCTGATGGTGGCTTGTCTGTGATTCTTCCTTCTTGACTTTTTGCTGTCTTCTGTCCCCGCAGCGGACTTTGGGGGATTACAGGATGATAGGCTGCGTGTGTGTAATAGTTAGTGAGTGACCCCATTTCTGGAAAGCATGACTGAAACGCGGGGGTGGAATGGGGCAGGCTCCGATGAGTGGTGTACTTGGCGGCAGCCGCTGCCCTGCCGGCCTCCGCAGTGTGAGAGGTGGATAGGGTTACCGGTTACGTCAGTAAGACCGAGGCTCAGTTTGATCTGAGATGCGGGACACTTGCATTCTCGGGTATAATGGAGGGGGAGGGGGATCAGTTCAAATCGCTTTTCAGTTTTTTTCCTAGTCACCTCCACTGCTGCTTAAAATGTTTACTTGCTCTCCCTAACGTGAGCAGAGTTGTAATACTGCTTACGACTGGTACTTAGTATTTTGTGACTTGGACCATATTTTTAAAATCTAAACTAAACCCTGCTCTTCAATAGAAAAGATCTTGAGATAAGTTACTGAATATTTTTTAAAGGAAATCACGTTTATAAGACTAGCAGAATTACATTTAAAATTATGTTAGCCCGTTTAATTCTATAGATGTTTTATGAGAAAATTGAATTTAGAACGTTTAATCATTCTTTGAATGGATAGTGTGAAAATCAGTATGCCAATAGGGTCTTTTCATTCATTTTTTCCTTAATATTTTTTTTTTTTTTGCGTTAAACAGTGTAGCTAAAAGGTTAATAACATGTTCTCAAAGTGCTGACCTTGTGAAAAGAAATCGAATTTGCTTTGAGCCTGATTGTTACATGCAAACGGTAACATTTGCAACTCATAATCAGTCCACATTTCTGCTTGGCACGTATCAATGTGTTAAAAAAATCATTTAAAATTCCACCTTATCCTTTTTCTACATAGCATACTTTTGGATAAGGAAGGCACAAAACTGACACTTAGTATATGCCAGATACTACATGCTATTTCATCTTATCCTTGCTATGACCCAACATAGTACGATTGTGGTCCTCATTATTACAGATTAAGAAACTGAATCTCAGAAGTTAAGGGCCCAAAGATTATAAATAGTAAACGGCAGAGCCATAATTCAAAGCCAGGTGCATGTAATTCATGTGCTTCGCTTTATATTAGCTGCTTCCAATCCTTTGTGGAAAAATTTAGGGTATAAATAAATAAGCCAGTAGTTAGAGGTCATGTATTTTTCAGAAACAGTTATGATATTATAAGCAATCTCACTTGTTAAAGCCTAGTTATTTCAGTTACTGTCATGGTCTCCAGAACCTGGCAGATAGGATTCCATAATTTGCCATGTTCAAAGAATCTTCTTGATATTTTGGCATAAGGTATGTCACACAGAGCTAGTGTTGCCTAGATTAATTTTAAAAAGATTTTTAAAAATTGACTGTAGATATTTTGCCTTTAGTTGTTCAGCTGTTTCAAGTAAATTACTTCTGCTACAACTTTGGAAATTGGAGCCAGTAAGGAAAAGGGTTGAGAATTTTCATTCAGAAGTCTAATATTGGATTTATTATTATGCCTACTATTATGCTATCTCCTCCTCAGTAAGGAGTACTTACCAGAGAGTAATTTTATTTTACCAGAATAAAATCGGTTTTTTGAAAGTCATTTATTTGAGTAAATACATCAAATTTTTTCTCTCCAGGCTGAAAGGTTTCAGGGTTGGTCTCTATAGGAATTTACATTTGTCGCCTCGTATCTCCTAGTAGACTGTGAAATCTTGTAAGCAGAGACTTTTTCCTCTGTATCCTCAGCACTTAACACAGTGCCTGGCACATATGTATTATGGACCCAGTAGATGACCACTGAATGAATTATGATGGTCAGGAATAGGGTGATTATCAATCTTCTTTCTGTTCTTATTTTAATCTTACATTGAAATATGAACAATCTTAAAAGACCTGAGTACCTCACCGACAGTACAGGCAGTTTCTTCATTCCTTTACATGGCCTTCCTGCTTTCAAACCTCACATGGGTTTCATGATGTTCAAAACAAAACAAAACAAAAAAAACCCTTGTGGTTAACTCAAACATGGGTCAGAACGTGATAGGCTAGAACTAGGCCAAATGTTTAAAGAAGCAAATTTAGGATAATAAAGGAAGTACTATGTAAGCAGTCAAGGTTGGTACAAGATTAAAAACAAAATAGCTTCCTAAGTAGTCCAGGTGAATTCACAACTCTTTAATGAGTTATTGAAAGATGCTAGTATGTTTTTGAGTATCTGACTGTTTAGGAGATGGGTATCAAGGACTGTGACTCTTCTGTAAATTCCTTGCCACCGCTCTCAGAGATAACATTTACTGGATCATAAGCCTGACCTCAAGTGACACTTTTTCTTAGTTTTCAATAAAGGATAAATGATAGTAAATTTAAATAAGAACAGTTTTCCAAAATAATAAAACTAAGGTTATGTTTGCTTTATAGAAATGTGCTGTATAAAAATAGCCGCCTTGAATTCTTTTAAATAGCAAGTACCCATAATGAATTAAAATATTAACTACATAAATATTTTCTTTATAAAAAATTGAGACCCTTGTGTTAGAAACCATCTTCAGTGGATGTCCATCCATTTTTATCTTCAAAGATCATATTGGATTCTATAGTATTTCTACTATATTGATATTAGGTTTCTTATATTTTATGTGTAGGGAAAAACATTCTATTAAAGTATGATCATTGATTTTGAAAAAAAAAAATGTTTCATTAAGTTTCTTTTCCTTTTCCTGTTTCATTTGTACCACCTTTCAGGGTTTTTTTCTTTCCCCCAAGTGAAGATCTGAGAACAGGACAGGTATTGTTACATGCCAACTGTTAGTAATAACTGTGACACATTACTGAACACTTCATTGTTTTCACTGATTATGATATAGGATGTCAGTTTTTGTTAAACTTAGGAAAGTTTGTTTTATTTTGACAGCTCTTCCTATACTAATTAGGTTGACCCAAAATGTGAAATTTATTTGGTACATTTAAGTTTTAACATAAAGAGATAAACTTAAAGAAACAAGTATAGGCAGACTTTGCCCTTTTTTTTAAATTTTTTTTTAACGTTTATTTATTTTTGAGACAGAGAGAGACAGAGCATGAACGGGGGAGGGTCAGAGAGAGGGAGACACAGAATCCGAAACAGGCTCCAGGCCCTGAGCTGTCAGCACAGAGCCCGATGCGGGGCTCGAACTCACGGACCCCGAGATCATGACCTGAGCCGAAGTCGGCCGCTTAACCGACTGAGCCACCCAGGCGCCCCGACTTTGCCTTTTTTTAAATATGTTTAGGAAATCACAATGAGTATATCCTATTTTTATATAAGGAGAGTGGCATAATTGGGATGTTCACTCTTGACCTAGGACATGATAATCAGTGAATTACAGATTGATCAAAAATGTAGCAGATGATTTATCAGAAGTCTGAATGGCAGAATTGTTGCAAAGATTTTTTAAAAATTTGTCACGTACTAAGAAGTTTATACCATTGTGATCATTAACAAGATTTGCTCTAGAGTTCCATGCTCAGGGACATGTGATATACCAGGCTGTGAATGTTGGGTGACGTGAAAGGCCCCAGTTTGCCAAGTGCAGACCAGATGCTTTAGACCCAGTGATTCAGATTACAGTGTACAACAGTGACATCTTGGTGGTCTCTTGGTAATGCATGAGTGTGATAGAGCTCAGTTGTTTATGTGTTTTGGTGGATAACAACTTTCAAAGCCTTGGGATACAATTGTGCAGACATATATATTATATATCTGATTCCCCAATTCACATAATAGAAAATACAAACAACTGTATTTTAATTCTTGGCATTAGATGTCTTCCCCTCCTGCACTTCAGAATTGATACAGTTTTCCATATCATTAATCTGGAACAGTTAGCAGAGCTCATATATTCCAGTTTGTCAGTTTAATACCAAATAACATAAAAGCAAAGATAACTATAAATTTTAATTGTTATGAAATATAGAGTTAAAAAACACAAATGTATGCATTTTATGAAGCAGATTTAGGATAAAATGTATCCATATAAGACACAAGTTTTTCATACATTTTATATATCAGTTGCTAGCAATTAAATATTTCAATTTTATTTATCTCCTTGAAATTGAGAAGGTACTTTATGAGATAATTTGAATGTATGGCAAAGTGTTAAAGAACTTAAGCTTTGGAGCCATACAGACCTGGTTTTGAATCCTGGCTCTACCACTTAATAATTTAGTAATCTGATGCAAGTTGTTTAAGGTCTCTGTGCTGCAACATTCTAATGTGTAAAAAGAGGGATGAAATAATGCCTACCTCATAGGGTTGTGGTAAGAATTAAATGAAATGATAATATATGTAAGGTAGGTGGTTCAGTGCATGGTTTAAGTGTTTAATAAGTAATATAATGAATCCTGTCTCTAACCGAATTGTCTGAGGAAGTTCTCTGTTTTTCCTCTGGGGTGATTTTTTCAGAATCAAGTAGAGCAATTAAAAATGATTCGTTTGATCTGTTTAAACAGATCCATTATAATATCCGAATATAACTGTAAGGGTATGGTAAATGCAAATCTCTTGAATCTTGTCCCTTTTTGTATTGTTCCCCTCTTTGATATCTTCTTTAAAAGGGGAAAACAGATAAAGAACATTTGAAGAATATGTGTGGAAGAAGGAAGAAAGAAAAGTTCACATTTCAACATTGGTCAAATTGGAAGGCATCTCATAGTCCATGGCATACCATTGTTCAATTAGCAGTGTTTTTTTTTTTTCTTTAGTGATATAGAAGATAACAGTGTATCTTACACATGATAGTGTCTTATAATCGATGAAACCTGGTGTATCCTGGTTGTCAACTTCTTGAAGGAAGTATGTCCCTGAAGAAATGTATGAAGTCAATATATAGTCTCAAGAAGTAGAATTTTAACTTACTTTCTAAAACATATCAAAACAAAATGTACACACTTTTTATACTTTAGGATTGATTTTGTTAATTTTACTTTTTAGGGACAGAAATTAATATGGCACACCTCCCTCCTCATTACTCTAAATACATTTGTTTTGGTTATTTGAATATGCCATGAGGAACTGTTTTTTTCTGTCTAGAAATATAATACGTTGGATTTGGTCTGTTATGCGGTATTTGTACTTAAAGAACTTTATGTAGGGTATACAGCATTTTTAGTTGGGAAGTCTCTGGAAATAATGGTGTATCTGTGCCCCAGCAACCATCTCTGCCATCCAAAACCGAAAACATACAAACCAAAGGAGTGAGACCTAATCAAATGAATTTGGGAATTATAGAGTTAAACAGGGTTTGACCAATGTCTTTACTGCATAACTTCATAGAACCTTGAAGATGATGTTATCTATGATGAATCTGCAAAAAGGATATAGCCTACAGCATTTGAGACTTGATGTCAGAACCCCTTTTTCATGAACCATATTGAAGTCTCAAAGGACACAAGTGCTTTGAAGGACAGTTTTGGACAGTCTGATAACTATAGTAACATGATCCAGTATTGCCTGCAAATGAGCTGTTATGTTTAATTGACTCTATCAAAGCTTTTTTCTTTAACTGTCAAGAGTTTTTGTTTGATTTTGGATTGAAATCTTGCAAATTAGATTGTAGAACAATTTTCCATCTTAATAGTGGGCTAAACATTTAAATATAATTTAAATAAAAGCTTAAGATAACTTAAACTTTTTTATTCCATGTTCTGAAAATTAATGGTCATATTCTACCATAATATCAAGCTAATTGCCCTCATTAAGTGGTTTCTATATTGACTTGCTCTGTAACTTATGTCTCAAATTCTTAATTCTTAAAAACTCTTTTTATCATTTGGCAACTTTATGCTGCCATCAACCTGCCTACCTCCCCCACTCTCCTTTTTAAATTAATTGCTTGTAATTTGCAGTTACTAGAAAACAGCTAAGGTTAATGATAATTGGATGCAGTCATTTTTAACTTGGGAACCTAGTTACACTTGCAGCTTACCAAATAATGTAAAATAACATCCTTACCCTTTTCATGATCTCTGTGTGTCGTATACACATACCTCTGGGATCGAGGGCATTTTGGACACATTACCTACTGATAAACAGTGTTTTATGCTTCAGCGTACACTGACTGAATGGCTCACTTCCTGGCATTGCCTGCTCTGCATATTTACCTTCCTCTCTGGAAGGTGTCAGCTAGAAAGGACTGTGAATAAGCTAAAGAGCAGGCAGCTATAAGATGGAAAGCTAGTCCTGCTGCCCCTCCTGGAGTTAGGTGTCCATGTTGTCTTTTGGAGATTTTTGTTGGGATTTTTTTTTTCATGAAATAGTGCTAGTTTCCTGACTATTAGCTACCCTACATTTATGTGTAAACCAAAAATGTTGTTACACTTCCTGTCATTCTTCTATTAGTATGAATAGAATTACAGCAGTAGCATAACTTAAATCAGATTTCCCTATCTTAACTAGTATATCCATGGTATCTTACATACCTTAAAAACTAATTAATGTTTAATCTACCATGTAAATTGACTTTTATAATCTTGATAATGATGGTCTCATCTTCAAACCTGACCTGGTCATCTAGATCTCTGTGAGCTTGCCTCTAATCCTGTGGTCCACAAAGCTTGTTACAGGAAACTTGGTTCTGTCATTTGATATGTGTTAGAAATAGATGTCAAGTCTGAATAAGTCTGAAGCCAAAGATCACTTTGACATAATAGATTGCAGTGTATCTCACATACAGTGTTTTGGGAGAAAACTTGTCTCCAGAAATGTCATAGGACCTATGCTAAACACCTCTGTTACCCAAAATGTTATTTCAATTTTTCACTTTTAGGAGCTTGAAAACAATATAAAATAATTGAAAGATTCACTTAAAAACAAAACAAAACTTCTAGATCAGCATTGTTCGGTAGTCACTAGCCACATGTGGCTATTGAGCACTTGAAATGTAGTTAGTGTGGCTGAGGAACTGAATTTAAATTTAATTTGAATTTAAATAGTCGCATGTGGCTATTGACTACCACATTGAACAGCACAGTTCTAGATTATGGGATTAGTACAAATCCAACTTTTTTTCTACACCAATGTTTTTCAGCCCCGCATTCTATTATTTGTTATTTTGAAATTAATAGGCTAAAGCTTTTTCTAAATGAAAACATATTTACTATGCTTTTTCAAATTATGTTTAATCAGCTTTGTCTTGTTCCTCGACTACCCTGAAGATTTTTTATAAACTCTACTACATGGTATATGCTCTTCAAATCACCATTCTGCACTTTCTACAGTTTAGCTAGTTTTACAGTGACCTTTATCATTGAAGTGATAACACCAAGCACTGGGGAAATTAAGCTATCAAAAAATGTTGCATTTTGTTCACTATACTGTGCTAATTAATACTAGAAAAGTGGATTGATACATCCCATAGATTAATGTTTACTGGATGCCCTCTCTGAATGGACACTGTCTATATCAACTTGAATGAGGTAGATCTAATTCTTCTCAACCTACAGATGAGGAAAGGAAGCCTAGAAAGGTTAACTAAGCTGCTCTTGGTTGCACAACTAGTAAGTAGAGAAGGCAGGATTCAAACCCAATTATCACAGGTTGCAAATTCCATTGACTTTCCACTAGACTACCCTGCTTGAGTTGAGAACAGCATGTAGGTGAGTGACTTGTTCAAGATGAAATCTCCTATAGGGAGAAAGGTTCTAGGTGGTTTACATGAGAAGATATTTCTATGGGAAAGTATAGGTAGAGTTAGAAAAGTGAAATGGGTATTACTCTCCAAATATACTATGGGTTAAATAGGCTTTTGTGAGCTGGCCTGAGAAACAGTGTGACATTGTACAGGAAAATGTTTTGGTATTTCTAAACAGCTGTCTTACAAATGAACATTTGAAATAAAAACTACAGTATTTGGAAAAGGAGGGGCTGCCCAGATGTTAATTATCAGCTCTTCACATAGAAGTCCCTAGGTGTATGCTCAGGGAACTGTGCTCTGTTTTTGAATTGCCACTTATTAAATCATTGTCTCCTTATACTTGCATCTTTTCAGAAAAGTGTATTTGACACTCCCTCAAAGTATCAGAAAATAGGATATGATTCAGTCTGAAAAAGTTACCATCTATCTTGCTACAGTATAAGAAAAGGAAATTAAAGAAATTTTGCATAATCATTGGCAGGTTTTTTCCTTTGTGTGGGTTTTTTTTTTTTTTTTACCTGTTAGGTTAAATAGCCCTAATTAAATTTTTTAAAAATTGTGATATGATTTACATACCACAAAATTCACTCTTGTAAAGTATACAATTCAGTGGATTTTAGTGTACTCACAAGGTTCTGCAACCAGTAATTCCAGAACATTTTCATCACCCCAGAAATAAGTCCATGCTCATTAGATGTCAGTCCCTATTCCTTCTTGTCCCCATTCCTAGCAACCAGTAATCTACTTTCTCTATAGATTTGCTTCTCCTGGACACTTCGTATTAATGGAATCATATAATATGTACCTTTGTGTCTCACATCATTTAGCAATATTTTCAAAATGCATCCATGTTATAGCATGTATCAATGCTTCATTTTTGGGGGGCTGAGTAATGCTCTGCTCTGTGGATATACCACATTTTGTTTATCCACTTCTCAGTTCAGGGACACTGGGGTTGTTTCCACTTGTTGGCTATGGTGAATAATGCTGCTGTGAACATTTTGTACATACATTTTTCAATTTTCTTGGATATATATCTAGGAGTGGAATTGCTTGGTCATATGTTAAGTCTATAATGTTTTAAATAACTGACAAATTGTTTTCCAACTTGCTTGAACCATTTTACATTGCCAACAGCAGTGTGTGAAAGTTCCAGTTTCTCCACATTCTCACCAACACTTGTTACTTTCTTTTTCATTATAACCATCGTAGTATGCAATAAGTGGGATCTCATTGTGGTTTTTATTTGCATTTTCCTAATAACTAAGAATGTTAAGGATCTTTTCACCTGCTTATCATCTACTTGTGTACATAATTGTGCTTATTTTTTACTGATTTGGAGACTTAAATGGAGTGTTTGCTCTAATGCTGTTAATCCTTATCTATGCTTTGTTGTATACAGATCTTCCTCAATTTAAATTGGGTTATGTTGCATCATAAGTTGAAAATATCATAAGTTGGAAATGCACTTAATACACGTAACATACCAAACGTCATAGCTTAGCCTAGCTTACCTTTAACATGCTCAGAACACTTACATTCACCTAGAGTTGGTCAAAATCATCTAACACAAAGCCTATTTTATAACAGTGTTGAACATCTCATTTAATTTATTGATTACTGAACTGAAAGTGAAAAACAATTATTTTAAGTGTACTGGTTGTTTATTCTCATGATCACATAGCCACCTGGGAGCCATTCCTTGCCACTCCCAGCATCATGAGAGAGTATTGTACCACATATTGCTAGCCCAGGAAAAGATAAAAATTCAAAGTGTGGTTTCTACTGAATGAAATTAAATACTCATTTTGCACCATTGTAAAGTTGAAAAATCAGAAGTCAAACCATCATAAGCCAGGGACTGTTTGTACATATTTCTTCAGAAAACTTAGTTTCAATCTGTGCTTTCAATAGATTTGTTTTCATTTTTATATATGATAAATTCAAAGCTTTTCCTAGAATACTGGTTTTCCAACTGGGTCAGTAGAGCCCTATATTCTATGGAGACACCTTATGTTACCTCATCACCTGGACTACCCCTTTTCCCAGCCAGAGCAAAGTTTCTAGAGAACACAATGAAGGATGTTAATTATAGGAAATGATAGCAAGAAAGCAAAGAGCAAAGCAATGGTTTTTTCCTTACAGTCTCTTCAGTCTTGTTATACTGTTCTATAGTTTCTTATTTAAAGCAAGAGTACAGGAAGTAATGGAAGGTCAGTCAAAACCAAATGTCTAGACTCTCCAAAATTAAATATAAGTCAGTAGATAAATGAATTCAAGAATCCATTTCTTAGGTTAGGTGAGATATACAGGTGTTTCATTTAAAGAATTAGGAAAATGCAAAACAAAACTGTTTGCCTCCTTTCCTTCAAGTTCTGCTGGCTATTGGTATAATTCAAGAGGAATAACTATCACAATGGATTTTGGTAGCAGAGTTGGTGTTTCTTAAAGAGAGATATGTAACAGACAAATTAAAAATAAGATTACCTTTGGATTATCGAAAAGAGCTCATAAATGAATTTTAAAGTGAACTTTTCACCCTGGCTGTTCTGAGTGTGTAAAGTATATTACTAGGTGATGACGAATGAAACAGAATTTTTTCCTTTAAAATATTATAGTTAAAAAGTACTGAAGTGGACAGGTAGTTAAATAACATGAAGCAAGCTAAATTAGCCAGGAATGTTATAAACAGATATAATTGGAACTTTAAGAGAAAATTAGGATCCATAATGCTATAGCAATTTTCCATAGTGCATTTTTAACCATAATGTAGAAGACTAGAAAGTAAATATTATTACCCTTGACACCCAATAAAGTTCCTTTTAAAATACACATACACATACAAAGAAGATAAATGTTATTTTCAACATAAAATTAATTACTTGGGGGTAGACTTCTGGTTCTGCCCAGCTGGAGGAGCCCTATTCCTCCTAAGTTCTCTTTTACAGCTAAAACACCTTAGACATAACACATCAAACAAGCACAGGAACACTGAAATGTGGAAATAAGGCAGACTTCCTACAGACTTTGGTACTCAAGGAATGACGCTAATAGTGAGTTCCTTGGGGTTTTTTTTATTGCCTCCCATATATCTTGGACAGTGTCCTGTAAAAGCCTCCAACCTGAACCACCAACAGGCACAGACAAAAAGGGCATCAGGAAAAGTCTGTTCTCTTTAGCCAAGTGACTGGGGAAAGGGTAGCCGAACAACAGTTAATTTTTTGGTAGGACCCTCCCTACTATAGCCAAACACCCCAGAAAAGCCCTATCTTACTCCAAAGAAGCAAGTGGCAGTGCTTGAATTCCTCCACCTGGTGATGTTAGCTATGCACATCAAGGACCTCATATCTCATTCCCTGACTAGCAAAAGCAGACAACACTTTGATTCCCCCCAGCTGAGTGGTTTTGACAAGTGGAGTAGGAGTCTGATCTTCCCTCACTGCCCCCCCATCCCACCACCTGCAGAAGGACGTGATGCTGCCACTAAGGTAGTGTCAGTGGGGTCTAGGAGCCAAGTTGAGTCTCCACCCCAGTCTGGAAACGAGACTTAACAAAGTGATGTGAGGCAAGGCTAGTCCCCAGTAAGCCTCCTCCTCCCCTTTGTTACTGAGGAGCTGAGCCTACCCCATCACTCAAAATCAACAAGGCAGAACAAGATGATTGGAGGTGGACTAGTCAACTCTGCTTCCCTTCCTTCCTGATGTGATTGGGGCCTGGTGGACAACTCAGCCTCCACCCCCATCTGGCATCTATAAGGCAGAACAAAATGGTGGATGGCAGGGCTGGTTGGCCTTCCACTTATCCTGTTAGATGGGCCCTTCTGGAAGCTGAGCTCTCCACTCTACCTTATAGCAACAAAGCAGTGTGAGTCATCCCTCTGCTTTCTGTCTCCCTTTTGTCAATGTGATCCATCAGGGAGCTTGCACCCCTACTCAGAAGCAATGCGATGGTGCAGGTTGTTGCCCAACCTTCACTGGGACCAAGAATGTAGCTGAACTTCCATCCTACCCCTGTTCAAAAAAGCAAGAGTCATTGCTCCTATTTTGCCAGGGTAGTTTCTGTGGGGCCCAGTGGTAAGCTGAACATACACATTCACCTTGCCCTCACACTGCATCTCAACTGGTGGACTGCCTGCTAAAAAAGATTAAGTAGGATCCAGAGTCTTATCTCCAAATGTCCATTCTTCATTTGAAGAACACTATACTAAGAACCAGGAAAATCACAACATGAATGAGAAAAAAGTCAATTGATACCAACACCAGGATGCTTCAGATGTTGGAATTATCTAACAAGGATTTTAAAGCAGCAATCATAAAAATGCTCCAGTGAGCAATCACAAACACGTTTGAAACAAATGAAAAATTGGTCTCAGAAAAGATATAAAGCAGAATATGGAAACTTTAGAACTGAAACATAGAGTAACTGAAATTTGCTACGTGGGCTTAATAGAAAAATGGAGATAACAGGAAAGAATAAATTTGAAGATAGAACAACAGAAATTGCCTGATTTGAGCAACAGAGGAAAAAATGAACTGACAAAAAATAAGAAGAGAGCATTAGGATTCTGGGGAACATTAACAAAAGATTTATGGTGGACCTGAGGAAATAATGGCTAAAACTTGCCCAATTTGGCAAAAGACAAAATCTTACAGATTCAAGAAACTGAAACCCAAACAAGATAAACCCAAAATCTATGCCCAGACACATCAAAATCAAACCTTTGGAAATGAGAACTTGTTTAATGGGTATAGAATTTCAGTTTTACAAGATGAAAATGTTTGGAGATCGGTCATACAACAATGTGAATATGTTTATTTACTTAGAGGGAACAAGAACATGGTCAGAGGAGGGGCAGAGACAGAGAGAATCCCAAGCAGGCTCCATGCTGTTAGCCCAGAGCCCACTGTGGGGCTGGACCTCATAGATCGTGAGATCATGATTGAACCGAAATCAAGAGTAGGACACTTAACAGACTGAGCCACCCAGGTGCCACTGTAAATATATTTAACACACCAGTGAACTGTACACTAAAAAGTGTTTAAGATGGCACATTTTATGTTGTATTTTACCACAATTTTTTTAAAAATTTAATCAAACTAAAAGGCAATCTTGAAAGCAGCTAAAGATAAATGAACTATTACATATAAGGAAACAATGATTCAAATGATGACAGATCCCACATTAGAAACCATGGAAGCCAGAAGAAAATGGCACCATTTTTCAAGTGCTGAAAGAAACGAATTGCCAACCCAGAATTCTATGCCCAGTGAAAATATCCTTCAGGAATGAAGGTATGTTCAAAACAGTCTCAGATAAAGGAAAGCTAAGAGAATTTGTCTATAGCAGACCCTGGAAGAATGACTACAGGTAGTTCTTCAAGCAGAAAAGAAATTTTAAAAGAAGGATCTGGAAATATCAAGAATAAAGGAATAACATGAATTATACAGTCTTTTCCAGAAAAAAATAAGTAAACACTTCACAACTCATGTTATGAGGACATTATTGCCTGAAACCAAGACCTAAAGACAGTACGGAAGAGAAAGCAGTATAGACCAGTATCCTCAACAAATATTAGCAAAAGAAATCAAGTAACATATGAAAAGAAACGTACACTGTGATCAAATGGATTTTATTCCAAGGATGTAAAACTAGCTCAGTATTCAAAAATCATTTGGTATAGTCCACCATATTAAATAGGAAAAAAAATCACATTGTTAATTGTGCAGAAATGCATTAAACTGGATTAAACATTCATAACAAAAACTGATCAAACTAAGAATAAAAGGAAACTTTCTCAGTTTCTTAAAGAACATATACCAAAAACAAAACAACCCACAGATAACATCATACTCAATGGTGAAAGACGGAATGCTTTCAATATCAGGAAGGAACAAGAGAAGGATGTCCTTTTTTTAATGTTTGTTTATTTTTGAGTGAGAGACGGAGCACAAGCAGGAGAATGGCAGAGAGAGAGAGAGAGAGAGAGAGAGAGAGAGAGAGAGAGAGACGGAGACAGAATCCAAATCAGGCTTCAGGCTCTAGGCTTTGAGCTGTCAGCAAAGAGCCTGACGTGGGGCTTGAACCCATGAGCCATGAGATCATGACCTGAGCTGAAATTGGACACTTCACCAATTGAGCCACCCAGGCACCACAAGGATCTCCTTTCTCACCACTGCTATTCAACATAGTTCTGGAAGTTCTTAACAGTGTAATAGGCAAGAAAAGGAAATAATAAAATACATACAGATTGGAAAGGAAGAAATAAAACTGTCCCTATTTACAAGTGAAATGATTATCTCCAGTGAAAATCCGAAGGAATCTACATAAAACTAAAAATAATAAGTTCAGCAAATTTGTAAGATACAAGGTGAGAATCCAAGAATAAATTATATTTCTGTATACTGACAATGAATGTGTGGAAACAAAAATGAAAAGCAGTACCATTTGTAATTGCTCAAAAAAATACTTAAGTATAAATCTAACAAAACATGTATAGGACTTAAATACTGAAAACTAAAAGTACCAATAAAAAAAATTCAAAGATCTAAATATAGAGAAAGGCATGCTGTGTTCATAGGTTGGAAGACTCAGCATACTAAGGATATCAGTTCTCCCCAAATTCTTGTATAGGTTTAACACAAGCTTATTCTAAAAGTTATATGGAGGGGCGCCTGGGTGGCTCAGTCGGTTAAGTGGCCGACTTCCGCTCAGGTCATGATCTTGCGGTCCGTGAGGGCTGTGAGTTCGAGCCCCGCGTCGGACTCTGTGCTGACGGCTCAGATCCTGGAGCCTGTTTCAGATTCTGTGTCTCCCTCTCTCTGACCCTCCCCCATTCATGCTCTGTCTCTCTCTGTCTCAAAAATAATGTTAAAAAAAATTTTTTTTAAAAAATAAAAGTTATATGGAAAGGTAAAGGAACTAAAATATCTACTACAAGATAAAAATAAAGTGGGAGGATCCACTCCACCCAATTTTAAGACTTGCCATATAGCTTTAGCAATCAAAATTCTATGGTACTGGTGAAGGGATAAATACATAGATGAATGGAATATAATATAGAACCCAGAAATAGATGCATACAAGTACAGCCAGTTGATTTTTATCAACGCAAAAGTAATTTAATGGAAAAAGGATAGGCCTTTTCAACAGTGGTATGTGGAGCAATTACAGATCCATGGGTAAAACAATAAACTCATATGAAAACTAATTCAAAATATATCATGGTGAAATTAAGAGTATACTTATCTTGAGCACTGAATAATGTATAGAATTGTTGAGTCTCTATGTTGTACACCTGAAACTAATGTAACACTGGTAACTATACAGCATTTAAAATAAAAAATAGAAAATAAACTTTCTGCTAAAAAGACACACAGACACACAAATCAACTCAAACAGAAAAAAATATGTATCATGGATTTAAATGTAAAATATAAAACTTTTAGAATTGAGACCTAGAAGAAAACCTTCAGGACTTTGGGCTAAACCAAGAGTTTTTAGACCAGACACCAAAAACACAATCCATAAGAGAAAAAAAAAAGTAGACTTTATCAAAATTCAAACATTTGCTCTATGAAAAAGACCCTGCTAAGGGGATAAAAAGACAAGGCATAGATTGGGTGAAAATATTTGCAAACTTGTATCTGAGACAGGGCTTGTATCTGGAATATATAAAGAACTCTTAAAACTTAACTAACTTAAGCCAACCAATCCATTTAGAATTCTGACCAAAGAAATGAACAGATATTTCTCCAAAGAGGATATATGGATAGCAAATAAGCATATGAAAAGATGTCAGTATGGTTAGCTATCAGGGAAATTAAAATTGAAATCATGAGATAATCACTACACACCTATTAGAACAGCCAAATTAAAAAATAGTGACAATACCAAATGTTGGTGAAGATATGGACAGACTGGATCCCTCATGCATTGCTAGTGGGAATGTAAAAGGATACAGCCTTTCTGGAAAATAGTTTGGCTGTTTGTTCAAAAACTAAACATAAACTTACTCTGTAACCCAGCAGTGATAGTCCTGGGCATCTATCCCAGAGAAGTGAAAACATATGTCCAAACAGAAGTCTGTACACAAATTTTCATAGCATCTTATTTGTAATATCAAAAAATTGAAACCAAACGTCATTCAGTAGGTGAATGGTTAAACAAGCTGTGGTACATCCACGCTGTGGAACGCTACTCAGCAACTAAAAGGAATGGATTATTGATACATGCAGCAGTTTGGATGGATCTCAAGGGAATTCATACTTCATGAATAAAGTTACATACTGCATAATTCCATTTATATAACATTCTTGAAATGCCAAAATTGTAGACCTGGAGACTACATTAGTAGTTGCCAGCGTTAAAAAGAGGGCAGGAGGGAGGTGGGTTATAAAGGAGCAGCACATAAGATCCTGGTGGTGATGAACTGTCAGTATGTTTATAGTGGTGGTAGATACAGGAACCTATAGTGTGATAAACTGTGTAGAACACATGCACACACAAGAACCTGTAAAACCAGTGAAATCTAAATAAGGTCTGGGCTTTGTACAGTATACATTTCCTGGTTTTGACAGGAAGTTAATGTAAGATGCAACCCTTGGGTTAAAGGTATATGGGACCTCTCTTATTTTTCCAACTTCCTGTGAATCTATAATCATTTCTAATTTAAAAGTTAAAAACAGCACTAGATAAAATTCGATGTCTATTCTCAATTAAAAACTTAGTAAAATAGGAACAAAAGGGTGTTTCCTTAATGTTATTAAAAAACAGTCTCACTGGGCCCCTGGGTGGCTCAGTCGGTTAAGCAGCCGACTTCCGCTCAGGTCATGATCTCTCGGTCCGTGGGTTCGAGCCCCGCGTCGGCTCTGTGCTGACAGCTCAGAGCCTGGAGCCTGTTTCGGATTCTGTGTCTCCCTCTCTCTGACCCTCCCCCGTTCATTCTCTGTCTCTCTCTGTCTCAAAAATAAATAAACGTTAAAAAAAAAAAAAACCAGTTTCAGACCAATAGCCAGCATCATGCTTGATGGGGACATATTTTAAGGCAATCTCATTAAGATTATGCCTGCTGTTTTCGCCTCTATTTAACATTCTGGGAGAGTTTACTAATGCAATTAGACCAGAAAATCAGAGTATTAAAAAGAATAATAAAGGATTACTATTCATAGTTGATATAATCATCTACTTGGATAATCTAAGGAAATCACTAAAAAAGTTCTTTAAAACCAGTGAGAGTCTAATAAGGTGGTATTATACAAAATATATTAAGAAATCAATAAGTAGCTTTCCTAGTTAGAAATGGGTAATGGAAAAAAAGTCATCCAAAACAGTAAAAAAGATTAAATGTTTGAAAATCAACATAATAATCAAAGGGCAGGAACTAAATGAAAAAATTAGTTGCATTAAAGAATAATTTGAATAAATTGATAGGAAAGCCGTGGTTCTTTAAATTATTTTCAGTAGGATTTAAAGTTTGTTTTTTCTTATTGTTTATTTTTTAAGAATCGAGGGTAACTTTTTATTCTGTCTTGAATGAACCCAGATTTTTAGTTTTTAAAAAATTTCTTACGTGTTTACTTTATAGCTTATCTGAGCAATTAATAGTAACAATTTTTAGTAAAATGCTGTTATTAATAGTGTTTATGTTTAATATATGCAGCTAGAATTAGTCATGGAGTTATAACTGGAAACTATATCTTTGATTATTTTTTCAGAAATAAGCCTTCCTGCCAGGTTGTGTTTATACCTGTGGTAATTTTTAAATATGTATACACATATTTTTTTTAATGAGTGAGTAGTTTGGATTGTTTTTTCCCCAAGTAAATTCAACTCCCAACTTGTCTAAAGCACTTTGTGTTAAGATCCAACTTCTACTACACAAATAGGAATTTTGCTTGAATGTTAAGCTCTAATTTATTGTGTATTTGAGCAAATCCCATTCTGTCTTGTTTTACTTACTTGCAAGCTATTATTGCTGCCTTCTTTTTGTTCATAAGGATGTTTGTAAGACTGTATATCTTTATTTTAAGTGATTGTTAACCATTATATTATCACTAACGTATGTTGGGTTCACTTCAGCAAACATTTAAGCACCACTTGTTTTACCAATGTGGAGACAGAGGAAACAGGTTCAGGTCCTCTTGCCACAGTCACATAACAGAAGTTTGGGCTTTTTTTTTTTTTAATTTTTTTTTAACGTTTATTTATTTTTGAGACAGAGAGAGACAGAGCATGAACAGGGGAGGTGCAGAGAGAGAGGGAGACACAGAATCCGAAACAGGCTCCAGGCTCTGAGCTGTCAGCACAGAGCCCGACGCGGGGCTCGAACTCACGGACCATGAGATCATGACCCGAGCCGAAGTCGGACACTTAACCGACCAAGCCACCCAGGCGCCCCCCAGAAGTTTGGGCTTTGAAGCCCATCATCACGCTGTATCTGTTTTAGATAGGAGGGCTTCATTAAGCCTCTGGAAACTAGATGAAATCATTAGACTTGTTCCTGAGACTCTTAAATTAGCCAACGCAAGTAATGCATTAAAGAGTTATCTAGTACTCAGATTTTTAGCCCTCTAAATGGAAGTGGATCCATTAGGATATGAGACTCATCAGAATCCTCTCAAATATTTGTACTTGTCATTTTCTCTGGCAAGATGAGCAGGAGGAAAGAGAAGCTAACACTGAACCCCCTAGACCCTGAACTTTACCAAAACCTGCAGCATAACTAGTATACAGATCTTACGGATTAGAAAACTGAGGCTCATGTTAGGTAACTTGCCCAAAGTCACACCTACAGTAAAGGGCAAAGTCAGGTTTTGAAGCTTAATATGTCAGACTCCAAAGCCCATGACCTTTTCTCTACACTGTGATTTCCCAGACTTGTCTAATCACAGGAGTCCCCTAAAGTACCTGTTTAAAAAGTGAAATACCATGAGGCCATGGGGCTTCTGGAACTTCTGACTCAGCTTGGGATAAGGCCAGGTAATATATCCTTACCAGGAGTCTTAGGTGATTCTGGTCATCAGACAGATTTGGAAAATACTACCAACTCCATTAGAGTACTAAGAGGTGGGACTTGAAGGTATTAGGAAAGCAGGAATAAGTTTGGGAATTTAAAAGGCCTTAAACAACAAGTTGACAATTAGTTTTCAACACAAATGAAATAAGAATAGTAAAATTGGGGGGCACCCTGCTGGCTGTCAGTGGAGCATGCAACTCTTGATCTCCGGGTTGTAAGTTCCAGCCCCATATTGGGTGTAGAGATTACTTCAAAATAAACATAAAATCTTTAAAAAAAGAAAGAAAGAATAAAAAGATTAGTAAAATTGGATTCTGGAAATCATAAAATTGGTTTAGGTTCCTTATTTTGTGCAGAAAAACAGTGTTTTATTTTCTTAGTATTTCTCTTTCAGATGACAACATTTAAATGATTGTTCTTTCATATTCTCCTTGTTTACACTTGGGAACAAAGGCACCACTGAAGGATATAGATAAAACTGTACTTTTGATGCAGAAGAGAAAATAGGAGTTAGACTTAGAAATAGCATCAAAACAGGGGCGCCTGTGTGGCTCAGTCGGTTAAGCGTCCAACTTCAGCTCAGGTCATGATCTCACAGTTCATGGGTTCAAGCCCTGCGTGCATCTCTGTGCTGACAGCTCAGAGCCTGGAGCCTGCTTCAGATTCTGTGTCTTTCTCTTTTTGCCCCTCCCCCTGTCGCGCTCTTTGTCTGTCAAAAAATGAATAAACATTTAAAAAATTAAAAAAAAATAGGGGCGCCTGGGTGGCTCAGTCGGTTAAGCTTCCGACTTTGGCTCAGGTCATGATCTCACAGTTCGTGGGTTTGAGCCCCGCGTCAGGGTCTGTGCTGACAGCTCGGAGCCTGGAGCCTGCTTCAGATTCTGTGTCTCCCTCTCTCTCTGCCCCTCCCCTGCTCACACTCTGTCTCTCTCTGTCTCTCAAAAATAAATAAATGTAAAAAACTAAAAGAAAAAACCATAAAAACAGCTTTAAATACAGAATCTGTAATTTTCTCAGGTGTAAAAGCTCTACAAATTTTAAATAACTTTAATCCTTAAAGTCACAAGATTATAACATTCTCAAGCTGGAAGAGCTCTTAGATATCCACATATTTTATGGATGAAGAAACCACAACTCAGAGAGGCTTAAGGACTTGCCCACAGTCCTGTGGCAGACTTTCAAATCCATGCTGACCAAGGTTCCATCAAACTCATGGATTGCAGATAAGTACCAGAAAATAATGACTTTTCCACAATCATACTGCTTTTTAGAAGTTAGTTTAGTGGCAAATCCTGTTTACCATAGATTCCCTACTTTATCTAATTTTATGGTTTCTTCTTTTAAATGCCCTACTGAGAGTGTAAATACATTCAAAGGGATCGCTTTTAGGAGATTATGCAATTTGAAATACTGTGTCTGAACAATATGTTAGAAAATGAACCATTACCTTCTTAGAATAGTGTATTTAACAAATGGACACTTTCAGAACATGTGTAAATTGTGGAGGAACTCAAACTTTCTCTACTTTTTAGTATAAATTTTTATTTTATAAATAGAGAAAAATGAGCATAGGTAGATGTCTGTACATGAATTCTGACTAATATGATAGCATTTCTGTGTAGGAGTATGAGCTTTGAATTCAGACTTGAGTTTGGTTATCTTATCTGCAAACCTGATAGCTCTGTGATCTTGAGCAAGTTCGTAACTCAAGTTTTTCTTCTCTGCTATACATAATAACATACCTCATGGTTTATTAATGGTTGATTGGGATTAAATGAGAGAATATATGTAACGTGGCTAACATTGTACTTCGAACAAAAAAACCACTGTGTAAGTGATGATTGCCATTAGTATTTCCTTGAACCAGTAGTTATTTATAAGAATGTTAATTTCTGAATGAGTGCTTTATTTTACTTCTTTATTCAGGTTCTTTATCATAATCAGAAAATATCTGTACAATTCCTGATTTGAAACATTTTGTATTTACTTTATGATCTAGATACAATCTTTATAATTTTTCATAGATACTTGAAAAGAACATTCTTTTTACATTATAAAATTCAATATCTACCTATTCTAATGTAAATTACTTCAAATACTTTGTCCTTATATTGTTCATTATGCTAGCTTATACTAGTGTGCTGAAGTTTCCCCTTCTATTTTGTGTTCATTTCATGTTATAGCCCCCAAAACATCTTTTGTGTTTTGTTGTTATTCTGTGACTTAATGTTGAATACTACTTTGCATTTATTATTTTTAATGTCTTGTTTGAACAAATAACATGCTAATTATAGAAGATCTAAAAAAATAGTGAAACCTATGCAGAAGGAAAATAAACAATTTTACTCTTCTGTGAAATATCATTATTAAAAGATTTAAATGTGATTAAGAGTAGGGGTTTTAGATTCAGATTTGGGATTGAATTTAGGCCCTGCTTATTAACCTTAGGCAAGATATTAGACTTCTTTATTTATTTTGACAGATATTTATTGAACACCTACTGTGTGCCAGGCATTTTGCTAGGGCCTGAGGATATAGTGCTTAAATAGATGGACATACTCATCTTGAATTAATTTCTTCATTTGTAAATTAGTGATAATGCCTCATAGAGTTGATAAAAGCATCAAAGGTGATCTATGGTACTTAACATTTGCCTGGTGTATGGTAATTGCTCAGTAAACAATAGCAATTATTATCACTATATGTATTAAGCACTAATTGTATTTTTAGTCCAAATCAGATGACCTTTTTAATTGGATTAAGGTTTTTGCCTTACATTTTATTTTTGGCCTTAATATTACACTTTATTTTTATTTGTCCCTTGTGCTATTTTTACCTGTTTTCTTTGAATTTCTCTTTAAAGCAGTAAGTATTTGGGGGGGGCTTGGGGGTTCAGTCCAATAGGCATCCAACTCTTAATTTCAGGTCAGGTCATGATCTCACAGTTCATGGGTTCTAGCCCCATGTCAGGCTCCACACTAACAGCACAGAGGCTGCCTGGGATTCTCTCTCCCTCTCTCTGCCCCTCCCTGGCTCTCTGCCTGTCTCTGTCTGTCTGTCTGTCTGTCTCTCTCTCTCAATAAACAAACTTTTTTTAAAAAGGCAGTAAATAGGGGCACCTGGCTGGCTCAGTTGGTTAAGCATCCAACTTTGGCTCAGGTCATGGTCTTGTAGTTCATGGGTTGGAGACCCACATCGGACTCTGCTGACAGCTAACCCTAACCCTAACCCTGGGGCCTACTTCAGATTCTGTGTTTCCCCCTCTCTCTCTGCCCCTCCCACTTGTGCTGTGTCTGTGTCTCAAAAATAAAGGGTAAAAAAAAATTTTAAGGCAGTAGTAATTTTATTGCTGTGTATATATAGTAATATATATAGTAATAAAATAAAATATATATATATATATATTTTTTGAAGGTTTAATTATTTATTTTTGAGAGAGGGGGAAAGAGAGAGAATCCCAAGCAGGCTCTACACTGTCAGCATGGAGCCCAGTGCAGGGCTCTATCCTATGAACCATTAGATCATGACCTGAGCTGAAATCAAGAGTCAATCACTTAACTGACTGAGCCACCCAGGCACCCCAAGAGAATAGTATAATGAACTACCATATTCCCATAAGCCACCCTCAAAGATTATCAACTCATGTTTCATCTATACTCCCCTCACCCCCCATACATACTCTCTCTTCTTTTCCCTGCCTCCAGTGGATTATTTTGAAGGTAACCCTAGATACATCAATTTATATGTAAATATTTCATTTGTATTTCTTAAAAGATAGACTTTTAAAATACATAACCACCATACCATCAAAACTCATAAAAATGTCAATAATTCTGTAATAGCATCAAATTCTAGTAAGACACTTTTCTTTTAAATAGACACTTTAACCTTTACATTTCTTACATTATTACTTTTGGAATAATTTCTATTGTAAGTTTTTTATTCTTGTGGTTTGTTTTTTTTTCTTTTGACATGCAGATTGTTTTTGTTTGAGGAGGTTATGAAATATTGAAGAAAGAATTATAGAGCTGGAAAGACCTGGGTTTGAGTCTTACTCTTGCTGTTCACTAATTGACTTTGCTGAGCCTTGGTTTCCTCATCTGTAAAATAGGACTGAATTATACCTACCTCATGTTCTTAGGGTTGAATGTGATGCTTTCGTAAAGTACTTTTTATAGTCTTTGTCAGTTATTATCTTCTCTAGTGATTTGGGCTGCAATAAATAAATACAATTTTTGGTTATTGTATGGTTTCTCAGAACATTGCAAAATGTATATTTATTAGGTAATTACGAAAAATAGTGATTTTTAAATAATTCTTTTAGGAAAGAGAGAATTGAGAATCTTTTTCTCCATTCTTCCACTACCTCTTTTGTGTCCACATTAATTTAGCCTGAGATTACAAATCCTACCTTTAGCTTTCTAAGGTTTTATATTGTTTATATACTTATATCAGCTATTTACTCTTCATTACTGACCCTTTCTCCTTTAGTGGGGTTAATTATTTTATTCATTTGTTTGTAAATATTAAGTTGGTGTCAGTATACTTCACCAGTTCTTTCTGACCTCAATATTCTTAAGTTCTTACTTTGATTCTCTTTCAACGGTCTAGGACATACCTTTGAACAAATTATGAAAAAAGGTACTAACAGGATGGTGAACTTTTATAAGACTTTGCAGATCTAAGAATAATTTCCTGTGACCTTTGTACATGAAAAACTAGGACAAGGTATACAATTCTTAGTTCATAACTTTCCCCTTTCAGCTCTCTGTAAGTCATTACTTCATTGTCTTCTGGCATTTTATTGTTGCAGAGGAAAAATCTGAGGTCAATCTGATTTTAGTTCCTTTGAAAATAACCTGTTTTTTTCTGCTTGTATGCTTGTAGGATTATATCTTTATCCTTGAAATTTAAAAACATTTGCCAGGACATGTCTTGGTGTTGATGATCTCTGTTGAACCTTCTCAGTCTCCAGTCTCAGGTATTTTTTTTCAGAACTGGAAAGTTTTCTTATACTTTTGATTGATTAAAATGCTGTTTTTTTTTTCTTTAGGAACATCTGTTATTCATAGATTATTTCTATGTCTGTCCTCCATAGTTTTTTAATATTTTCTTTCATTTTTTTTTCATTTATTCAAGTTTGTCCTCTGTGGCATGGATTCTGTTTTCTGCAGTGTCAATTCTGATATTTGCTGTTCACAATGCAGATTTAATTTTGGCTACTGTGTTTTCATTTCTTAATTCTTACTTCAACATACTCCTGTTTCATAAGCAGAATTTCCCTTAGGGGTACACTCTAAGAAACATAAGATGGGGTTCAGGCCTAAAACTGATCTATTTTCTGAGGCCATAACCACAGGACCAGACAGAAAAAAAAGCTTCTGAAAGGGTCCTCTAAAACTTAAAAACATAGATATAACCAGAGGTCATTTCTACCCTAGTCTAGAAAGTAGAACAGTCCTGAGTAATAGCAGGTGTTTAGTTACTCAAGGAATAGCAAAGCAAGCATAAGGGCACCTTAACTAGAAATAATGGATTTTTCTAATATATTGGTTGTTTTTTTCTCATTATAAAAAGAATAGATAATAAATGCATATAATTTTGAAAATACAGTACAAGAAGAAAATCCTAGGACCCAGGTAACTACTGCTAAGATTTTATATATGTTTTGCCAGTTACATGCACACATTTTGGGGGGGGTGCAAAATTGGGGTCATACTATATAGTTGTGTATCCTTTTTAATTTAATATATTACAAGCATATTTTTGCATCATTAATTTTTTGAGGCCCTTATTTTAAGCATTGCATAGTATTCCTACATATGAATAGATGTGTTATGATTTATTTAACCAGTCCCCTGTTGGTCATCTAGATTGTTTTCTATTTTTCAGTATAATGAGTATGATGAATATCACTGTACATAAGTCTTTATGCACATCTCTGATATTTCCTTAGGATAAATGAGGAGCTGATTCTTAATCCTGTCATATTGGTAAGGATTATATACATTCCTTATTAAGAATATAAAATGCTTGTTTCTTATTGTTTCAATGTGATTGCATAGAAGATTCTTTGGATTCTGAATAATTTGATGGTATCTGAACTGAAATTCAAGAGAGGTTTCTTATGCCTCATCCTCAGCACCTTCATGCAACTTCTATTCCATATGCTTTGGGCAAGAAGACCACTGCTCCTATCAGGGAGCTTGGAAGGCAAATATACTTGTGGGAACTTGAGGGTGGTAAAAGAATATTTATATATTGTCCTTGTTTATTCCTACAACCTGGGTCTCCAGATTAGCACAGTAGAGCTCTGGAGCCTTTCTTTTCCTCCTCCCTTCCTATTATTTCAGGTTCTTATTCTCTGTGAGGAATTCTTTTCTCCCAGTGTTCATATGTATATTTCATTTTTACATAGGAGGATGTCAGTAGATACTTTCTAGTAATCTCAAGGTAGCATTTTACTAATCATGTATCTTTTTTTTTCTTTTTTTTTTTTAGTTCTAGTATACTCATACATGATGATCTCCTACTGGGCTCAAAGCATTTTTAACGTATTTTATATTTTCTTCAAAGGTATCAAACATCAACTCAGAAATGTGCATTGTTGTAACATGCCATTACAATAAAACAATCTGTTTAATAAAGTTGCTTAAAACGAAACTTTTATTTAGTAAAATATTCGTATTTTTTAACATTTCAGATTTTTTCTTTAAGTACTTGGGAATACCCTAGAAGTCCTGAAACCTTGGTTCAGAGTTACTGATTTGAATTGTTCATCCTCTTGAAACCAGAAAGATGATCTTAAGTGATCATTTTATATCACAACCTTAGAAGTTATTTTGAAAAGAATTCCTGCTGAAATGCAAGCTAACAGTCTCCTTTGTCTGATTTGTTCTGATGAGACCCATATTGTACGTTATTCTAAATTTTGACTTTTACACATTTCAGACTAACGGAGTAAAGCATGATTAGCATTTCCTAACCTTTTCCAGTATTTCACATAATATTTGCATATGTACAATCTGCCAAGCTCTGTAGTTTTTTGGCTGGATGGCATAATGGTGGGATGAGAGAGGATAAATACATTTGCCTCACTTTTAAACTATCCTTTTTGTCTGTACTCATTCTTTGGCCACATCGTATAAAAATATACCACATGTATGAATGATCTCTTTCACCCTGCTTGGTGGGAAATTGACTATATTAGGTGGTGAAATAAGTATCTCAGCACTCTCCAGTACTTCCTCGTTGCTCTACATCTTTAGAAGTTAACTGTAGAAGTGTATGTATTACACAGTTCAGGCAAAAGAGAAGGGACAGGAAGTAGCATTTACTGAGCGTCTACTGTCCTTTGATGTATTCATTTAAATGCAACATCTTTTTGAGATAGATATTATATGCATCTTACAAATAAAGACACTGAAGCTCAGAATGTTGAGTAACTTACCCAACATCAGGTAACAGCTGGGGTTTAAACCTGGTAGTGAGGTTCGACCACATGTGTTTTGAAACTGTAGAAGTTGAAATATCAAGTCAGACTGATGGCCCATTGTAGCCTAATCTTTAGTGAAGCCAAAGGCCATTTTCAAAAAGGAAGCTTTTTAGCTGCAAGAGTAATTATGCTCATTTCTAATAGATAACATTTGAGTCCTTATTTTGATGAAATGATACAAAAGATTTGTTGAAGTAAAAGTGCTTTTTAAAGTAGATATTTGTAAAGCTTCCCCAATATGTAGGACAACATTGGCTTTTATATTTTCCTGCCTTAAAATTAAATTGTTCAAAATTTTCAGTCTTTGCTAAACTCACAAAGGAAGTAGATATTTTTGCAAAAGGTAGAGCATAAACTGCCTTTAGATCATGTTTCACTTAATTTTTTTTTTCAGATTGCTTTGTTAGTATATTACTGTTAATTAGCTGAATGAGGAGCTTAGAAAAGAAAATACATTGTAAAATTTATGGATTACATGAAGATGAAAATAGTGAAGAGGCTGATTAGCAGATTCAGAAGTCATTCTGTAGAGGCTGTAGTAATACTGTAGAAGATCACAACTAGAAAAAGATGAATCAAAAATTTGAGGTTTTCTTCATGAGACGAAGCGTAACAAGTATGGGACTTAGTTGCAGTAGAAGGAAGACAAGAATTTAATTGACAGAAAACTTAGTATGACTCAGCAATGTGTTTCAGACATTTCAAAAACAATGCATATGTGAACTGAATTAATAGAAGTTTGTTATCTAGGACAGGGGAGGTGATAATGTTCCTTATTCTGCATTGGTTGTATCAAGGTTGGAGTGTTAATTGAATGCAGTTCTGTATACCACCCTTTAAGATGAATTGAGTGCATGCTCAGAAAATTAGTCTCATCTGTCTAAAAGGAATGTTTGAAAGAACTTGAGTTATCTAGTGAAAAACAGACTCAGGATGATTTACAGTCATAGGTGTAGATTTACTTCCTGTGATTTTGCAGATAGACTACAGGCAAGTTAGTCATCGTATGTTAGTAATCCTATTAAAGGGAATTTGTAGCTGAGGAAAATTACTATATGATGAAGAATCTTATCTAGCAGCCAGTACTTTTTCTGAGATAGTTTAGTAGGCTACCACATGAGTAGTACATTCTTGTTCTGATAGTTTTCAAATCTAGGTGAGAATGGCAAAAAAAGAATTGAAGCATATGTTTATTTGGAACAGAAGACTTTCAAGATCGCTTACCAATCCTAAACTTTTTTTGATTCAAAGATTAAAAGGACTTTGTGGAAGTATTATTTTATCCTCAATGAAGCTACCTCACCTTAATAATAGTAATTTGCATTGGTACAGTTCTTTATGATTTATAAAGTACTTTCTTTTGAGTTATCTCAGTTTTGAGTCTAACACTAACCCTTTGGGTAGACAGGGCACGTATCCCCATTTTAAACAGATAAGGTAGTAGGCTAGAGACTGTCTGAATTGCCAAAAATCATAAAACTTGTAAGTGGCAGACCTAGCGCTCTATCTCTGGTCTACCATTCAAAGTTTAGTGCTGCTTCTACTATACCAGTTTGCCTTAAAAAGTAAGTAAGTTATAAGTTGTGATTCTTGCTTTGTATGCACTGAAAATTACATGGAACAGATGGTTCTCAAATTATATTCCCATGGAAAGTGTAATTGTAGCTCAGTTAGACCAAGGGTTCTAAGAGTCAAATAATGGGGATCCATTCAGCAGATCTGTGTTATAGAAAGAGAACTCTGTGTACAATTAATGAGAAAACCTAGTTTGCACTACTAGATGAATGATGGTACCATTCACTAAGATAGCAAATACGGGAGAAGTAGCAGATTGGTGGGCCATGAAGGGGGTGACTGAATGTTGGATATAATTAAAATAGCTACCATTGATTGTTTATTAAGTTCCAGACCCTGTGCTTAGGATTTTATATCCTTTATCTCATTTAGCCTTTACAATACCTCTCTGAAGATGAGACTTTTTACTCTCTACTTTTCATATGAAGAAACTAAAGCATAGTTTAAATAATTTGTCCAAGGCTTCATACTAAGTGTAAGAGCAGAAATTTGAATCTAGGTGTCTGACTCCAAAACCAGCATTCTTATGACCTAGTTTAAAGTTTATCTGTGATGTTTGGATAAAAACGATCAGTATTCAATTGAGTAAATGGTTGTGGGTTTTGGTAGAAAGATGTATCCTGGAGTTATTTGAGTCCTTACCATAGCAGAGAGCAATACTGTAGCTTCTGAAAGTGTCTTAGGATAATAAAGATTTTATACCTGCCTCCTCCTTTTCTGCATTTTAGCACCGTTTCTGTGCTTTGTAATATTGTATATGTATTCCCTAACCTAGATGCATACTCTATGAGTGTTTGAAAATAAAAGGTGCTCTTTTTATGGGTCAGTATACCTGTGAGACCCTCTAGGATGGATCTCTAGGTTGGGGGTCATGTTTTCTTAACCCTTCATCTCCAGCTTGGCACCTAAATCTTAGTGTGAATGAAATGAAACGGGTGGATGAATGGATGGATAAACAGGGATTTAGAGAGTAGACAGAGTTCAAATTCAAAGCATCTGCCTCATGTGGGTAGGGTAATGGGTGGGCTACCTTGCATATCCTAGTTAATAATGCTCCAAAGATGGTTAGCTTAGATCCTTGTACATTTGTTGAATTGACAAGTGGTCAGGGGCATTTACTCCTTTTTTCATTGAAGTAATAGAGAAGATGTTGTGTTCCTGACTTCTGGTTTTGTTTTGTTATTAATTACACAAATAATACATATTCATTGTAGACACATCAGAAAATTCAAATACGCAAAACAAACATTTTAAATTGTCTAAAATTCTACCACCCAGAAATAGCCACTGTTAACATTTTGGTGTATACCCTTCCAGAGTTTTTCCCATAGAAATATATACATTGGAACATGTATATATTTATTTAAAATGGGATCATTACAATCCATATTGTTTTGTAAACTGCTTTTTCACTTATTACATGTGACTGTCTTTCCATGTCAATAAATTTACATCTTTATTATCATTTTTAATGACTGTATAGTATTCCATTATATGGATGTACCATCATATATTTAACTAGTTCTCTATTGTTAAGAATTTAGGTTTCCAATTTGGAGTTCTTTTTGGAAAAATTTATGGTGAGCATTCTTGTATGTACATCTTTGCACACTTGTTTTAATACAGACTTAGATTATCTTCCTAAAAGGTTGTGCTGATTTATACTTTCCCTAGCAGAGTATATCCTGAGTGCTCTTTTCCCCATACTCATATTAGTGCTGGGTTTTATTTTTTCTGTAAATCATTACCAGTTTGAGAGGCAAAGGTATCTTTCTGTTAAATGTGTATCTTTGATTAGTACTAAGGCTAAACTCTTTTTTCCCTTATTGCTCATTTCTGTTGAGGTTCATCATTTTTCTCTTACAGGTTGGTAAAACAAAGGTCTTTATGTCATTGAGGATACCAGCCCTTTGTCATATGTTGCTTTTTTTGTAATCAATTTGTCTTTTTATCTTTTTTGTGTCTAGTAGATGACATTTTAAACTTTTATCAATTCAAATGTCATTTTTTCTTTATGATTTCCACCCTCCTTACCCCATAAGTATTATTTACCTATATTTTCTTATAATACTTATATAATTTTATTTTTGACATTTAAATGTTTAATCCATCTGGAATCGATTTTGATATGGAGATCTAGCTTACTTTTCAAATCCTGAAATAACTAATCATTGTCCTGATTAATCAGTCAATGGAGTTGGATTTTAGAATGTGTTTTGCCATAGAAAGTATTATAAATGATGTTTGGTGAGATTTAAATAATACTATTTGTAATTCATTTAACTATTAAAATAAACTCAAGGACTCACCTGGAAAGGTAATCATCATTTGTTATATAATTTCCATGGAAAAATGTTTTTATAGTTAACTTTTAAAGCACAACCGGTTGCATATTGACAACTACATACTTATCTGGTGGTTTGGTACTTCATTAGAATCCTGTAGGGGTGAAAATATTCTATTATGATTTTTCTTTGTCTGCCTTCATTTAACGTTAACTGATGTGAAATCTCTGTTGGTAACTTTCTGCTTGCTGTGCTTTTCACAGAATGGACAGCAAATTATGGATGAACCTATGGGAGAGGAGGAGATTAATCCACAAACTGTAAGTAAAATATTGTATCATAAGGGATATAGATAAATCAGATACCATAAAATTTAAGTATTCTTATTTTTTAACTGGACAAAATAATGATTCTACGGTATTAGAAACTTGTTTATGACTTCTTAATTTTACCAAAATATAATCTTGAATATGCCAGTGCCTTTTTTTTTTTTAGTTTATTTAGTTTGAGAGAGAGAGAGAGAGCATGAGCAAGGGAGGGGCAAAGAGAAAGGGGGAGAGAGAGAGAATCCCAAGCAGGCTCTGCACTGTCAGCACAGAGCCCAATGTGGGGCTCAAACTCATGAACCATTAGATCATGACCTGAGTCAAAATCAAGAGTCAACCACTTAACCTACTAAGCCACCCGGGGCCCCTGCCAGTGCCATTTTTAAAAACCGTTTAATGGAATGCCTGGTGGCTCGGTCAGTTAAGTGTCTGACTTTGGCTCAGGTCATGATCTCACGGTTTGTGAGTTTGAGCCCCACATCCAGCTCACTGCTGTCAGTACAGAGCCTGCTTTAGATCCTCTGTCCCCCTTTCTCTCTACCCCTCCCCCATTCGCACTCTCTCAAAAATAAATAAAACATTAAAAAAGAACTGTTTGATAAGACTGATCTTACGAGAAAGACAAAATAATTTGCTTTGTGTTGTTGAAAGTTTTTCATTAGTACCTTACAGCTTATTTTAAAAAAAAAATCACACTAACCATAGACACATTAGGACAAAAATATAAAGTGATTCTTTATAGAAATATTTAATGTATGGGCACCTGAGTGCTTCAGTTGGTTAAGCATCTGACTCTTGATTTCGGCTCAGGTTTCGTTGAGTTTGAGCCCCGTATGAGCCTTAGCGCTGACAGTGTGGAGCCTGTTTGGGATTCTCTCTCTCTGCCCTTACCTCCCTCCCTCACTCCCTCACTCCCTCACTCGCTCACTGGCTCTCGCTCTCTCGCTCTCTCGCTCTCTCGCTCTCTCTCTCTCTCAAAATAAGTAAACATTTTTTAAGAAAGAAATATTTAATGTAGAAGATAAACGTTCACCCCTTCCTCATCTTGTTTTTTTATTTACTCCTAAGTCCCCAGCACCTAGACCAGTGACTGGGACATAATAGACACTCATTAAATATTACATGAATGAATTAATAAATTCTCCGCCTATAAGAGATTCATTGTTAGAAGTTCAGTTATTATCTTTTTATTCCATACATAAGATCATTATTACTGATACTTACAAAATATATATACTCTCCAACTGTTCTTTTCACCTACTAAGTCTTGAACATCTTTTTATGGCAATACATGCAGATCTGCCTGTTTTAATTTATTTATTTTTTAAGTTTGTTTATTTTGAGACAGAGATAGTACGAGTAGGGAGGGGCAGAGAGAGAGGGAGACAGAGAATTCCAAGCAGGCTCCATGCTGCCAGCGCAGAGCCCAACACAGGGCTTGAACCCAGGAAACCATGAGGTCATGACCTGGACCAAAACCAAGAGTTGGATGCTTAAAACTGATTGAGCCACCCAGGCGCCCCAATCTGCCTCTTTCTAAATTGTTGCATGATATTCTATTTTATGCATGTCCTAGACTTAATATAATTTTCCTCCTATTTATTTTTGGGAACTTGTGTTTCAGTAGGATATAGTTTTAGAGAAGGATGTGCTAGAACAATGGGTATGAACATCTAAATTTCAATAGACATTGCCAAATTGCTGTCCAAACCAAAAAGGTTGTAAAAGTGTCAGTGTATGAGAGTATCTGTTCAAGCGTATCCTATTCAACCCTGGATATTATTAGACATTATTTTTCATTCAAGCCATTTTAAATAAACAATACTTTCTCATTTCAGTTGGCATCTCATTTGATTATTAGTGAAGTTGAGTATCCATGTATTACTGGCCTTTGTATTTTTGTGTTTCACCAACTTTCTTTTGTGTTGCTTATTATCTCCTCATGGTCTATATGATCAAATACATTCTGGATATTAGCTCCATGTCTATAATGTCTCTTGCAAATGTTTTCTCCCTATTTAACATTTATTACGTGGTCTTTCATTGTATGTGTACAGAAGTTTTCATTTTTAAATGGTCAGATCTGACTTCTGGGTTTTATATTTCAGTTAGAAGATCCTTCCCAGCCCCAAGGTGATAAAAATATCCTCTTACATTTTCATCTGCCACCTATGGTTTTGTGTTTTACATTTAGGTCTGTGGTCTACTTGGAATTTTAGTTCCCATTATGATGTAGAAATCTCACTTTTCTTTCCAAATAGCCTTTTGTCCTAACCTCTACTTACTGAACAAATAAAATCTATACAGCTTACTCATTCAAGATTCCTCTTTTATCATATATAAAATTGCCATGTACTCCATGTATTAGTTTCCTAGGGCTGCCCTGACAAAGTACCACAAACTGGGTGGCTTGAAATAACAGAAATTTGTTCTCTTCTCATACAGTCAAGAAGACTAGAAGTCCAAAACCAAGGTGTTGACAGAGTAATGCTCTCTGAAGGCTTTGGGAGAGGATCTTTCCTTGACTTTTCCAGTTTCTGGTGCCTGTCAGCAGTCCTTGGTGCTCCTTGGACACATTACTCCAATCTCTACCTCTGTTGTCACATGGTGTTTTCCCTATAAGTCTCCATGTCCAAGTTGCCTTCTTCACATAAGGATACTAGTCATTGGATTAGGGCCCATCTTACTCCATTATGACCTCATCTTAACATTATTAAATCTACAAAGACCTTATTTTCAAATAAGATCACATTCATAGATCCTGGGGATTAGAAATGGAATATACCTTTTTGGAGGACACAGTTCACTTCATAGCATCCCTGAATGTCTCACATACATTTTCAATTACTGTACTTTTACTATGTTTTTTTTATGTGGCGAGGCAAGCCCTCCCACCTTTTTACTTTTCAGAATTGTGGTCTTATACATCTTCCAGATGAACTTTGCAATCAGTTTATCAAGTACTCCTGAAAAGGTTATTGGGATTTTTATCAAAATTCCGTTAAATTTTCTGATTAACATGAAGAAAATTATTTTAATAATTATTAAATAATTATTAAATAATTTAAAAATTATTTTAATGTTGAGTCTTCACTTCCCAAGAACATTTACTCTGATATTCTTTTATATCCTTTATCAAAATTTTATGGTTTCTTATAGTATTATACATTAATCTATTAAGATAATTCATGGGTATTTTATAGTTTTTGTTATATTATAAGTGGGATTTCTTTTCTGCTGTCTTCCATCCAGTTATTGCTGGTATATAAAAATGTTTTATGTTTTTTATGCTTTTTAACATCTTGGGAAAGTTTTCAGAAATCATGCAAATTGTCATGAATATTTTGTCACTTATGAAAGAGTAAGATCATTGTACTCCTCTTAAAATCATCAGTGGTTTTGTGCTTCCTTTAAATAAAGTCCGAACACTACAGTGTGACCTATCAGGCCCTGTATAATAAGGCCTTTGTGTACTTCTCTGTGTCAGCCACATTCCTCTGCCCTCTCCTGAAAGTGTACTCACTCCAGTGTATCAGGTTCTCTTTTGCTTATGGACCTTCATGGGTGATAGTCCCTCTCCCAGATTTCTTTTCCCTTAGCACCTCCCTCCAGTTAATTCCCAGTCATCCTTCAGGTCCAAGTTTGATATCCCTTCAACTGAGGTATCTTCCTGACAGAACTACCATTTCCATTTCTGCCTTGAGCTAAGTGTTTTTCCTTTGTGCTTCCATAGCAACCTGTGAGTATACCCTAAATGGCAATACCACATTAGATCCCATTACTTATTTACTTATTCCCTAGTGAACTGTGAGCTGCATGAGGCATTGACTGTGTCTGATTTATTCCTTGTTTTAAATCCAGTACCCAGTAGGTGTTCAATAAGTGCTTGTTAATTAAATGAATGCATAAACTAAGTGTTAGCTAACACAGGGTCCCAGGCCTGTGCCTGGGACCTGTGCCTGAGGGTACCTTCACAGTTAGTCTAGATTTCTACACCTCCCAAGCTATTTGAGGCATTCTACTTCATTCATCTGTAGTATATATTTATTAGCATTTAAGCAAACATAAAAACAAATAGTAAGTGTTAATATTGATTTTTCTGCCACCAGTTACCTATGTTTCCTTATGTAACACTTTCTTTGGAAGGAAAACCTTCAAATTTTTTATTCTCTCTAGTTTAAAACCATTTTCCATTGTGATATTGTATGCCTTATACTTTCCCTCAGAACATTAGTAACATTTACATCTGGAAGAACATCGCATTTTAGAGATAGGGTCGAAAAAACGCAGGACTAAAATATTACTAGCATTGTGGATCAAGTTGTTTAGCAGAGCATTCCAGATTATAGGAATTAGGATTGAGTATAAGACAAAAGCCTAATATTTACTAGTTCTTTAATGGTATTAAATCCAAAAGATTGTCAAAATATATATTAGCCTTATACTTTTAAATTGTATTTGCCTTTAGTGTACAATTAAAAGTTTTCATTTTGTCAATTACTGATAATTTAAATAGCAAAAATGGAGATCTTGCATTAGTTATGTGTTTGATGCATAAGCATTAGTTATGTGTTTGATGCATAACAAATTACCCTGGATTTAGTATCTTAAAACAACATAATTTTCTTATCTCACAGTTTCTATGGGTCATAAATCTGGGAGACCCAGCTTAACTGGGTCCTTGGTTCTCTGAACCCTTGGTTCAGAGTCTCACAGATTGCAGTGAAGGAGTTGGCCAGGGCTAGATTCTCATCTGAACTTTGAAAAAGGTTCTGCATCCAAGCTTACATGTTCATTAGCCCAGATTCTTGGCCCATAGAAACTGTGATTAATAATTATATCAATGGGAGCTTTTCAACTGGTGGGCTTTCTTGTAGGTTGATTGGCCCCTTTTAATGTAGAATGTAGAATATGATGAATAGCCAGTTTTGACCACAATAAGACCATAAGATAGATGGAGAGTAACAAGAGAGAATTAGCCTGGATCCTTTATTGACCTAATGATCTTGTGACACCTCTTCACCCTAATTTACCCTCTTACCTGTGGACTGCTCTATGAGAAAAAAAATAGGCACTTACGTTGTTTGAGCCATTGTATTTTGGGGTCTTTTTGTTATAGCTGTTTAGTCTGTACTCTGACTACTTCTAATCGTTCATTAGCCAAGTACTTAGTGAGTTTCTGTTAGGTACCAAGAACTCTGCTAGGCTGTTGGAGGCATACAAGCATTTAAGGGAAACTTTTAAGTCTTTAAATGGAAAAATAAAGTTGTTTTTGTCCTCTTCTCTTCTGGTAAATAATCACACAAAATAGCAAGGAGAGTAAGAAACAGAAACATGGTCTTTGAAGTTAGAAGACTTCTGTAATTTGAACCACAACATATAAATATGAGAAGCAGATAAAAGAGTCAGAACAAGAGGACCTAAGTTAAAGGACCTAAGTGCTTTTAGAGGGCTATAGGGGCAGGAAGTATGCCTTATTTATTGCCCTCACAGCCCCAGAAGAGCTCAAGAATGAGGTTGCCAGGTACCAGGGAAAGTGGAAGAATGCCATGAGGCTGAAAACAGAGATTGGTTGAGTGTCAATATAAACAGCCTCCATTCTCTTCCCTCTCCTACCCCTGGAAGAGATAGAAGATATTTTATAGAGAAAAATGAATCACAGTGGCTCCAGACTTAATAGAACCCAAAGTATAGTAGGAAGTGGGGTGAGGCACTGGGCTAGAAACAGGGAGATCAAGTGAGAACCTACTACTAAATGGTGTTATGCCCCCCTTCCCTTACCCATTACACCAACCAGGACCGTATCTTCAGGCAGAAAAGTAAAGTCTTCTTTCCTGAAGAAATTGAATGGTCTTTCATAAAAGTCCTTCAGATACTGACATTTAGGAGATCTTTAACGTAAAGGCTGCGTACTTGGCCAACTAACCTACAAAAATGCCTGACAGTTGACAAGCTCCAGGACATCTGGTCTACTCCCTAGTGCCTCACTTTTAAGTATGACTAAAAAGCCCAGTATCACTAGACATTTGAGGAAGGCTTCTAAATGAAAGAATAAGCTCTTGAAGGAACAATGTAGAAAAAAGGAAAAAGAAAAGTCAAATTACTGTCTTTTGAGTGTTAAGAGACAAAATTGATAATCCTAAAATAAGAGTAGGGTGCTATTTTTATATAATCAGAAAAAGAATAAATTCTTAGAATTAAAAATGGGGTGGGGGGGTGCCTGAGTGGCTCACTTGGTTAAGCGTTCAACTCTTGATTTTGGCTCAGGTCACCATCTCAGGGTCATAACACTGAGCCCCATGTCGGGCTCTGTGTTCTGCTTAAGATACTCTCTCTCCCTCTCCCCACTCTTTCTCTCTCTTTAAAAAAAATGGGATAGGGATATCTTACATTTTAGTAGAACATTTAGAAGCTAATGTTAAGGAAATCTCCCAAAAAAGAGAATAAGAGAAAGAGATAGAAAATAGGAGATAAAAAGAAAAAGAAGCAATCTAACATCTGCCTAATAAGAATTCCGGAAAGAGACAACAGGGAAATGGAAAGGAAGAAATTAGATAAAGATACTTGTCCCCCACATTTTAAAATCTCTAAAATTAAAATGTTTGTTAAAGTCAATGGTGTGACACATTTAAATTAGCATTTTTTTCTTCCATGATGATACAGTGATAATCATTCTCTTAGATTAAAAAAAAAAAAATTCCCCCAACATGAGGACTGTGAGTCTCTGGATTTAAACAGCATACCGAAAGCCTATTAATAAAAACAAACAGACAAGAATACCTACTCTCAAGAAGAATCATTATTGTGAATTCTCAAACACCAGTGCTCAACAACCCTGGAAGTTTTGCTATGGACTGAATGTGTCCCCCCAAAATTTATATGTTGGAGCTTAATTCCCAACGAAATGGTTTTTGGAGGTGGGGCCTGTAGGAGGCAGTTAGGTCATGAGGGCAAATGCCTCGTGAATGGGATTAGTGCCATTATAAAAGAGACCCACAGTCGCTCCTGGGTGGCTCAGTCCATTAAGCTTCTGACTTCAGCTTCCACCTTCAGCTCAGGTCATGATCTCACAGTTTGTGAGTTTGGGCCCTGTGTCAAGCTCTGTGTGGACAGCATAGAGCCTGGAGCCTGCTTTGGATTCTGTATCTCTCTATCTTTCTCTCTCTCTCTCTCACTCTCTCTCTCCCTCTCTCTCCCTCTCTCTCCCCCTTCCCTCCCTCCCCCCTCCCTTTCTCTCTCTCTCTCTCTCTCTCTCAAAAACAAACATTAAAAAACGAGAGAGAGAGACCAGAGAACTTGCCTGCCCCTTCTGCCATGTGAAGACACAGCAAGAAAATGACTGTCTATGAATGAAGAAATAGATTCTTACCAGACACTGATTCTGCTGACAGTTTGGATATGGACTTCCCAGCCTCCAAAACTCTGACATAAATCTCTGTTGTTTAGCATAAGTGACTCAGTGTATGGTATTCTGTTACAGCAGCCCAAATGGACTAAGACAAGCTTTTAGAGATTTAAAAAAATTTTTTTTAATGTTTATTTTATTTTTGAGACAGGGAGACAGAGCATGGATGGGGGAGGGTCAGAGAGAGAGGGAGACACAGAATCCGAAGCAGGCTCCAGGCTCTAAGCTGTCAGCACAGAGCCCAACGCGGGGCTCGAACTCACAGACCGTGAGATCATGACCTGAGCCGAAGTCAGAAGCTCAACCGACTGAGCCACCCAGGTGCCCCATTTAGAGATTTTTTAAATATCATGTATAAAGGACTGGATATAAGAATGATATGAAACATTTCAACATTGAGTTAGAAGGCAAGGAATAATGCCTTTGAAATGCTTAGTGAAAATGATTTTCAACCAGGATATTTTCAGACATATACCTATTTTTAGGAAGTTGCTGGAAAATGGGCTTTGCCAACACTAGATGGTTGTTAACTAAGAAAAAGACATGTGATTCAGGCAACAAAGGATCCAACATTTATAAGCACAATGAAGACAGTTCCTTCCCATTGTGATGAATAAAGGGTACTTCAGAAGACTGGTTCATTCTGTAGGCTTAGAGAGTACTCAGTCCAGATTGAAGCAGACAGATGATTCCAGGAAGGCTGTCTCCTAGGGAAAAAAAATAGAAGTGATGAATTATCCAATAGGTTGGAGTATTGAAAATTCACTTAAGAGGCAAAGTGAGAAGAATTTGAGATAGGCACCAAGAAGGCAAATTCTAAAACAAACCAACTTCAAACTTAAGAAGAAAACAGAAGTTGTACACAAGAAATATAACTGGAGTATATTTCTTAGCAGTGAACAATGTTTGCATAGTCACAATAATTATAAAAGCTAAATATTGATTTAACCATACCTTGCAATGTGAATGTTAAGTCATCTTAGAATAGAACGTCTGAAGATAATATCTGACATTGATGAGTCAAGAGGAAGTAATATAAGGTTATTCTTTTTCTTAAGTTTTTATTTAAATTCCAGTTAACACAGTATAAGATTAGTTTCAGCTGTACAATATAGTGATTCAGCACTTCCATACATTACCAGGTGCTCATCACAGCAAGTGCACTCCTTAATCCCCATCACCTGTCTCACCCATCCACCTGCCCACCTCCCCTCTGGTAACCATCAGTTCTCTATAGTTAAGAGTCTGTTTCCTGGTTTGCCTTTCATTTATTTCTCCTTCATTTATTTGTTTTCTTTCTTAAATTCCACTATGAGTGAAATCATAATTTGTTTTTCTCTGATGGACTTATTTCACTTAACATAATACTCTCTAGCTCCATCTATGTTGTTGTAAACAGCAAGATTTCATTCCTTTTTATGGCTGAGTAATATTCCTGTGTGTGTGTGTGTGTGTGTGTACACACCACATCTTCTTTAGCCACTCATCAGTTGATGGACACTTGGGCCATTTCCATAATTTGACTATTATAAATAATGCTGCTGTAAACATCAGGGTGCATGAAACCCTTTGAATCAGTACTTTTGTATTCTTCAGGTAAATACCTAGTGTGATTGCTGGGTAGTAAGGTAGTTCCATTTTTAACTTTTTGAGGAACCCCTGTACTGTTTCCTAGAGTGGTTGCACCAGTTTGCATTCCCACCAATAGTGCAAGAGGGTTACCCTTTCTCCTCGCCAACGCCTGTTGTTTCTTATGTTGTTGATTAGAGATAAATACCAGAGGGAGCAGTGAAAAGAGCTGGAAGGGTACCAGAAGCACTAGGTACTGCTGTTTGTCATATAAGCCTTGCAGCACTATTTGACCATTTAACCATTGATAAAAATTTAAGTTGACTAGAATTTAAAATAAAATTAGTATAACTGATGTAATTAGGTAATTCACAGAAGACATAAAATTTTGATATAGGTTTTTAGAAGTAAATGTCAATATTTGGGTGAAGGCATTCTCATGGGAAAATGGAGTAAACAAAAGCCAAAAGTGGGGAGTGGAATGTGAGAGGTAGCTACATCAGTTTGACTAAAATGATAATCATAAAAGTAAGCCAAATTTCTCCTAAACAAAATACTTCCACTCAGACCCTCTTGATATATGGAGCTGCCCTTGTGTTGTCTCTTGAACATGTCTACTGGTTTCTGTTTGTGGTAGAGCCATTTCATTCTAGCTGGATTGTTTCCCTTCTTCCCATCTCATCTCTTCTCTCTTCCCTTTGTTCTTTGTCCTGCAATCTGCCTTCTTCCCATATCGTAGATCCACTTCTCTTCCATCTTCTGGAATTTCAATACTCTTTTCCTTTATTTTTACTTTTAAAAGGTTCAATCCTTTCCTGTCTTTACTCACCTGAAGTAAAAACTTTTATATCCTCCATGTATCATAAAGTGTAAGAAAATGTATCCAATTAAATTGATTCATACTGGAATATAACAGGAATGTTTGCATATTAATCCATATTTACGTATAACTTGTTGAATTTCTCACCAGTTAACTTGTTCTAGCCAGTGTCTTTTGTTCTCCGCACCCCCTGCTAGACACTTGATTATTTTTAGCCTTTATTCTGGTGGAGCTGGGGAGAGACTACCTTCATAGCAGAAGGTAGAGTGCTATGTAGTATATCAAGCCAAGATATCTTCCTGGACTCCAGAATTTTCCATCTTTTCTCAGCTGGCTAGAGGAGTCTATGCTCTTCGTGATCCATGCTGAAGAAATAGGGAGTCTTGATTGTTTAAGTCTCTACAGTCATCCTGAAACCATCATTAGAACAATTTCTTGCTTAGTAGGGAAATAATTATCTTAATGGTTCTTGCAGTACCAGGCAAATGTTCTTCTGAGGCTTCAGAATTAAAGGAGATAATTAAGTGCCTAGCACAAAGTAGGAACCCAGTAAGTGTTCATTTTTCTGTCTTCTTCCTTCCAGAGTGTGATCCTAGTCTTTCAGACTTCACCAGAGATAAAGTATGCCTCTTAGGAACTATGGTGATATGCAGTAATTTTGTGGCTGACAATAGGCCTGGCCTCAGAAAAAAAATATGAAATGGGTTACTTTTCTCTTAACTTGGTCCTTTGACCCTTCCATTTCTCTTATTTATTTCCAGTGACTGTGAATACATTAATTACTTATGACATCAACTTCATAATATTATATGACTATAGTCTTAAACATTGTATTTATCAACTCAGTCTTTGTAGCTCTTGTATCATAGTCCCTTGCATGATTGTCAAGAATTGGAGAAAGCTTGGGGGTACCTGGGTGGCTCAGTCGGTCGTGCATCCGACTTTGGCTCAAGTCATGATCTCATGGTTCACTAGTTCGAGCCCCGCATCAGGCTCTGTGCTGACAGCTCAGAGCCTGGAGCCTGCTTCAAATTCTGTGTCTCCCTCTCTCTCTGCCCCTCCCTGACTCAAGCTCGCTTGCCCTCTCTTCTCCCTCCCTCCCTCCCTCCCTCCCTCCCTCCCTCCCTTTCCCTCTCTCTCTCTCTCTCTCAAAAATAAACATTAATTTTTTTTTTTAATTGGAGAAGGCTTGTTAGAAGCAATAGTGATAAAAATGCCTTAAAAAGATACAGGGAAGATAGTTCATAGATGACCTTAAATGCCAGGTTAAGGAGTAGTACCCCTATGAAGGACACAGGCAGCACCCTGAAATTCCCCCTATTCTTTTAACATCCCCTGAAGTCATGATAGACCTTTAGCAGTAGTTTCTTCCAACTTCCACACGATGCTCTAGCTTTTGTTCATATAGTAACCCTGAGGCTGCAGTAATGTGTATAATGGCCTTCATAGTATCCAGGGAATTTTACCAGTTCCCAGTTGTCTGCTGATTTCCTCCATTTCCTTGAAGTTTCCCTCATGCTGCCTTAAAACTTGCATTTGAACATCCAAAGTGATACTCATAGCCACAAGTCCAGCATATAACTTGCACACCTCTTGCAGTCACCATGGGTCAAACACAAAATAATCTATAGAAAGAGAAACTAGCAGAGTAGACAATAGACAGTGAAGAACCCACTCAACACAGGCAAGTACAATAGAGTGCTCATTGGCAGGGAACGTTTGTGGAGTGGTATATTAACGACACTTACTAATTGTGTAGAGTATTGTCTGTTGTTCTAACTCATTGGCTGAGAGTATATTTTAGCACTCATAGCATGGGAAAAATATACTCTAGAACATGTAAGTATATACCAGTTAGGAAAATATTTCTGAGATAAATAGCATTATAATTAGCCTGCATGGTGGCATTAAATGGAGTATGTGTACAATAGGCAAAATTTCCAAGCATGTAAGGTTTCCCTTTGATACATTTTTGGCTTTCTTTCAGGGCTATTTTTTCACTCCCTAGTGTCCCTTTCATCCACCCCTAAGAGCTTTTAAAAAAATAAAATATCCCCCCTTTTTTTCATGGTTTGCCTACCTCATATGGGACCTCTGATCCAAAATTGCTTCTCCTTTGCTGGAGTCTGCACATTTTTTTTTCAATTTGAGTGATCTAATCCACAATTGGAAAGAGAGAAAACTGATTTGATTAAGTTCTGCTTAAGTATAAAAGGTTTATTAAGTCAATCTGAAATACTGTCATATATTCAAAGTTGTAACCTCTGTACCTACATGAAGAAAACAACACAAAAACACGTGTGGATTAGTTGATGAGCAGTACCACCTAGGATGTATCCCTGCTTACTGCAGTATTCTTACCTCGGGCGTTGGTGCAGCTGCCCCCTTGCGCTCTCTCCATACTCATGGGAGATGTTGCAAGTGGAACACAGCATGCTTTCCATTGAGACAGGATCTTAGAAGGAACCCCTCTCAGTGCTCTAGGAAGTCACTACTATCTGGTTCGGGTTCGTGATATTTCCTATCTCTGATTTAAAACCTTAGAACTTCAGCACTTTGTAACATTATCTACTGATGGATGTGTGCTAGAGAGTAACTCTTCTGTACTTAAATGGAAAACCTTAGATATTAAACCTTTCAGGGTTTGAAAAATTTGTCCGTACAAAAAATTGTATCCAAATAAATCATTTTATTTTTATTTTTTATTTTTATCTTTTTTGTTTTGTTTTTAAAGAACTCATTTTAAAAAATATGTTCATTTTAAGTTGCTGTCGTAGGGGTTGATTTTTCCCCAGCATGGTTCAGCTGTCGTGGAGTTATGAAAATGATTGATAATTGGGTTTGGCCAGGGTTGGTGTTTTTGCAGATGAATATAATATATGGTGTAGAAAAGCATTCAGGAACTCTGCTATGGACCCTCTACTGAGCTATCTTTCTTCTGGGTCTTATCACAAATTTTAGTACCTCCTGGTTTGTGTCCTAAGTCAGCCACTGGCCGTACGTAATACGTGCTCCTTCCCCAGATAGACTTGCCTGGTTATGCTCCCACCAACATCACAGCCCTTCCCACTTTCAGGAAAGTGTGAACTTGGGCAGCAGCTTCCTTAACTTCTCTTTATGCCTCAGTTATTTCATCTCTAGTATGGATAATAGTACTTATCTCAGTGTGGTAAGAATTAACAAATAATTTCATGTAACCACAGTGCTTAGAATACAGTATCTTAAATGATATTGTTAGAAATATATTTGAAAGAAAAATTTATTAATAAATGAGAATTCAAATAAGGATCTAAGGATTCAGTGAAAGAAGCTAGAGAAATAACTACAAAGTGAACTTACGGAAAGTCAGAGGAAGGAACTAAATACAGATTCCAAAATCAGTGAAGGAGAAAACAGGAGGTGAGATAAAAGGCAGATATACAACTTTCAGAAAGCAAAACACAATATAATCATAGATAGGAAAGAGTTTCTAACATCGTAACAACAGAAATATTTATAGGTGAAGTGATATAATGTCTGGGATTTGCTTCAAAATAATTAATTATGGGAGTAGGGTGAAGTGAGTGTATGCAGCTAGATTGGCGGTGAGTTGGTCATTGTTACAGCTGAGTGCTGGGGACATGAGGGTTTCTTATGCTATTCTGTCTAGTTTTGGATATGCTTGAAATTTTCCATAAGTTTAATTTTGAAAACAGAATACTAAGTGTAACTATATACTAATACAAAAGTCTTGCTGAAATATGTGCTTTTCTAGGAAAATCTAGATGGTATCATTTACGAAGGTATAGAAAACTTAATATACCAATAGCAAGGGAGAAATTTAAGCTATTAAACTCTGTGCCTCCCAACTACGGTGCCTATGATTTCCTGGAGAAATCTTTGAAACTTTTAAGAAATAGATCATTTAAATTGTGGTTTTTAAATTGTCCCAAAGCATAGGAAAAATTTGCATTGCCTTCTAGTTTATTTTGTAAAGTTAACAAGGCCCTAAAAATGAAAATTAACACACAAAAGGAAATTGTGCCAATTTAACTTATGAGTATAGATGCAAAAATCCTTTTAAAAATTTACAGATCATGGGCTCCTGTATGGCTCAGTCAGTTAAGCGTCTGACTTTGGCTCGGGTCATGATCTCATGGTTTGTGAGTTCAAGCCCCACATCAGGCTTGCTGCTATCAGCACACAGCCTGCTTTGGATCCTCTGTCCCCCTCACTCTCTGCTCCTCTCTGTCTCTCAAAAATAAATAAAACATCAAAAATAAAATAAAATAAATTATAAATCAAATACATATATTAAAACAATGGATTTTTCCCAGAAATACAAACCTTAGGACATTTGTTGATCTGCATTATCAAATCTTTAGGTCAAAGGAGATACACTAAGTGATTATATTAATAGATAAGAAGACATTTTATAAAATAGACTATTCATGCCTGTTTTAGTAAAGAGAAAGTCTGACCTTAACATAATAAAACACTGTCTAAAACCAAATATTGACATCGTATCTGAATGATTTAGGGAGTATATTCCCAAGTCAGGATGAAGTAGGTTTATTAGTGCTTGCTTTACAGTCCATAGACTGAGAAATTGGGGTCTTGTTCTGTGATGGGAAGCCATTGAAGAATTTGAGGCAGGGGCATGACCCAGTCTGATTTCTGTTTTAAGATTATTCTGGCTGTGGGACGCCTGAGTGGCTCAGTCAGTTAAGCAGTGACTCTTGATTTCAGCCCAGGTCATGATCTCGCAGTTCGTGAGTTCAAGCCCCACATCAGGCTTTGCACTGACAGTGTGGAGCCTACTTGGGATTCTCTATCTCTCTGCCCTGCCCACCCCCCTCAATAAATAAATAAATAAATAAATTTTAAAAGATTATTCTGGCTGTATACTAAGCCTCAGTATACAGAGTATACTGTAGCAGAGTTGACAGAGAACATATGGCCTACAAAGTCAAAAAGCATTTACTGTCCAGCCCTTTATAGAAAAAAGGGATACATGCATATAGTAGGATTCAAGTGTATGCGTGTGTGTATACAGAAAAAAAAACTGGAAAGAAAAGCACTAAATAAAATTGTGATTTTTTTCTTTTGTTTTTCTCCTTCTTGTTCATTATTTAAGTTTTCTGTATGTAATGGACATGCATACTTTTTATAATAAAATTTACTTTTTTAAATAGTAAGGAAAACATTAAAACCAGTAAGATAAAAGAATAAAGAAAAACTAGCTGAAATTTTAATAACAAATTTAAGTAAAGTTAAAAGAGGCAGGATAAACATAAACAATAATATCTAGTTTCATGCACACAACCGCACAAGTAGTGTCCATTTCAAATTTCAGCATATGCTTCTTACTCAGGCAGGCTTTATTTGAATTCCTACTGTATGCTCTTTGCTATGGAGATACAAAAGTAAGTATGGTGCCTGTTCTGAAGAACAATCTGGCAGGGGCAGTGGCATGGACTTAAACAGTAATCAGTGCCCTAAGCAGTATACCAAAGGGCCTAAGAGCTTTCATTTTTGGTTAGGAAATAGCTAACACCCAAATAAAGCAGTTGCTCTGTGATGAGTCGTAATATAATTATAAGGGATTCTAATCACCTGAACTAGTCTTGTAACTTTATTTGTGGTACCTTGTGATGTAGAGAAGTTTTTGAATATTATAATCAAATCTGTATCAATATTTTCCTCTATGGCTTCTCCATTTCCCAAATAACCAACTGTCCTAATATCTCCCTCCCTCAGATGTAAAGTGTCAAGTTTATTCTTTTACTCTTTTTCTCGCCCTGTTTATCTTTTACATAGCAGTACCACACTGTTTTAATTAAGGTATTATTTCAACTCAGGAAAACTTATTTTAGGTTTCGGTATTTGAAATACTGCTTCATTTTCTTAGTGCTAATATTAAAAAGCACAGCACACAGCAAAATGTGACTGTTAACCTGAGCATCAGTAGTCATTAAAGCCAATTCAGACTAATCCTTTAAATTCCGAAAAGGTTATTTGGTTGTTCCTTAAGTATTACTTGAATAAAGTTGATGACTGCTGTATAGAGACACTCCTATTTTGTTTTGTACGTCTTAATCAGTTGTGCATTAACCATGCTGTTTGTTTGCTGCTCCTTGGCAGTCTTAAGAGACACCTCATGTTTAGACTGCAGTTTTATGTTAGGTGGTTGTCCTAACCTTGCTGCCCTTATGTAGCATTGTAATGAGACTTAAATAATTCCTTCTGGAGATGGGTAGGTTCATGTTCTGATGGAAAATTAATCTTAAGTGCTTTCCTTAAGATTGGTGAAAAATTCAGGCATGCATTTTTAATCAAGAGGACAGCACAATCTCCTAGCAGAATTCAGAATTTTATCTTGGACGTTTATCTGGGTCCCAGTTGATTCTAAAGATTTTTCTGGTTTTGTTTCTTTGTTTTTTGGTTTGTTTTTTTTTTTTGGGGGGGGGGTTTAGAGAGCGCATGCAAGCAGGAGAGAGAGGCAGAGGGAGACAGAGAGAATCCCAAGTAGGCTCCATGCTTAGCATGGAGCCCAACACGGGGCTTGATCCCACAACCCTGGGATCATGACCTGAGCTGAAATCAAGAGTCGGATACTCAACTGACTGAGCCACCCAGGCACCCCTCCCAGTTGATTCTAATGTATTATATAGGATAATTTTTTAAATTGAGCAATTTTTTTATTCTTTAACTTCGATTATGTCATTTGTAAAATATTGCCATAAAAATTAAATTTAGCAGCAACATTTATAGAACATAGCTGCAAAATTGTGATCTGACAGGAAGAGCCATATGGCACCTGTAAGCACCCAATGGACACTCTAATGTTTGCTCAGTAAAGGAGTACTGAACTGAGCTCCCATTTTAGATACATCATCAAGTATGTGCCTGCCTTGACCATGGTTCCTTCATCCAGAAAACTAGCTGATCATTTTGGGGGTTTTCTAGAGACTCTTTGGGTTTTGAAAATGCAGCTATTTTATTCAGTTCATCTAGGTCGTGATGTTTTTGTTGGTTCCACATAGGTTAATGTACATCAGGTAGAGCATTTTCCCACAGCTCTCGATGTTTCTGTCCTTGAGTTTTGTTTAAATGCCACTATGTCAGTGATCATATTCTGACTCTTAGCATACTTACAAAATATTTTCCAAAATAAAAATACCTTAGAAAAACTTCTGGAGACTATTAGAGGATGAAATGGAGTAAAGGATTGTCTGGTAACTTGACCTCTCCTTTTCCAGTTTGGCTCATTCAGTAAGTGTTCTTTTTGCTCACTAATAACCCAGGGATTAGACTTTTTTTTTTTAATTTAGATTTTATCAACTAGGATTTTTAGCCATGGACCTAAAAGGCTTTAACCTGGCTGATAATTGATGTCTATAACCAATGTGAATTTAAATGTAATTTACTTTCATTTAAAACTGAAAAAATTTGTCCTTATATCACAATCAAAAAGTTGCTTGCAATCAACAAGTGGTCATTTTCTTCCCATAGTTATGAAACAATTCCTCACTGACAGAGAATACCCATGACTTGTCTGTATATAACCTTAAAATAGTCTTGAGACTACCCTTTGGAGTGTGTGTGTAAGCATTACAAAGGGTAAAACTTCACATGTGCATCAATGACTTTTATGACTTTAATAGTGCTGACTAGTTTCATTTGCTTTTGAAGAGTCATGTAGTTAAATACTAGAATTTCTCAGGATTTTGAAATAAAATAATGTTCATCTCACTGATTGTGAAAATTGTCTAGATTGCTGGGAACTAGGAGTTAAGAACATTTCAACAGGATTTTGCTATCAGCAAATCTTTTTTGGTTTCCTGTTCTGGCCTCCCTACCTATCAGCTACATTAGTGCCCTCGCCATTACGTTTCTCCTTTCTTTTACCACAGGAAAATTGTCAGGCCTCTTTTTCTAGCATTTCAGGACCCGCCTGACAGGAAATTTTCTAATTGCCGGAACAGCTGGTAGGAGAAAACTTTGCAGGGGCTTGGCCTTCCCTTTCTAACCTAAGTTTTACGGTCAGAAATTCTTGTATCACCATCATGGTTTCGTAGCCATGTTTAAATTTTTGTCTTTTCGTGTTCGCTCTATACAGGTAAGCTTTGTTCAACTTCTTTAAAGACTAAAATGTTTTAGTTGGAGCTAAGTATAGTTATACTAATTAAACAATAATTTCATTTTATATGTTCTTTTAAGAAGCTTTTCAAAATTCAAAACCAGTTTTTGTAGGCTGTTTGCCAAAAGTAAGCCAGTCATGTGTATTATACATTTCAACTCTGTGTATTTTGTAAACTTATTTTTGCATTAGATTTTACTGGAGAGTAATATTTACTTTGCTAGTGATGGTAATTTTATATGGTATAATTTTGTATGATGATGGTAACTTTCAGTATTAAACTAGACATGAAAAAAATTGTGAACTTACTAATAGGAGATTACTATAATGTAAGCAATATTTTAATGGGTAGGAGAATGTCTTATTTTAAAGAATTAAGACCTTAAATTCAGACTTTTGTTGAAATTGGTACTTTTAAAGTTTTGAAGTTTTTTATCAACTGTATTTAAGTGACTTCGGGTAATTTTATCTGACTTAGAGTAGGCAGAGTTTTCAAAGCATTACTTTGTTGAAATGTGCTTATAACAAATGATAATTTGCATTTTATGTCATCTAAAATTCTGCCAAATTAACTTGATATTTTGCCATGAGAATTGTGCTATCCTGCTGCTCTTTAAAGAGAATTAAATTTGTTGATTGGGATTCCCGATTAGGAGAAAACTGTGCTCTCTCCAGCAGTGATTAGGAGAGTTAGTCTGGAAAACAGCAATACTGTTTTCTCAAACAAATATAAGAAGCTGGCTTGGAATACTCTCTTAGAAACTGTGGTTAGCTGAAAAATGCTGAGCATATTTATAATCCATTAGAAAAAAGGTAAATTGGATTTGGTCAAATTGTAATCTAGAATATATTAAAATATGGCTTTCACCATGGCTTCAATAACCAGCCTAATTATGTCACAGCCAAATAGTTTTTATGTATCTTGATCATCTAAAAATTAACATACATTTTTTAAATTAAAAAATATGGTACGTTATAGAACCTTGTATCTATATAGAGATTAATACTTTGATTTTGAGTTACATTTAAGAGGCAAATAAAGTATACATTTTTCATTTGTAAGCTCTTCTTTATGTTAGGCCAAAAACTGGTTACTATTCATGGTTAGAAAAGATTTATTCATTAGTTTTTACCAAGAAACATTTAAATAGTTTACTTCAAGTTTCAACCATATTTTCTGACATTCAAAACAATTTAGAAAATACAAATGCCTTAAGAACACACTTCCTGACTCAAGGGAGGGCAGGAAAAAGGAAATTATGTATACAAGTCAGGGCATAATGCCAAATGTTGAATCATTCTTTAAAATCAATTAATATCACCCAGTTTGTTTACTTAATGGCAGTATGTTACAATATTAGGTTTTCTATAACTCAAATAACATCACTTTCTGTTCCTTTTCTTTAATCCTTTTACATTTTAAGAACAAACTTGTATCTTTTCCTTCTCAACTTAAAAAGGAAACGCTAAGTTAATTTTTTTCCCCATTAAAGGGTGAACTTTAAGGGTCATTTAGGAAGGAACCTGTGGACCTCTTGGTAGTCCTGGGAAACAAACAGGGTGGCTTTCTGTGTGATTGGAGAAACACCATAAGATCTACCTGTCCATGAATTTTCTTCTGCCATTTTTCTGTGATGTCTAAAATGACATTCTTTGCAGAATTCCTAAAATTATATATTTTTTAGCTGAACTGGCCTTGTTTTTTCTATCAGGGGTCATATCTCAACAAGTATTTATCCAATAATAAATCTTGGAATCCCTAGGTCAATTCCTAGAGGGAAGATACTATTCTTGTTAAATTTTTTTTATTACATTTTATTTATTTTTGAGAGACAGAGTGAGACAAAGTGAGAGTGGGGGAGGGGCAGAGAGAGAGGGAGACACAGAATCGGAAGCAGGCTCCAGGCTCTGAGCTGTCAGCACAGAACCTGACCCAGGGCTGGAACCCGTGAACTGTGAGATTATGACCTGAGCCGAAGTCAGCCGCTCAACTGACTGAGCCACCGAGGTGCCCCTATAGGCACATTTTCTTGATCAAATTACCGTCTTTCTTTGCTACACAAAGAGTGAATTTTTGTTAACCAAAGTCTGTCACACCTGAGAAACTGTTTCTGTTTATTTCACTATTGGATGTGGGTATTAATCACAGTATAAATAGAACAGTGATTTTGTTAATTTCTTGATGTATCATAGTTCCGGTCATCAGTGATGATATTAAAACTTTTTTTTATTTTTTTAATGTTTATTTCTGAGACAGAGGGAGACAGAGCATGAGTAGGGGAGGGGCAGAGAGAGAGGAAGACCCAGAATCCGAAGCAGGTTCCAGGCTCTGAGCTGTCAGCACAGAGCCTGACACGGGGCTCAAACTCACGAACACCGAGATCATGACCTGAGCCGAAGTCAGATGCCTAACCGACTGAGCCACCCAGGCGCCCCACTATTCTTCATCTTAGTATCTGTAACAGCTAGCACACTACCTGGCTCATGATCTGAGTTGCCTTCTAAGAGAGTCTGTCATAGATCAGAAACATTTGTATTTGAACCAATCAGAAAGAAGCAGAAACAACAGAGCCTCCTGAATTTTAGTTCCCTCTTCGACCTATTTTCTTCTTCTCGTTTGCATTCTCTTATGCAAACACTGGTTTCCATGTATGCTCCCACACTGACCTCTACACTGGCTTGTCTGTTGCCTGAAATGCTCTTTCCCCAAATGGTTGACTCCATCACATCCTTTTGGTCTTTACTAACATAGCACCTTTTCAATAAAACCTACACTGATGATTTTATTTAAAATTGGAAGCTGTGCTTTTCATCTCTGCACTTCTGATCCCTCTTACCCAACTTAATATCTTTTGTCTATGATATTTATCATGTTCTAACATGAATATACCTATTATTATTGTTTGGTTTCTCCCCAAAACACCAGAGATTTTGGTCTGTTTCATTTATTGTATATCTTGGAGACCTAGAAGAGTGCTTGGCATGTATTAGGTACTCAGGAAAGAAATGTTTAAATGAACAAATGAGTTCCCATACATAGCTTGAAGGTATTGAACACCTAGGCTGGGGGCGGCAAATATCCAAAAGTGATAGTATAGACAAATGATACAGGGCTGTGGTATAGAACAGCTGCCAGCCTCACAGTTTTGCCTACAACTAGAACTTTACTTACAAAATAAACATAGACTTTGTAAAAATAAAAATACAGAATTTACTATAACTTTTGAAAATACACAAAGTAAGTTTTTTTGTGATGATGAATGGGCAGAAAATACACTTGTACTAGAAAATGTATAAATATGTGAACCTCACAGAGTAATAATGGATATAAGTTAAATATGTGCTCCACTTCATTGGCAACATTCTTTTTTCTTAAAATTATAGTTGCTTTCTGTGTACTTACAGGCAAAAACACAATTTTATAAACTGTCAAACTTTAGTTCTATGTTTTCATGTGACAGATTTATTTCAGTAACAGGTGATTTATTGACAAGATATGTTTTTCACATGCAAATGTCAGTCCTGACTTCACAAATTTGATATTCCTCTCTGCATCCATCTCATTGGATTCTAGGTGTGAGCTAGAAGAGCACATGTTTGCTTTTTTACCTGTTGTCTGAGATTGCCCAAACATTATCAATATTACGTCCTAGGTGAACCTCAAATTCATTTCTAAAATACTCATGGTCCTATAACTTGGAAACATGGGTGACATTAAGCACAGGCTAGACATTGAGATACCAACCAAGGATGTTTTACCTCTTATACTACTATGACTACATATACATAAAAGTAGATAGAAAATAGCTTGCTAATGTAACTAGTAAAAATTTAAACATGGAAGGAACAAAAACATGTGTTGAAGATAAAACAGTGACAGATTTTCAGAACTTGGGCCATAGGCCTTGATCTTTTGTCTCCACACCCAAGAACACTTTTTTGTACTTCCCTAGCACCAATTTAGAAAAAGACTTTTGAAATTCTAGTTTATATCCTCAAAGAGGTTTGGAATGATTGCATCCATTTTGGGGGAAGAGGATAGGGAGTGGAGGAAGTTGCTATTTTTTTTTAAATTTTTTAACTTTTTATTTATTTTTAAGAGAGAGAGTGAGTGGGGGAGGGGCAGAGAGAGAGGGAAACAGAATCGGAAGCAGGCTCCAGGCTCTGAGCTGGCAGCACAGAATGCGCGCAAGGCTCCAATTCACAAACCGCGAGATCATGACCTGAGCTGAAGTCGGATGCTTAACGGACTGAGCCACATAGGCGCCCAAAGTTGCTATTTTTTTTTTAAAGAAACATTGAGAAAAGGAGCACTTGCAAATTTATTTTAAAACAAGATTTGCTGAGGGCACCCGAGTGGCTCAGTTGGTTGAGCCTCAGACTCTTGGTTTGGGCTCGTCATGAACCCAGGGTTGTGGGATCAAGCCCCACGTGGTGCTCCGCACTGAGTGCAGACCCTACTTAAGATTCTCTCTCTCTCTCCCTGTCCCCCACTCATGCTCCCTCTCTCTTTAAAAACAAAATAAAATAAAATAAGATTTGCCAGAATAAGAAATTCAGTATGAGGGTGGGAAAATAAAATCAAGGAAGTGTCTCAGAAAATAGGAGAGAAAAGACAAGTGGCATACAGGATTCAATCCCAGACATACAATGCCCAACTAAATAGAGGAGTTGCAAAAAGACAAACCCTGAAAAATGGATGGAAGGAAATTATAAAAGAAATGTTAGATTTCCCCCAGAGGCAAAGAATTCAGGTCTTTAGATTATAAAGTCTCACTAACCATCTAACATTCAGAAGGAAAGAAGACCCATATTTATCTCACTAATGAGTAATTTCAGAAGTCCAAGGACAGAGAAAATTCTTAAAGCTTCTGGAAAGAGGGGTGCCTGGGTGGCTCACTCAGTTAAGCGTCTGACTTTGGCTCAGGTCATGATCTCGCTGTTCGTGAGTTCGAGCCCCACATCAGGCTCTGTGCTGACAGCTAAGAGCCTGGAACCTGCTTTGGATTCTGTGTCTCCTTCTCTCTCTGCCCCTCCCCTGCTTGTGCTCTGTCTCTCTCTGTCTTCCAAAAATAAATAAATGTAAAAAAGAAATTAAAAAAAAAAAAAGCTTCTGGAAAGAAAACCAGTTCACCTTCCCAAAAATGTGTATCAGGCTAACATCACCCATTTCAGTAGCAGTCCTGGCTGTTAGAGGGCATTGGATCATTGGTGTCAATGTTCTGGGGCCAGATTGTTTTTATTCTAGAATTTGGTACAAAGCCAAATTATACAAATGTGAAGACAAAATAAAGATATCTTCAGATGTGCAAGCTTCAGAAAGTTTTTTTTCTACATCACCTTTCTTAGGAAGTTACAAGGGAGTAATCTAAGAAAGAGAAAGACATGGGAAACTGAGAATAGTGGATTCGACCAGAAAAGCACTGAAGAGGTATCCGGAGGTAATAGCTGCGCAGCAAGGCCTAGAGAACAACCATTCCTGATGGGAGAGTAAGAGAGTGCTCTCAGAAGAATGGGAAGTATGGTAAAGGGTTAAGGAGAAATTAAGACTAATGGTCAGATTAACCTTTTCCTCCCCCCAGAATGATGGGGTGGGGGTGGGGGGTGCTGCTGTTACAAACAGGAAAAAAAAACATGCAAAAAATTCATGGTCCCAATAGAACTCAAAGTAAAATGTATCATGAATTTAAGCATTTGATGAAATGGTGGTTTTTTAAGTCCCCTCAGATTGTTTTGGAAGTCACTGTTACAGTCCCATATAAAAGGAAATTTAAATGTACTTTCTAGCCTACATTTAAACAATATATTGTCATGAAAATATATGTGGATGTTGGCTTATAAGCCTTCTGCTTTTAAAATCAGGCTGTGGAGACAACGTGAAGGATTTGGCTGTGGTTATAGCAGAGAATGTTAATTTTCTTAATATTAATAAAAATAAAAATACGATCAGCAGCAGATTGGGGAAGCTTGAGAGAAAAAAATGTATAGGCACTAATTAGCCTCGTTTTACAAAGTGAGGAGTTAGGATTCTATCCAAAACTAAGAGAAAACATAAGTTTGGGGCACCTGGGTGGCTCAGTCCAACTCTTGATTTTGGCTCAGGTCATAATCTCAGGGTTTGTGAGATGGAGCCCCTGTGTCGGGCTCTGCACTGACAGCTTGGAGACTGCTTGGGATTCTTTCTCTCCCTCTCTCTCTCTCTCTGCCCCTCCCCTGCTCAGGCACTCTCTCTCAAAATAAATAAACATAAAAAAAAAAGAAAAGTTTATGTAGAAGTAATATAATTATCAAACAGTGGAGAGAAAGATGATAAAAGGATATAAGTGAATCATCTAATTTTTAAATCAGCAGTCATTGTCTTGGGGCACCTGGGTGGCTCAGTCGGTTAAGTGTCCAACTTTGGCTCAGGTTCGTGGTTTGAGCCCCGTGTCGGGCTCTGTATTGACAGCTTGGAGCCTGGAGCCTGTTTCAGATTCTGTGTTTCCCTCTTTTCTGTCCCTTTCCCACTAACGCTCTGTATCTCTCTGTCTCAAAAATAAGTAAACATTAAATTTTTTTTTAAATCAGCAGGCATTGTCTTAAAGTTAATCAAACAAGGAATTATCAAAGTAAGGTGCAGAAAGAACTAACTTTTGTTTAAAGGCCTAGGTATGAGGGTGAAAGGAGACTTGCTTTTCATCATAAGGTATTCTGTCACTATTTGATTTGTCATTTGTGTGCACATATTACTTTAATTTTAAAAACACGTTTAAGGAACAGGAAGTAACCCAGGTTGATGAAAGGTTACATGTAAGGCAATGTTGGGAGAAAATACCAGAAAACTAAGTTGCAGCCGTATTGTAGAGGGCCTCAAATTCCAAGGTGAAGCAGTGCATTTAATTTGGGAAAACTCGGAAGAGTGTTTGAGCCATCTGGTCATATGACTGGAGCTGTCTCCTTTTAGAAAACGAATTTGTCAGGAGGATAAATTGGACTGGCAGTGGCACAAAGGAGCATTCTGAGTAACCAAGCTAGTTTCAATTTTCCACAGGAAAGGTAATGAAGGATTGTACCTGAGTGATGCTGTTGGAAATGGATGAAAGAAAGAAAGAAGGAAAGAAAGAAAGAAAGAAAGAAAGAGAAAGAAAGAAAGAGGAAGGAAGGAAGAGGGAGAGGGAAAGAAAGAAAGAAAGAAAGAAAGAAAGAAAGAAAGAAAGAAAGAAAGAAAGAAAGAAAAGGAACGAAAAAGAAAAGAAAGGATATTTCCATTACCATGTTTGATACATGGTAGATATTTTAGTATATGTTTGTTGAATGAAAGGATCAAAGGGAGATTCCATGGTTTTTGGTAACTTGTTTGACAAGAGAGGAAAGGAAGGGTAGTCCTCAAAGATGAAATCTTTCTTAAATAGTTACTGCTGTTTATTTTGATATCCATGACCTGATTGTAGCTCTCACTATGAAAGTAAGGCTTGATTCTATATGCCTGCTACAAAACGCGAAACATTTTAACTAAGTGATGCCTTCCCTGTGTTGCATCATTGTGACACACAACTATAGTATTTGTTATGAAATAAAAGATGAAACAATATTGCAACCTAAAATTAAATCCCACTTACCCAAGAAAGAAAACTGGTAAGACATATAGAACCTTGTAGAGTATAGTTCTTCACAGCCTCGTGATTTAAGGGCATAAATGGCTGTTAGATTCCCATTGGGCTCTTGAACAGATGATTTTTTCCATAGGAGGCTAACTGGCACATTGCTGGAATCCAACCCATGAACTTGGCCTCTTAAGTCTGTAATCCACTAGTCTTTAAAATGTGATGTGACAGCACTTTGAGTTACAGAAAAGGAGAACTTGTTTATAGTTTCATTCCATGCATAAGGTATATAATTTAGCAATACAAAAGTATATATAATTTATAAGCCAATAAGTGTACAAATATTGGGTATATGCTAATTTAATTTAAAAAATTTATTTTTTGCTGGTAAGGATATGCTACCAAAGGTTCTGAGACATTTCTCTAATCACTTTAGCTAACTGACCCAAGAGATACAGACCAGTTACAAAGATCAAGGGAATAAGTCTGTATGTTCCTGCCATTGATCTTGGATGGGGAACCACCAGAAGCCTATGACATTCTCAGTGTGGAATAATGCTAAAAACCTTGTTTTAGAAGTCACTAGAAGTCAGAACCTGGAATTGAGCCATAAGTCTACCAGTTACTGGCTTATGATTTTTACTTAATCTCTTTAAACTTCAGACTATATTCAAACCATTTGACCTTTAAAAGGTCTGTCAAATTTCTAGTGGGGAATGGGGGAGTCTGTAGAGAATTCTGAGATGTTTTTGCTTGTTCTGGGGTATACTCCACCCTGTTATTATCAACTCTAACATTGATATGTAGTTAGAGATTTGTCATGAAGCCTAAGTATAAGATAAAAATGTGAAAAAGTACCTAACCCAGAGTTGGTACATGGTAAGTGCTTAATAAATATTTGCTGGATTTTAATCTAAATCTTACTTAATTCCACGAATGCACTGTTCTTTGAAAGTTTTCTTAAAAGAATTTAGTAATTTGCTTCCTGCCTTTGCTAATATAGCTACAAATAGCTATCGTTCTTGAGCCCTTGTACACCGGTGTCATTTGCAGAGAAGGGGTGCCCAGGAATGGGGCAGAGTCTCAGAGTCAGGTAATGCTTGATCCTACCCTAATACCTACTGCACAAGATGTTTGTGAGAAGTAAAGGGGGTAGTGCATGTGAAATTACAAAATAAAGGACTAAACCATATTAGGAGATTGTTTTATTGTTGCCAAAGTTCTGAGAGAGTCCAGCATGATTAAGCTGCCTCACTGTAGCACAGCCTACAAACTTGTGTCTTACAGAGTAAAATGCTGGGCCTGGATATATTTTTTGACCTGTTATAGGAGCTTTTCTTCCTTTTACTATTCATTTTCAAAACCTGCCACATTAGGATACCTAATATTCTTTTTCAGAAATCTTTGAATTCCATATATAGCCAACATTCTGTCTCAGTGTTGAGTTCAAACATTTATATGAAACAAGAATAATAAAAATAATGAATTATTTGTGTACAGCACATTTAGATTCTACTAATAATACTTAGGCAATCAGAAAAATAACATCATGGGCCCAAAAAAAGAAGTAAAAAGAGTCTTTGACAGTCTGAGTTTTGTTTTATTGTAGTTTTTGGCTGTAACATATAGTACATGTCTTGATTAAATAAGGTATACTTAATCTGCTAATCCCGGAGTGAATAAGTAACTAAAATTCTGTGTATACTTGGATGTATTTTCAACCTTTCTCTCCTTTCTGATACTTTCGCTCAGATACACTGAAGCATCCACTGTCTTTAAAAATCTTCTTAACCCAGGGGCGCCTGGATGGCTCGGTTGAGCATCCGACTTCTTCGGCTCAGGTCATGATCTCACAGCTCGTGAGTTCGGGCCCCGTGTCGGGCTCTGTGCTGACAGCTCAGAGCCTGGAGCCCGCTTCAGATTCTGTGTCTCCCTCTCTCTCTGCCCCTAACCCACTTGCATTCTGTCTCTGTCTCTCTCAAAAATAAATAAACATTAAAAAAAATTAAAAATCTTCTTAACCCCAAGACCTTCCACTGTTCATTATGCTAAATAGTACTTTTTTTTTTTCCTGTGTCTAATCCTCTGTCCAAATGGTAAATCTTTTTGGGTTTTGTGTTTTAGAGCTATTCCTTTCTCCACTCTCAGATCTCAAGTAGTCCTAGAAACAGAAAGTATCTTAACATATTTCCAACAGAATAAACTTCAGCATACTGATTCAAATGGCCCTGCTGAGGGTAGAAATCTCTATGTTTGCCTTGGAATATTTTTCAACTCATCTCCCAAAAAGTGTGTGTGTGTGTGTGTGTGTGTGTGTGTGTGTGTGTGTGTGTAACATTGGTTCTACCAAATACAAGCACATGTCAAAGCACAGCAGATTACTCCAATCTGTTTCCAGACTTCTTTACACCCTCTGCACTCACCCCATGAAACTATTAGTTCTAATTATCTCCAGTAGGAAGAATGAAGAGTTGGAAATACTCAGTGCTAATGTCAAGTAGAAGTTAAATTGGTTTATGTAGTGGGCTGCTATTATTCTCTCTTACATTTAAGTTGAAAGTATGTTGTGGGTAGAGCATGTGATTCTTGATCTCAGGGTCATGAGTTCAAGCTCCATGTTGGGCATAAAGCTTCCTTAAAAAAATAATAATTTGAGGATTTCTAATATGATATGTTAAATTTATATTTCTTAACTTTTAGCCGGAGAAAGTATCTCTGACTCTCTTTTCTTTCTTTATATTTGCATCAACAGGAAGAAGGCAGTATCAAAGAAATTGCAATCACACATCATGTAAAGGAAGGACATGAAAAGGCAGATCCTTCCCAATTTGAACTTTTAAAAGTATTGGGGCAGGGATCATTTGGAAAGGTAAGTCATGAGTGTGTGTTTTTAAAAAGTTTTTTGGGGGGAATTCATGTGTATTTCGTACAGATGGGGAATGGAACTATTTTATGAAATACTGATCTCCCTACAAGCAGTGTTTCTGTGTTCTTACATTTCTCACTATCAGTAAGTGTTGGAAAGTGAATAAAGTCATTGAAAAGTACACTGGAAATGTTTGTAAATTGGCAGTATTCACTTCATATTCATTTTATCTTCAAGAACATGTGACCTCTCTAAGGGGCGCCTGGGTGGCTCAGTTGATTGGGCAGCTGACTTTGGTTCAGATCATGATCTCATGGCTCATGAGTTGGAGCCCCACATCTGTGCTCACAGCTCAGAGCCTGGAGCCTGCTTCAGATTGTGTCTCCTCTCTTTGTGCCCCTCCCCTTCTCGTGCACTATCTCTTTCTCTCTCTCTCTCTCTCTCTCTCAAATGTAAATAAACATAAAAATTTTTTTTTAAAAAGAACATGTGACCTCTCTTAATTGCACTTTGCAAATGATTAAAAATCAAAAAATATTCCCTTTGTACACTTTATGATACTCTTTTTGAGTCCTCATGTAGAATTGGAAGGTGCTCTTGCAGATACATTATCACAATATGTCTCAGTTTTCCCTCCAGACTATCCCTAATACCAGTAGAAAGTAGATGAATACTTCTAAGGAATTAGGGTGTGGATTGCCAATATGAGTCATGAAATTTTGGGGACTTACATCTTGTCTTTAAAAGGAATATTGGGGCACCTGGGTGGCTCAGTCAGTTAAGCCGCTGACTTGGGCTCAGATCATGATCTCACGGTTCTTGAGTTTGAGCCTACTGCATGTGCTCGCGCGCTCTCTCTCTCTCTCTCTCTCTCTCTCAAAAATAAATAAATATTTTTTAAAAATTTTAAATATAAAAATAAAATAAATTTAAAATGAATACAAAGGTTGCATTGTATTCAGTGATGTCCAGGTTTGTCTTTACTATCAAAAAATGTTTCCCAAACCCACCAACTAAAATTGTTCCGCAAAATGCAATATCTTCATTTTTCTGCTAATCCGTTTCTCAGTGATAGGAAAATTCTGAGATTGCATTCAACTTGCACATTGCAGTGCTTCCTTACCACCTCCCTGTGAGGAGACATTTGAAGATAATGTGCTTTGCAAACTTCAAAACAATACTTGAGCTTCCTTGTGTATTTTAGAGGGACTCTTTAGCAATTCTTGGTTAATATAGGTAATTTACTACAGCTTTTAACCTCTTTCAACCCCCCCCCCCCCAAAGTGATGCTTTTAATTCACATATAGGTTAAGTAGGCAGCATAACGTAATGGTTGCAGGTTTGGGCCCTATAGGTCAGTCAGACTTGGATCTGATTTTTTTTCCTTCTGCTCAACTTGCTTCATGTTCTTGAGCAAGTTATTTAACCTCTTCGAGCCTCATTTTCCTCCCAGTCAGTCATTAAGTATTGAAATTCCTCAAGGTTCCATTCTAGCTTCCTTCTCCTCACTCTACACTCCCTACTAATTATTTTCTCTATACCCAGTATCTTAATTATAACCCATATACAGCTGTCTTAACAGATTTCTATCTCCAATCTAGATCATGCCTCTAAGCTCTGAACTCTGGACAGCTGCATATTTTTTTCTCTTAACGTGTCTCCAAGGCAGTTTAAACTCAACATGTCTAAGACAAAACTCATGATTTTTCCCCTGCCCCCCCAAACCTGCCCTGTTTCATTTTTCTCTGTAGCTATGAATGGTATCCAGTTAAGCCAAAAACTAGGGAGTCATTTTTGACATATCCTTCTACTGCCTACCCTTTCCTCTTGCCACCCCCCCCCCCACCAATCTAATCTGTCAGTAAGTCCTATTCATTTAGTAATGATTTCTCAAATCTTGTCTGTCCTGTTCTTCTCCACTGCCACTCCTCAAGTCTATGGAACCACCATTTCTCCCTGGCCTATTGAAGGAGGCTCCTAACTGGGGCTTCCCAAATTTATTCTTTTCTCAAGCCACTATTTACATAACAGCCAACAAGAGCTAATCTTATACTTTAGTAGCCTCCCTTTGTCTTTAGGATAAAGACATATTCTTAAGAAATCTGAAGAGGCCCTTTTTGTGGCGCCTAGCTACCTCAGCAGCATCACTTTATGTATTTTTCACTACCTGTGTTCTGGCCACACTGTCCACCTTTTTCAGTCCTTATGCACCAGGCTCCATCCCACTAGAAAGCCTTTGCACATGCACTTCCCTCTGCATGCAACACTCCGCTCCACTCCCACCCCCTCCTCATCTTGTTAACTCCTCTCATGCTTATGATCTCAAAGAGGTCTTCTCTGCCATTCTGACTAGGTCATATTCCTCTATTTTACCCTGTCAGAACATTTTATACCTCATCTTCACAGCACTCACCACAATTGCAGCTTTTCATTTGTGTAGTTGTTTATTGGCTGTCTCTTATATATTCATTCCATGAGTGCAGGGGACATGTTTTGTAACATGTCTCAGCATTGAGCTGGCAACACAGTACCTATCATATAATTCTGGAAAGAAGCAATGAGTAAATAATAGTCCTGACCTCATAGGTTAGTCGTGAGAATTAAATGATACAAGGCCACGCACATAATATCTGCTGTGGAGTTGTATTATCCTGCAATGCATTACAGATAAACCCAAATAGATGGGTTCCTTTCTATACTATATTAGATTTTCAAGGAATAGAGTATTTAAGTTGCCAGAAGTTAGCATGCATCTCCCTTTATTTCTTTAAAAGTAATTTAAATACCTTACTATAAATAGCAAACATTAAAAATACAGCGTCTCCTTTCTTACTCATCCAAAAAAGTCAGCGTAAGCCAAGGAAACAGGAATGACCTGTCAGAGCTTAGAATAGCTTCATGGGGGAGTTCGAAAGGTCACAAATGCTCTGGTGGGGGAAGATCCGATGGCATCTGGGACTGCTGCTGCTTCTGCTACATTGACTGGTAACCTGCCAGAGGGAACATTAATAGTGCCCTAAGCAGGAGCACAGAACTGGGTGGCTGGCCTGGTTCTCGTTCCAATACATCCACTGGTTCTCGTTCCAATACATCCACTGTGACACTAGTCAAATTATTTAACCTCGCTAAGCCCTAGCTTGGACAGTTATAAATAGGCATTGCTCAGTCCTCCTGCCTCCCAAAATTATCATGATGATGTATTACAAATGCTTGTGAAGGTCCTTTGCAAACTGACATGTGCTGAAAGTATTAAGGTAATCTTTTTTTTTAAATGATTTTGAGAGAAAGAGAGCGTAGGGGAGAGGCAGAGAGAGAGGGACATAGATAATCTGAAGTGGACTCTGCTCTGACAGCAGAGAACGTGATGTGGTTCTTAAACTCATGAACCATGAGCTCATGACCTGAGCTGAAGTCGGATGCCTATCCAACTGAGCCACCCAGGCAGCCGATGTGGTAAAGTACTTTCAAAGAAGGGTGAAGAAAGTTTGCAATCCACAGGGAGAATTTTTCTTGTACAATGGCACAAAGAAGCTTGGTTAGGGAATCTTAAGAATAAATATTAGAAAAATCCTAATTATCTCCACCTAATTAAAATTTATTTCTGTTCAAAAATACTAATAATCTTTGCTTACCTTTAGCATTTGAATGTCATTCCATCTTAGGAACCTGATTAAGAATGCTTTTTTTCTCCCTAGTTTGGCTCCGTGCTAACTGGCTACAAGGAGCTAAAGAGTGGAGCATCACAGAGGGGGATAGGATGGGGGGTTTGGTTTGGGGAGAGGAACCTCCAATGCATCAGGGTTTCTGTGCAAGTTGTAGTGCTCTTTACTAGGCTTGAGGTCATTGCCAATCACCTTTAGCACAATTTCTCAAAGTGAGGAACTCTGCCTTGCCCTAGAATCAGTTGAATGTAGTATTTTTTTTTAATTTTGCGCTAATAACCTGGCATGCTAGTGCATATAATTGAGAGCCGACCTTAAAGTTAATTGTTGAATATAATTGCTTCTTTTCCCATCTGTGGCAGCTCAATAACACTGCAGGAAAGAACAGGTAGAAAAAAGAGTTGAAATTCAGGTCCATTTAGCAAGTATGTGTAAAGATTTCATGAAAAAGATCATCAATCACTATGTGGTACACCTGAAATTATTATTACCCTGTATGTTAACTAACTGGAATTTTTTAATGTTTATTTAATTTTTTTGAGAGAGAGAGAGCTCGCGACTGGGGGAGAGGCAGAGAGAGAGGGAGACAGAGAATCTGAACCAGGCTCTGCACTAACAGCTCAAAGCCTGACATGGGGCTTGAACCCACGAACCATGAAATCATGACATGAGCCAGTGTCAGGCACTCAAGTGACTGAGCCACCCAGGTGCCCATTTTATTTAAATGGAATTTAAATAAAAACTTTTTAAAAAAAGATCACAAGCCTAATGATCAAAATGAATAGAAGAGATTTATAGGTAGTCTTGTATTAGCCATGTTATATAGCACGACCATGAATTATTTACAGCAGACTTTATTCATTTTGCATAAATTTCACACTGTATTTTGAAAGGAGCTAAAAATATTTGGAAAGTCAAGAAGCTCAGTAACATACCTAGGAACTGTGTTTTGCATATTTAGATATATGTGATAATTTGATTTTTGAAAGGTGGGGTTCTGGCTTAAGTCACATTAAATATTTGTGAATACAAGAAACAAATATAGAGAACAAACTGAGGATGGACGATGGGGTGGGAAGAGGGAAAATGGGTGATAAGCATTGAGGAGGGCACTTGTTAGGATGAGCACTGGGTGTTGTATGTAAGCCAATTTGACAATTTTATTTTTAAAAAAGAACTTAAAACTAGAATATTAAATAAATAACAGTCAACGGGGTGCATGGGTGGCTCAGTCGGTTAAGCGCCGACTTTGGCTCAGGTCATGATCTCACATTTCATGAGTTCGAGCACGGCATCAGGCTCTGTGCTGACAGCTCAGAGCCTGGAGCCTCTTCAGATTCTGTGTCTCCCTCTCTCTCTCTGCTCCTCCCCTGCTCACACTCTGTCTCTCTCTCTCTCAAAAATAAATAAAGATAAATAATCAAAATTTAAAAAAATATTTGTGAATAACCTTCTTCAGTGTAACTGTTTTAAGTTGTTCTGCCCAGCAATGAGAAATTTATGTGTAGTTTTCATACAAAGACCAATCATCAATGAATAATTGTATCAACAGAAAATTGTGGTCAAGGGGAACTCCTGTGTGACAATTTTTATGGAATCAGAAGAATTTTTGTTTTGTTAAAAGCAGAGCAATGACCACCTGTGTTATACTTTAAACAAGTTAGACTTTTATCTAATTATGACATAGCTTAAAAATTTTTATTTGTGTCTTATATGTGACATGCTTTTCGAGAATTGGCAAACAACAAAAAGAAAGAAAACACTGTGTTCACTTATGTTGACACCTCAAGTTATAGCCAGCTGTTACAACTCATTGTACTTATAATTGATACATAAGGGAAATTGGCCTCTACAGTGTATTAGAATCTTTCTAATAAACTGTATTATAGAAAGGGTCTCATTTTTAACAGTGGTGTCGTTTGTGATACTTTGTCAAACTTTCTTTCTCTCATTTAAATACAGGTTTTCTTAGTCAAAAAAATCTCAGGCTCTGATGCTAGACAGCTTTATGCCATGAAAGTATTGAAGAAGGCCACCTTGAAAGGTAAGTGCTGCGACTATTTATAACGTTTGTGTAGTGTAAACAGACTGAAAGGTCTCAGTAGATCTCCAGTGACTCCTAGGCCAGTTACTTACATTCTGAATCTGTTCCTATTACTGTCTTTAAATTTAGACTTTCTTTTAGTGAATTTTTTCTACTGGGCTAGGAATCATGGCTAGTGAGAATGGGAGTTGCCATATTATAAAAGAAGTATCGTAAATTCGTCTTGGGCTTATGCAAGTAGAAGTTGAGAAGATTCAAACTGGGTTTGATTCATCTTCAAATTAATGTCATTATTTTAATGTTTTGAAAACGTACTGATTTACTGGATGCAAAATACTGTTTATTTTAAGGACTTTATCATCTTGGTCTCCAAGTAAATTTTTATACTAAGCCTCAGATTTTGAACAATCTAATGTAGGATTTGACTGTTACAGGTAAATAGTCATTTAGAGGAAATTATACATAGTTTTTAAAATATTTACATCTTCCTTTTATGTAGCAGTATTGGTTATTTTACCACATAACCTCTAGTTGTTTTTGTATTGATTCCCAACATCATTTTTTTCTTCTTCAATTTACATGTAATTTTAAAGATTTTAGAATATTCTGAAAGGAATATCTGTGATGATCATTTATTATTTCTGATGTTATTCTTCCAAGCTAGTCACCCACTCTGGATATCATTATTCTAAGAAATTCCACATTTTTCTATAAACATCCTTTGGTTCCTTTCTCTTGCTCCCTTCCTGAATGTATTTTCTTTCCTATCCAGTCTCTACTCCTGGAACACTACTTAATTGATTCTTGCTAGGACCAGGAAATTAAATTTTATCCTCAGTGCCCTCCTTTATATCAGTACTTCTATAACTTTATGCTTAGGAATTCCATGTTATAAAACTGCATAGGTAGAGGGGCGCCTGGGTGGCTCAGTTGGTTAAGTGTCCGGCTCTTGATTTCAACTGAGGTCATGATCTCACAGTTTGTGAGATCAAGCCCTGTGTTGGGCTCCACGCTGTCAGCGTGGGATTCTCTCTCTGCCCCTTTCCCACTCATTCATTCCCCCCCTTTCTCAAAATTAATTTTTAAAAAACTCCATAGGTGGAACTTACATAAGAGAGTTCATTCACAAAAACAACAAAAGTAGGTTTCAAATGTTTAACAGGATCTGTGTAGTGCATAACATACATAAACTATGAAACTGAAAAATCTAAAAGATATCAGGAAGGAAAATAAATGCCCAATTCCTTTTACAGAAGGCCAACTGTTGTTAAGAATCCCAGTATTCATCTAGCCATCCATCCAATTAGCTCCATATCCTCAAGATTCCAATTGAATTTTCTTTTAAATATTTAAAATTTCATTTGAGGGGCGCCTGGGTGGCTCAGTCAGTTAAGCGTCTGACTTTGGCTCATGATATCACGGTCATGATCTCACGGTCCGTGGGTTCGAGCCCCGCGTCGAGCTGTGTTGACAGCTCAGAGCCTGGAGCCTGCTTCGGATTCTGTGTCTCCCTCTCTCTCTGACCCTCCCCCGTCCATGCTTTGTCTCTCTCTATCTCAAAAGTAAATAAACATTAAAAAAAATTTGTTTTAATTTCATTTGAAACAAAGCATACACCTCAAAAAATATTTGAAAAAAGAAGAATGGGAAAGGAATAAGCTCTCTCAGGTTTAAAGCTTATTTAAAACAGTAATAATTCACTATGTTATTGGGGGGAATAATATAGGCATACAAATCAGAATAAAACATCACAAAGGTATTACATATTTAAAAAAAGGGAAAAAAAATAAAAAATAAAAAAAGGAAAGTGGCATATTTTATGCCCTCAGTAAACACTGATTGAATGTGAATTGGAATGAAAAAAAGTATTACATATTAAATTTTAATGTATTTATAAAAATATTGAATACTTGCTGTGCTGTATGACAAACCAGGTATACAGAACATTGAGAAATAATGATTTCATAAGTTTTGTTCGAAATATTCCTGAGCAACCTGGAAAAAAATTAGTCTTCTCTTAAACTCTATGCCATAAAAAATATAACAATCTAACTGAACAGTCTAAGTGGATTTTACAAATTAACACATCTAAGAAACTTGTGAAGGGATATTGAGCAAATTACAAATCTCAAATAAATTGACACTTCAAAAATTTTAGTTTTTCATAAAATGAAAAGTAGTATAAATAGGAAATCATGAAATTATTCACTTCAAATATTACAAAATAATAATATAAAGAATCAGTAAAGGACCCCTACAGCCAAATCTAGGACAATTTGAACATTGCAACAATTCATGATAGTGATAGTATAAAATCCATGAATTGATCCATATATTAAGTAATATGGAGAAAGGGAAGGCTCTTCCTTATAGTAGAATTCCAACTAATAAATGTAAAAGTAACAATTAATAGGAGTTCCTAAAAGGTAACATTACAACCTCTACCTAAAGGATTTCAGGATAAGTTTTATGCAGGGGGATAAAATAATCTTTGGAAAAATGTTCATTTTGCTAATAAAGAAATACATGTAAAAAATTGGATATTGGGTTCCCTGGGTGGCTCAGTCGGTTAAGTGTCTCACTTCGGTTCAGGTCGTGATCTCACGGTGCGTAGGTTTGGGCTCCCCAGTCGGTCTCAGTGCTGACAGCTCAGAGCCTGGAGCCTGCTTCGGATTCTGTGTCTTCCTCTCTCTCTGCCCCTCTCCCATTCACCCTCTGTTTCTCTCTGTCTCTCAAAAATGAATAAATGTTAAAAAAAATTTTTTTAATGAGTTATTTTATATGATGGCAACATAAATTGGAAAGTGGTTTTGCAGTAAATACAAAGAGCCATTATTGCTGCTAAATTAACCTCAGGAAATAATCTCAAAGAAAGAATTCATGTACTTGACAGTTCTCACAGCAACATTAATTTATAATGTTGATAATTTAGAAATCACACAAACATTGAAAAATGGAGGAATATTTTAATATAGCATATAATTTAATAGAATATTACTTAAAGGAAATATTTCAAATATAATCCCCAAAATGAACTTAACGAAAATATGAAAGTAAACAATTGTAACAAATTTGGCTACCACAAGTATGTAAAATTATACGGATATGAGCTATAGAAGAAACCATAGAAAAGTGAAAATATCTGAAAATATTGGAATTGTAAACTGTCAGATAATTTTTAATGTATTCTTAAACTCAATTTTTATTTTTATCAAAGTAATTTATATATAGAATCTTATAAAATAGCAGAGCTTTACCAACCCCTCCCATCCAGTTGTTGACCCTCAGAGACAGTGACTTTCGTCTGTCTACTCAACTGCTGCTTCTGCCATTTACCTCCACATTCAGTATTCTTTATTGCAATTCTTTGTTTTCATTTGGTGATATTATAATTTATTGACTTCGTAACATGGAAGATTAGGATTTAGTTCTCTCATACTATCACCCACACACAATTCCCCATTTCATGTCTTCCCAGTAATGTTTTCATTATTGCAGGTTTATAAAAACTTCTTGGAGTACCTGCATGGTTCAGTCAATTAAGTGTATGACTCTTGGTTTCTGCTTTGGTCTTGATCTCATGGGAGTTTGAACACCACGTCAGGCTTTGCATTGACTGCGGGGAGCCTGCTTGGGATCTTCTCTCTCCCTCTCTTTCTGTCCCTCCGCCCCCCCCCCCTCAAAAATAAACAACTAAATTTACATAAATATATACATACATACATACGTACGTATGTACATACGTACGTACATACTGTTCCTCAGAGCCAAATAGTATAGTGGAGTCACTTTTCCTTCACATCTTTGCTGTATTAGATCTCATTTTCTAAATTCTGTTTCTACCTTTTTCTCAGTTTACTTTCCAGTCTGGGTGCAACATATCTTCTAGTAGCTACCTCAGAAAGGGTGAATGGATTCTAATTTTTCTGTGACCTTGAATGTCTTAAAATGTCTTTATTCTGCCCCTCGCTTAATTTATAATTTGGCTGAGTGTAAAATTCTAGGTGAGAAATAATTTTCCCTCCGATATTTGAAGGCATTGTTTCCATTGTCTTCCAGTTTCCTGTGTTGCAGTTATGAAGTTTATTGCAATTCTGACTTCAGTCCTTTGTGCATAAGCAGCTTTTCCTCTTTGGAAGTCTTTAGAATCACTCTATACTTTATCCCTGGTGTTCTGGAACTTGTACAGTGGTATTTCTTTAGTGTGGACTTTTAAAATTCATCATACCAGGTATGGGGTGGCCTCTTCCATTCTAGAAACTCATTTCTTCAGTTTTGGCAGAGTGTTTTGTCATTACTTCCCTATTTTGTAACAGCTTCTCTTTGAATATGTTGGACCTCCTGGATCATTTCTTAATTTTGTTTTTCCCTCCTGTTTTCCAGTTTTGTCCTTTTCCCCCTATATCCTAGGAAATATTATCAACTGTCTTTCAACCTTTCTATTGACCTTTTTGTTTCTACCATCATTTTTGTTTGTTTGTTTGAGAGAGAGAGAGAGGGAATGGGGGAGAGGGAGAGAGAGAATTCCAAGCAGGCTACACACTGTCAGTGCAGAGCCTGATGTGGGGCTCGATTCCACGAACCATGAGATCATGGCCTGAGGTGAAATAAAGAGTTGGATGCTTAACCAACCGAGCAACCCAAGTGCCCCTCTACCACCGTTTTTAATTTCCTAGATTTTCCTTGTTCTCTATTCCATTTTTTAAAACTTTTTCTTACAGAAAGTGTCAGGGCGCCTGGGTGGCTCAGTCGGTTAAGCATCTGACTTCGGCTCAGGTCATGATCTCACGGTTTGTGATTTCAAGCCCCAGGTCGGCCTCTGTGCTTACAGCTCAGAGCCTGGAGCCTGCTTCAGATTCTGTGTCTCCCTCTCTCTCTGCTCCTCCCCTACTCGCTCACTGTCTCTGTCTCTCTCTCTCAAAAATAAATAAACATTAAAAAATTTTTTTAAAAGAAAGAAAGTGTCAAACATTTAGAGAAAGAAACTAAAGAATTGGGCACCTTGGGTGGCTCCGTTGGTTAAGCATCCGAGTTCAACTCAGGTCATGATCTCACAGTTCGTGAGTTCGAGCCCCGTGTTGGTCTGTCAGCACACAGCCTGCTTCAGATCCTCTCTCCCCTTCTCTCTGCCTTTCTCCCACTCATTCTCTCTCTCTTTCTGTCTCTCTCACACTCTCTCTCTCTCTCTCAAAAATAAATAAACATTAAAAAAATTTAAAAGAAGAAAGAAACCAAAGAATATAGAGAACACCCATATACCCTCCTTGCTGCTTCAGCATTTCCCAGTTCACGGTCAATTTTTTTTTTTTTTTTTTTTTTTGCATCTGTGTTCTTCCCCTTCCCCCTCTTTTGATACTTTGGAGCACATCCCAGACATTGTACAATTTTTTCCATAAATATTTTAGTATGTATCTCTAAAAGATAAAAACTCTTAAAAGAAATGATACAACTCTAACATTATACCTAAAAAACTAATATACAGATATCCAGTCAGTATTCACATTTCCAATTATGCCTATTGTTATGATTCATTTTCTTTTTGCAGTATATTTGAATCGGGATCTATATAAAATCTGTATTTTGTAGTTGGTCGATAATCTCTTTTAAGTCTTTTAATCTGTGAGTTCTTCTACACTTTTTTTCTTTGTAGTTTATTGAAGATAATGGTTCCTTTCCCCCTTTCCCTTTTAAAGCTTCTTTTTCATGGGTGCCATATGGTTTTTGCTCTCTTGGTGGATATAAATGACAAGGGTGATTTTTAAGTTTTCTTGTGTTCTTTACATTGTCTCTGTTTCACCATATTCCTTTTTCTTTCTATTTATTTTGAGAGCTGTTTTTCATCTTTAGAGCCTTTCCTCAAATGCCTATGGGTCCTTTGCTAACTTTTTCTCATTTAAGAGTGAAGTACCAAATAACCAATTGGAAAGGGTTCTTTGGCAAGAATTTGCTTATTTTTCCTTGGCTTCATTCCCTTAGTCTTAGCTTTTAGCTTTCTCTTACCTACTGTATAAGTTACCACTTAGTCATCTTCTGCTCTTGCTTCCTCTCCTGTTCTTTGTCCTTACGAGTTTATGCATAATTGTTCCATTAATGTAATTTCACTGGGGGTTTGTAAGAAAGTAGAAAGTAAAACATCTATATTTAAGCAGAAGTCTCTTTGTTTCCATTTCAGAGTTCCTATTAATTCAATAAGTGGAGTCAAATAGAAGTCAGTAGTGTGAGGTTGAGTTTGTGGGGACTTCTGTCCTAACACAGTAGTCTGTGGGCCTAAAAGTTTTGTAAACCATTGCTTAAACAGTTTCTTAATATATAATCCTGGAAACATAAACACCATTTCTTCTTGTTCACTCTCATGTTCAAGTCAAGGAGGATTTAAAACCTAATAACTACTATATGAGAAAAATTATTTCAGAGGAATGTAGTTGCTTTGCCGGCATGAGTCATTATTAACAAATTCTATTTCAGGGTTTAGAGTTTACCAATATAAAACATGCCTTCTTCTAAAGCAGTATATCCTCCTCAGAACTCCTGATTGTAGGACGATTTATATTTGTCAATAGGTCTTTACATAAGTAAAAGAAACCAGATTAGAATTATTAAACAGTCCTACCTCAGACAAAATGAAGGAATCCTTTAGTGACAATATCTCACTGCTCATTTTCAACTAAACAAGGTCTCATCAGTGTTACATGTAAGGAAACCACCTCACAAGATAATCATAATTGAAAATCATCTTGTTCTAGCATTTCATTTTATTTTATTTTTTTTAAGTTTATTTATTTTGAGAGAAAGAGAGAACAGAGGAGGAGCAGAGAGAGGGGGGGGGAGAGAGAGAGAGTCCCAAGCAGGCTCCACACTGACAGTGCAGACCCCAACACAGGGCTCAAACTCATGAACTGTGAGATCATGACCTGAGCCGAAACCAAGAGTTGGATGCTTACCCAACTGAGCCACTCAGGGGTCCCTCTAGCCTCTCATTTTATAGAGAAGGAAGCAGGAAGTCCCCAAGCAGTGTAAGGATTTGACTAAGGTAATTCAGTTACTTGTTAGCAGAGCCACTAAAAACTGTAGCTCTTGACTCCCAAATGATTGTTCTTTTCATTGTGGTAGAATAATAGAAGAGAGATATACAGTAAGTATGTTGGTGGATGTATTTGCTGCTTACTGAACAAAGAGGTGAGTTTTAAATGATAAGATTTGTAATGTTTGTATAATTATTGAAAGAGGTAGGAATTTGGAATCTACCTTTTAAGGTAATAGGAACTGAATCCAAGATCATATGGGTAGCAGTAGAAAAAACACAGATGTGGGCTAGACTGGAGCAGAATTATTAGCAGTCCTAGGTGATGAACCTCATTCACATAAATAATAGAAGACACCAGAGTTGTTGTGATAGGACAGGATAATGAAATAAGAGATTGATACTGAATTTGATACACCAGCTGGACAAGTCATTTAAAAGACAAAGCTTTATAGGTATCAAGAGTAATTAGTTTCTATACTTGGTTTGCCCATTTCCAGTCACTGGCACCAAAATCTCCCAGTTAGAAGTGGAAAACTGGTAGAATGGAAAACATAGGATTTTGTGTTAGCTTCTTTGTTTATTTTTTCCAGAGGTCTTATTTCTGTGTTTTAAATATCTGTAGTCACTTTAAATTGAAAAAAAAAAAAAAGTCAACTCATCTTTCTGTCCCTTCTTTCCCCCCACAAAGGATTCTCTTTCCCATTCTTTCTGCTTAATATCTGACACAACCATTCAGTCATTCTGGCCTGAAAAATAAAAGTTATTTATGATTTATCCTTCTTATGCAACAGAAAAAAATTAAAATTTTAATGAATGATTATTTTCACCTCTCAAATCCCTTGAGCTGCCAACACAGAATACTTACCAGAATGTATTCAATTTTTTTTTTTTTTTGCTCATCTGTCATTCCCACCAGATTATGAGCTTCTTGAAGATGATTTTATTTGTATTTGTATCTCCCAGTGCCTGACACACAAAATTTACTCAGGAAATGTTTGGTTGGTAAAAGAGAGCTTTGCCTACAGGATCAAACATAAATTTATCGTGCCATTCCGAATTATCAAGAATCTGGGTCTTCCCAATTTCACCTCCCCAATTTCCATACTGATTGGGTTGCTTTCTTTTCTTCATGCATGCCTCCATGTTCTCACTTGCACTGGTACTCCATACCTGGACTTTTCTTCTTTAGGCCTGATCCTTCCCACCCGTCTACGTTCCACTCTAAAAGTTCCTAAATCCACCTCTTCCCTCTAGCTTTCCCATGCAAGTAAAACTCATCTCTCCCTTCTCTGAATTCCTGTACTCCTTATTCCCGGTAATAAGTCATTTTATCCCTTTACCGTATTCATGGTGCGATAGCTACCATTTAATTTAGTACCTCCTATGTACCAGGCTCTGGGATGTACAAACCTTATCTCAAATGGTCACACAGCCCCCAAAGGTACAGTGGTGTTATCCCTGTTTTATCCATGAGAGATAACTGAGACTCAGAGTTTAAGTAGGTAACTTGCTCAGTATTACACAGATCTAAATCGAGATATTTTTTGTAACTCCAGAAAGCCTTCGCCCTTTCAGCTGCACTACATTATTTCTTCTCCCTCTCCTTCTCTTCCTTAACTAAAAATAGACCTTTTTCGGTATATTCATTCATCCTTCACCATGTCTGCCACATTTTATAGATGCTTAATGAATGCTTATTTGGTTGATAAGGTTGGTAGGGGTAGTGAAACCTATTCCGTTTTTGTGTGTATGTTTTAGTATTTCATTGGGATGCCTTGTTTTTCAAAAGTTAATCCTTTTTGGCCATTTTCATAACTTTGATTAAAATGTTTGTAAATTTGATCTTAAAGCCAACGTTTGACTCAACATCTGATATGTTGTTATCTGTATTTTTTTTAAGTTAAAGCACAGATTTTTAAATACAAACAATTTCTTCTGGTTGTGTAATTTAGTAAACAATATATTAATTTTAAAACTTAAAGAGTCATAGTTTTATTTGTATGTATAAATAGCTTTATTGGCATATATAAAAATGTAGATTCACATTTTAGCAAAATTTTACTTAAAATAGGCCCCAAAGAGATTTTGTCTTAAGGATTGTCTCTGAAAGCTATTGTAGTATAGCCATATGTGCAATATTTTGTAGTTCGAGACCGTGTTCGGACAAAAATGGAGCGTGATATCTTGGTAGAAGTTAATCATCCTTTTATTGTCAAGTTGCATTATGGTAAGTTGTGAACCACCTGCAGCCTCATTCCTCCACCTAATGCCTCACTCCCTGAGTGCATTCAGATGTATTAATGTATATATTTGCTTGTGTAGATTTATATGTGTTTAATAGATAAATAAAGTCATGGAAATTAAGCCATTACTTCTTAAACTTTAGAAGCTTTTATTGCATTTATACTTATGTTTCTGAGTGGTAGCCATAGGAATAGGTAATAATCATTGTTTTTTATTATAATAATTAATAACAGTGTATCAGCATTTTGTAGTCCATATGTGTTAGCCCAGCCCAACTTCTCTTAAAAGGAAGAAAAAATCCCTAATGTCACATCCTGAAGCTTTTATCACCTTTCTTTTCCCCAAAGGTATATGTGCTTTTTCTCAGTGGGTAAAGTTGTGATGATTCTTATTATGTGTGATTAAAGCTAACCAACCCACATTTTTTCTGCACTTAAGTGACATGTTTTTTTGTTGTTGTTTCATGGTAAAGTGACCATGTTGGGAATTTTTCTTATTAATCACATGTTTTAAAACTATTATATTCCTGAGAGACTATTGCCTGAAGAAAATGTAACAAATGTTCTAGTGGTTCCATAATAAGAAACACTACGTTTAACATTTCCGCATGGAAACTAGGAAAATCATTGGTTATCTTCTAAATAAAAATCTCTTTAGATCTGTGATATAATCATTAATTTGCTTAAAAATGATATTCATTTGTGAATGAGTTGACCTAATATAAGCCAAAAAAAAAAACTGGTAGATTAAACAAATTTTCATTTCTTCATTCAGCTTTTCAAACTGAAGGGAAGTTGTATCTTATTTTGGATTTTCTCAGGGGAGGAGATTTGTTTACACGCTTATCCAAAGAGGTATATAATTAATCTCTATTTTTAATCTATCTATATGCATCCTGTTTTAACTAAAGCTTTGTTATATTTCAATATTGTGTTTATTGTATTTTCTCTAGTGGCACAAGATTCTTATATTAAGGAATTAGAGCCAAAAAGAGTTCTTTTCCTCCTTTTTGAAGTTGTTCTGAAAGTAGGACTTTAAATTAATAAATTCTTTGTCTTTTGTCCTGCTTCTTTCAGTTATAGTTTTTCAGAAGCAATAATATATCAAGATATCCTTAAATGATTAGTAGTGGAAATTCAGCATACATTTTAAAGATCATTTTTCATTTCTAAGATGTTACTGTGGTGGGGCAGTAGTGTCACAATCTGAATATAGTTGTTACTTAACAAAATGTAAAATTATTTCTCCCACAGTGCACATTTAGCATTTAGAAAGTGATTAGTTAACTGATTCAATAATTTTTGCAAATTCCTTTCATAAGTAAATTGTGGATAAAACTACATGTGGCTAGCATATTTATAATTTTTGAATATTTGAACTCTAGGATGGAATTTTAAATAAAAACTACAGACACAGAAAGAAAATAAAGACAGAAAAATTATTATTTTATTTTAGGTGATGTTCACAGAAGAAGATGTCAAATTCTACTTGGCCGAACTTGCACTTGCTTTAGACCATCTACATAGCCTGGGAATAATCTATAGAGACTTAAAACCAGAAAAGTAAGGAATTATGCTACTAAGTCGAATACAATGTAATGTGATTATTTAGGAGGGAATAAAAAATAAAATTACTTCATAGAACTACCACAAGAATTGTGCTAGAACGCCTGTGCTTCACATTTCTGCTAACACTATATATTCTCATACTTTTAAAAATCTGTCAGTCATAATCTCTGTTATTGTTATCTTGCTTTCATTTGCATTTTTTATTTCTAATGAAGTTGAAATCCATGTTCATATGTTTGTTGGCAATTTGTATTTTTTTATGTTTGTTTGTTTGTTTATTGAGAGAGAGCAAGAGACAGCAAGCCAGGTAGAGGCAGAGAGAGAGGGAGAGAGAAGTCCCAAGCAGGCTCCATGCTGTCAGCACAGAGCCCAACATGGGGCCAGAACTCACAAACTGTGAGATCATGACCTGAGCCAAAACCAAGAGTCGGATGCTTAACCGACTAAACCACCCAGGTGTCCCTGGCAGTTTGTATTTTTGTGTGACTATTCTGTTCATGGCCTTTGTTCATTTATCTTTTGGAGTATTGTGTTTTTTTTCCTTTTGATTTGTAAGAGAGCTTTACAAATTAAGAATTTAACCATTTGACATATATTGCAAATAGATTTTTCTAGTTTGTTTTTTAATTTTAACTTTGTATTTTTACCTACACAAGTATTTTTTTTCCTCAGATCAATCTTTTGTGATCTCTTCCATGACTTTTATTCTTATAAAGCTTTTTCCAATCCCATAATCTGATACTTGTAATTTTATGGTTTCTTTTTTTACTTTTAACTGCATCTGGAAATTTTTTGGTATGAAGCATGGCATAGAGCTAATGCTTCCCTCCAAATACCATTTATTCCTTTTCCACATAATTTCAAATTTTAAGTGTGAGTTGAGCAAATTTCCCATTGTTTTTGTAGTAGCAGCTATCAAGAAGCTGATATTAAATTGCACACACTTCTGTGTTTTAATTAGCTGGTGTTTACTATCTACTACTTTGAGCAAAAAAGTTTTTATTCCTTTTTAAAGATATAAATAAGAGTCTTTATTTTTTAGGAGATTTAATTCACTTACAAGACATCCATTTAAAATGTATGGTTCAGTGGTTTTTAGTATATTCAGAATTGTACAACCATCATCTTTATCAAGAATTTAGATACTACTTACATTAAAACATTACATACAATGTTTAAATTATATATTACAACAGGAAACAGAGGAAATGCTCCTTTGGAATCCTATTACATGATCATTTAGAAACTGTTACACTTTCACATTTTACCTTTGTTTTTCATATATTTTGGTTTTGGATAAGTTTCATATTGGTTCCATTGTTACTCCCCAGATAATTACTGAGCTTTTCACATTATTTTACCCATTTCTAACTATCATTACATAAAATATAATTTCTGGTGAGAATAAATATTCAAGCATATAGTCCTTAGAAGAAAAAAAATTACTATAAACATGATTAAACATTTGTAATAAAAATATGTGTTAGTGTTTTATATCCTTTTTTAATTTTTTTTTAATTTTTAATTTTAATTTTAATTTTAATTTTTTATTTTTTTACTTATTTTTGAGACAGAGACAGCGTGAGAGCAGGGGAGGGGCAGAGAGAGAGAGAGAGAGGGAGACACAGAATTTGAAGCAGGCTCCAGGCTCTGAGCTATCAGTACAGAGCCTGACACCGGGCTTGAACCCACGAACTGTGAGATCATGACTTGACCTGAAGTCAGATGCTTAACTAACTGAGCTACCCAGGTGCCCCTTGTTTTATGTCCTTTAATTGAATGTATTTACTGTAGACCATTGCAGTAGCATTGGTAATAAAATTATGTATAGAACATCAGCCCTTCTTAAGGGTTGAATAAGAGCAAATGTATGTAAGAAGTGAGATCTTTCACATAGATGTCTAGATGACGCTTTTAATTGAAATAACATTTAGTTGTTAAATAATCCAAATATATACCATCATATAGAACTTGGAAGACATTTCAGTTTTTAGACTGTTTTATGCACTGTAAAGGATTTTCCAGATTCTATTTAAACCAAAACTCTATTATAATAAATATGGCTAAAAATGATTATTAGTAGTTGAAAGGGAACTTTCCCTATTAAAAGTAATATAACTTTATTTTTCTTTCAAAGATAAAGGGTGGGCATGGTTATCTTAAGAGAATGAATTTGCTATAGAAGGCATAAGTAATGTTCTTTTAGCCATGTTTTCTTTTTTTCTCAAAATTACTAAGAATGATTTGAAGTTTGTTTTGTTTTTACAACTGTCTTTTATGTATTTATTGGACAGAAGGAAGGATGGTTTCCACCATACCTAATAATTCCCTTTATATTCTTTAAATGGTTGGTCTGCTTTGTAATCAAGAATAATCAAGATTTTTATTTTTTTCATATTAAATCCCTTATGAAAGAGACATGAAAAATATGTCCCTAATGAATTATCCTCAGTTGTAAAGTTTATTATAATCATAGTTGAATTAATGACATAGGAGGGTTAGTAGTTTTTTGACACAGTAAAATTATATTACAGCAAAATTTGGCTTTCACATATTTTTAGTTAGAATTAAAAGTAATGAAATGCCTATGTTATGGAATAGCTTTGAATATAAGTGAAACAGTTTATTACTTGGCCTTTCAAGTCAGTATGCTAAAATACCTATCCAGAAATAGAATTATTGGCTTACAGCTTAGTACTTACCCCTTCTTATAGCTCCTTAATTAATGATGTTACTCTCCACTCAAGTATCTGTTAAAGCCAGAAACCTGAATGTCTTCTCTATATGCCCTTTATCATGGTCCATATCTAAGAGATCACCAAATACCCTTTATTTTCCCCTCCAAATTGTTTTATAAAAATGAAGATCTGATTATCCTTACCCTCCACGCATATAAACCTTTTATGTTAGTGCACTTGAGAAGAAGCCCAAACTATTCGGCATGCCTTATTGACCCATTGTAGACTGGCCCCATGCATTCAACATACATTTCTTATTTGTCTCTGCTCTACCAGGCACTGCGCTACAAGATGAATAAGGTAAAACCCTCTAGGAGCTCACAGTTTACTGAGAAAGAGAGAAAACACTGGAGACTGTATACAGTGAAGGGATAGGTCAGTGAAAAACCAGGAGTGTAAGGAAGGTGTATTAAGAAGAGGATTGGATGGGGACACCTGGGTGGCTCAGTCGTTAAGTGTCTGACTTCAGCTCAGGTCATGATATCACAGTTTGTGGTTTCAAGCTACACATTGGGCTCTGTGCTGCAGAGTTTTCTTAGGATTCTCTCTCTGACCCTCCTCCTACTCGTACTTTTTTTCTCTCTCTCAAAATAAATAAACTTTAAAAAATAAAATTTAATTTAAAAAAAAGAAGAGGATTGGATGGAAAAGCTAGGAAAGAATGATTGAGTCAGATGCCTAAAATATGACCAAGAAAATTACACCTTTAATGCAGTTGACTCAAATATGTGGATTTTCTGTCTATTGTGCAAGCATTAGGCTACTTCTGAAGAATGGCATTAGAAAGAGCAACTAGAGGGGCACCTGGGTGGCTCAGTCAGTTAAGTGTCCAACTTCTGCTCAGGTTGTGATCCCACAGTTCGTGAGTTCGAGCCCCATGTCAGGCTCTGTGGTAACAGCTTGGAGCCTGGAGTCTGCTTCAGATTCTGTGTCTCCCTCTCTCTCTGCCCCTCCCCTGCTTGCACTCAGTCTCTCTCGCTCTCTCCCTCTCTCTCAAAAATAAACATTAAAAAAAAGGAAAGCAACTAGAAATTGGAAAGAATATATATAGGTTTTGATTCTTTTTCTAATAGTTTTTAAGTGTCCTTAATACACATATATAAGACTTTGCCTTTGGGATTTGTTACATATGTGCATCTAAAAACTATTTCTCCTTTTTTATCTTTGCTTTATTCACAGTCTAAATATTTTAGAATAATATAGTAATCTAGTGCTTAACACAGTACTTTCCATTCTAGCTTCCATAAATCTCTATCTAGTGGTTTGAAAAGATTTTCTGACTTTGTTTCAGCATACTTCTTGATGAAGAAGGTCACATCAAGTTAACAGGTAAAAATCCTAATTTTATTAAAATATTCTCCTCTACTTTATATAATTTCTTTTAAGTAGATCATGGTACAAATATTGAGTAGCACGTTGTTTGAAAAGTTGGATTAGAATTTTGTAATAGTTAAGGTAAATATTGGTACTCAGAGTTTAAACTTTAAGTGGGGAAGTTATTGTAGGATATTTATGAATTCAATATTTATTTTGGCAGATTTTGGCCTAAGTAAAGAGTCTATTGACCATGAAAAGAAGGCATACTCTTTTTGTGGAACTGTGGAATATATGGCTCCAGAAGTAGTTAATCGTCGAGGTCATACTCAGAGTGCAGACTGGTGGTCTTTTGGTGTGTTAATGGTAAGGTTTGGGGTGTTTTTGAGGTCAGTAATAAATATAGTAGAACTATAAATCATTTGTTTTATTACATAGCAATTTTACAAGATTTGGTTGTAATTACGATGATGCTTTTTTACTTTCTGGCCTTGAGATTTTATACTTATTGACTAATACCTTTAATGATATTGCCTTTTTGTAGTTTGAAATGCTCACTGGTACACTACCTTTCCAAGGAAAAGATCGAAAAGAAACAATGACTATGATTCTTAAGTAAGTACTCCTTAGTGGATATGTTTTGGTGAGATTTAAAAATAAATGCTTCAAACTAAAAAATGAAATTTTAGAGTGTTGGCTATACTATAAGAAATACCTAAGAAATTCATCGATACGACGTTTGAAATATGAACAAGCCCCATAGATTTAGAGTACTCAACTTACCTTTTTATTTTTTTTGCCACATACATGTTTGGAGCCTGTGGCCTTTATTTATGCCCCCCACCAAATATAGCCAGAGACAAGATCCTTGCCCCAAGCAGAAACTCCAGGGGCCCGGGTCTCTGGGTTACACCCTCCAAACGAGTACTCATATAATCCTCATGTTAACGGTAAAATATTGGAAGCTTTACCTTTGAGATTTTGAATATGACAAGGACATCCATTATTCCACTTCCATTCACATTGTCCTGGAGGTACTAGCAACTACAGTAAGGCAAGTAAAAGAAGTAAGGTTTAAGATTTAAAAAGAAGAGATAAAATTGTCATTATTTAGGCAACATGATTGTGTCCATAGAAAATCCAAATCTTCATATACATTCTTGGAATTAATAACAGTTTAGCAAAGTTGTTGGATAAAAGGTCACTAAATAAGATCTATTTCAAGTCTGTATACTAGCAACAGAAAATAAATTTTTTTAAAAAGATAGTATTTACAATGGTATTTTAAAAATCTCAAATACCTAGATAAATCTAGCAAAAGTTATGCAAGAACTCTATGCAGAAAACTGGAAGATTGTATTTTAAAGAAAATTTTAAAGACCAAAATAACTTGGAAAGTTGTACTGTATTCACATTATGACAGACCTAGTGTTGTAAAGATGTGGGTTTGTATAGATCAGCATCATCCAATAGAAATGTAATGTGAGCTACATACATAATTGTAAATTTTTTAGTGGCAACATTGAAAAAGTAAAAAAAAAAAGGTAAAATTAATTGTAATATATTTTATTTAACCAATATGTCCGAGATATTATCATTTCAACATGTAATTAACATTAAAAAAAAATGATAGGGGGCACCAGGGTGACTCAGTCAGTTGAGCTTCTGCATTCAGCTCAGGTCATGATCCCACGGTTTGTGGGTTTGAGCCCTGTGTGGGGATCTATGCTGACAGCTCAGAGCCTTGAACCTGCTTCAGATTCTGTGTCTCCCTTTCTCTCTGCCCCTCCCCTGCTCACCCTGTCTCTCTCTCTCAAAAATAAATAAACAAAAAAACTACAAAAACATGATTAATGCAATACATTATTTTTTTCATACTTATTTGAAATTCAGTGTACATTTTATTTTCTCCAGTGTGCATTTTACACTTAGAATTTGGGCTGACCATATTTCAAGTCCTGTTTGGACTTTATCTAGGTATTTGGGCTGACATATTTCAAGTGGTTGTTTGTTGCTGCTAGTGGCTACCATATTGAACAGCATAACTATAGCCTCAGTGCAAATCAAATTTAAATTTTAAGAAGTTTGTGTGAAATTTGATAAACTGATTCTAATATGATAACACATAATACAAAGGACCAAGAAAAGCTGAAACACTCCTAAAGAGATCAAGATAAGAAGAATTGCTTTACCACATATCCAATCTTACTATAAATGTAATTAGGACAATATGTCACTGAAAGAAGTATAAAAAATAGACTTGCACAATAAAATGAGAGTCAGACATATATAGACACGATTTATGACCATTGGAAATTATAGGAAAAGAACAGCCTTTTTATTTTTTTTAATGTTTTTATTTATTTTTGAGAGAGAGACAGAGTGTGAGTGGTGGGGGGTGGGGGGAGGGTGGCAGAGAGAGAGAGAGGGAGACACAGAATCTAAAGCAGGCTTCAGGCTCTGAGCTGTCAGCACAGAGCCCAATGTGGGGCTCAAACTCTTGAACTGCGAGATCATGACCTGAGCTGAAGTCAGATGCTTAACTGACTGAGCCACCCAGGTGCTCCAAGAACAGCCTTTTTAAATAAATTATGCAAGAAAAATTGGTATTCATATAGAAAAAGATAAAAACAAAATCCCTACCTCACACCACACACAAAAATCCTTTCCAAGAGTATTACAAATATACATTTATTTTAGTATATGTGCTGCCAAAGTGAGCCACAAATATACATATATTTTACATATATGTGTAAAAAGGCAAAAAGGATTCTAGAAGAGAGTATAGGAGGGTATCTTCATGATTTTTGGGTTGGAAAAATAGTCTTCGGACCCAAAAACCCCTAGCCATAAAAGAAAAAATTGATAAATTATTATTACATTAAAACTGATAACTTCACATTGATTCCATCTAGAGAGTAGAAGACATTTGAGACACATAACCAACAGAGAGCTTGTATCCAGAATATATGAAGAACTCCAGTTAATCAATAAGAAAAAGATAGCCCAGTAGAAACATGGGTAGGAGATATAAGGACTTCAAGAGAGGATATTCACTGGCCAATAAACTTATAAAAAGTTGCTCACCATCATTAATCAGAAAATGCAAATCACAACCACAACGAGCTACACCTGCACACCCACCCGAATGACGAACAGTAAAAAGACTGACAATATAAAGTGCTGACAGGATGTGGAGCTGTGGCAACTTTGATCCATAGCTGGAAGGAATATAAATACTCCTATAACCACTTTGGAAAGCAGTTTTTGGCATTATTTTCTAAAGCCAAATGTATATATACCCTCATCCAATAATCCCAATCCTCAGGGTGCACTCATTTTACATGCATCAAGGTACTTGCACATCAAGAAAGTAGTACAAAGATGTTCATAGCAGCATTATTTGTAATAGCTAAAAAGTGGGAACTGGACATTAGCAGTAGAATGGATTGATAAATTATGACATATTCATACAATGGAATACAGCAGGGGTTGTTAAACTCTCTGTAAATGTTTTAGCTTTACAGGCCACACACAGTGTCATATATTCTCACTGTTTGTTGTTTGTTTCCAACACTTTAAAAATGTAAAGGGGTACCTGGGTGGCTCAGTTGATTAAGCATCCAGTTTCGGCTTAGGTCATGATCTCACACTTCGTGAGTTCGAGCCCCACATCAGGCTCTGTGCTGATAGTTCAGAGCCTGGAGCCTGCTTCGGATTCTGTGTCTCCCTCTCTCTCTGCCCCTCCCCTGCTCGCACTGTGTCTGTCTCTCTCAAAAATAAATAAACATTTTTTAAAAATGTAAAAACCATTCTTAGCTCAAAAGCCATACCAAAACAGGCTGAGGCCTTTGGTCCAGGGGTGCAGAAAATGAACAAATCATAGTTATATGCAACAACTTGGGTAAATTGTGCAAGAATTTTGAGCAAGGAGGGTTCAGACACCAAAAAATAAATACTATATGATTCTGTATATAAAGTTTTAAAAGCAGACAAACCAGTTTTTTAAGGTCTGTATTCAGATGGCAACAGGGAAGGCAAAATAAGAAAAGTGGTTACATTGGATGAGAAGTTCTGGCAATGTTCTATTTTTTGGCCAGTTGACTATTCACTTTGTGGTAGATCATTGAACTGTATACTTTGGTGTTGGGGTTGTTCAGGGTTTGTTTGTTTGTTTTACACTTTATGTTATTTTTCACAATAAAAAAGGTAAAAAAAATGTTTGCTATATAAATGAATGTTCACTAAACCTTCATCACTCCATCTATTTCGGCCCCTTCCTTTCAGCTGACTCTAGTGTTGGGAAAAATCAACCCTTTTCTTGACCTGGCCTTCCTTTCATGTTTTTGCACCATCTTCCTGCATCCTTTCAACACAGAGCCTCTGTAAAGAGTAGTCTGTGCTTTCTGTTACCATTTTTTGGCTGCTTTTATTCCACAGCCTGTTTGTCGTTCATTTCCACCATTCTATTGCAACTCCTCTTGTTATGGTCACCAGTGATCTGGTTGCTTAAATCAGTGGCAGATTGTTAGAAAGGCAACTCTCTGTACCATTTGTTCACACAATTCATTCAACAGATGATTGAGGTCTTGCTACATATACTTAGGATGCAGTGTTAACAAGACTGAGGAGATCTCTGGTCTCACAGAGTTTGCATTCTAGTTGGGGAGACAAGGAATTAATATATTTCAGAAAGTAATAGCAATAGGGATAATAAACCAGAATATTCCTTAAGTGTGAGGGAAGGGGCAGGGGCAGGAGCCAATTTAGGTGAGGCACTTAAGAAAAGTCTCTCTGAATGTGGATCCTGAGAAACTTAACAGAAGACCATGGGGGAGGGGAAGAAAAAAAAAAAGGTTAGAGAGGGAGGGAGCCAAACCATAAGAGACTCTTAAAAACAGAATAAACTGAGGATTGATGGGGGGTTGGAGGGAGGGGAAAGTGGGTGATGAGCATTGAGGAGGGCACCTGTTGGGATGAGCACTGGGTGTTGTATGGAAACCAATATGACAATAAATTTCATATTTAAAAAAAAAAGTCTCTCTGAGGAGAATTTGACACTGTTGGCACCTTTCTCCCCATTTAGGTTTTCCTCTTCTCACCTGCTTCTCCTACTTCCTTAACAGTTCCTCTTTTGATCTCTTGCTTGACCATTCCTCTCTGCCTGCTTTTCTCTGCTTAATTATGAAAACTATCTAATGTAATTTGCAAAAATAGAATTAATACAGTGAACACACAAATACCAGGCACCTACATTCAACAGTCATCAGATTTTGCCACATTTGCTTCATCTATTGCTTTTTTCTTTTTCTTCTTCACTGAAATATTTTAAGCATTCCAGACATATCGTTTGTCACCCACTTAAGTGTGCATTGCTAAAAAGTGAGGATGTTTTCTTTCATTCATAACCACACCTAACAAAACATTGGTAAGGTATCCACTAATACCAATTCATAACCTGATTTTTCAGATTTTCTCCAGAACTTTGTCTTTACAGCCCCAAATCACATCTGAACATTTCATTTGGTTGTACTTCTTAAGCTTCCGTTCTTCTAGAACAGTCTACCCTTGTTTTTTCCCCCTACCGTTTACTTGTAGAAGAAACCAATACAGTTTTATAGAATTCCACTTTCTGTATTTATCTTGTCAAAAGACAACCTCTCAGTATATGAAACAAAAAGCATAAAGCTGATACTGTTGCTTACTCTAGTAAGGAAGAGTGATGCTGATCTGATAGAGTGCCTAAGCAGCACAGACCACTGTTGTTACAGAGGATTTGGGGGAAGGGTGGAGCTCAAGAACTGGCAGACTTTCAGGGCCATAAATGGGTCGACATCATCTGTAAGAGTGGTTACTTGGGTGGGACTGTTGATCAGTTTGCACTCAGGTGTGGTTGTTGGAGTCCCTTCTTTTTTGTCTGATTTTCACAGATGGAGAGCAGTTACTGATTGGTTGATTTGCAAAAAAAAAAAAAAAAAAAATCTATGTTTACCTGGGCACGTTGATTTTGCTCAATTGAATGAATTTAAAGCCAGTTTTTGTGGCTCTCTTGTTAACATGGTTACACAACAATTAGTTTTTTCCTAGGAGTACTGAAATTGTTTTATTCTCCCTATAATATTGTTGAACTTGTTCCTTTATTCCATTTCTGGTTAAACTTTTTTTTGGCAAGATTATTTCATAGCTCATGCTGCATTCTGTTGCATCACATCAGAAGGGTTATAACACCTGGTTGCCCAACTTTAAGTGATGAGTTCCCATGATTACACCTGATCCCTCTATGCAACGTTCCCTGGCAGGCTTTCATCTAGTGGTTTCAAACGTTGGTAATCATTACTTGAAATAACAATTTTAGTAGGGATTCCAAAATTGTGCTTTTCTATTACTTTTATTCCTTCTTCATTTATTAGCTGATATTTTCCAAAACCGTGAACTTTCTCTCATCAACTAGGGCTGTTGAAATACCTTGAAATAAGGCTCAAACAAGAAAGGCAGAATAAGTGTTTGATTGTTTTCTTAATTATTTCCAGTTATCAGAGCCCTGGTTACCTCCAGTGGGGATGGTGTCCAGTGAGTTGACTTTTATGTTAGCTTTGACTTTTTCTTATTTTACTATAGTGAACCCCTGGGATTTAATAATCAGGGTGATTCAGCAATCACAAATAATTGCATTCATTATTTTTAATGCCCAAATTGTTCTTTTTCTGACCACTGCTTAAATGTTCTTGTTTCCTAGGGTTTCATCTTTGATAGGCTTTTCTTCCCTTCTGTGCTCATTTTCCTGGCTGACCTCAGTCTTTTCTGTAACTACTCTCAGCATTTTAATTACTCTCAAATTATTCTTTCTTAACCAGACATCAGACCTGTATTTGCATGTCCTCACCTGCATGGCTCTCCCAAAACATGAAAACACATGACTAAATTTATCTGTTTGCTGTTCTTTTCTTCTTGTTGTGTTTTCACTCCCCGAGCCAGAAACTTGGAATCATTCTTGATTTCTTCCCTTCTCTTGTACATGCAGGTATTCATCAAATTTGCTCTCAGAAATATTTCTGTCCCAGCTTTTCCTTTGCATTGCACTGCTTACAGTTCTCAGACCATGGAGGTCTCTTACCTACACTTTGGGTCAAGCTCCTAAATAGAATGCCTACAACCTACCACTGCTTTCTACTCCAGATCACTCTATACTACTACCTTTGCAGTTACCTTCTTGGAAATAAATTTGGTCACGTTAGTGCACTGTTTAAAGACCTCTGCTAAGGGCACCTGGGTGGCTCAGTTGGTTAAGTGTCCTGCTCTTGGTCTCAGCTCAGGTCGTGATCTCATGGTTCTTGGGTTCAAGCCCTGTATCAGGCTCTGTGCTGCCAGTGCAGAGCCTACCTGGGATTCTTTCTCTCCCTTTCTCTCTGCTCCTCTCCCTGGCTCATGTTCCCTCTATCTCTCTCAAAATAAATAAACTTAAAAAAAAAAAAAAAACCTCTACGGGGCGCCTGGGTGACTCATTCGGTTGGGTGTCCGACTTTGGCTCAGGTCATGATCTCACAGTTCACAAGTTCGAGCCCCATGTCAGGCTCTGTGCTCAGAGCTCAGAGCCTGGATCCTGCTTCGGATTCTGGTGTCTCCCTCTCTCTCTGCCCCTCCCCAGCTCATGCTCACTTGCTCACTCGCGCTCTCTCTCTCTCTCTCTCTCTCTCTCAGAAATAAATAAACTTAAAAAAAATTTTTTTAATTAAAAGAAAGAAACCTCTGCTATATACCTATTACCTAATATGGCAGTATTTTCCAGATTTGTTTGGTAGAGCCCTAATTCTACAAGATGTGAATGGGTATTCTCTGAAAAAGACATACTGGAAACAAATGCTTAGAAAAATAATGATTTCCTTACTTTAGATTTTTCAGCCTTTTATATACAATGTATTTTATTCTGTGTCTCCAACAGGGAGTAAAATAGATAGTATTCCACAAATTCATTAGATCATGAAATATTTTTAAATGTTGTTGCTGAGCTCTAGAAAGATTAATGTTATTTAGTAAAATGTTAGGGGGACACTTGCCAAATGAATAAATTCTCAACTTTTAAACTGCATTTAAGACCTTTGATAGTCTCTCATGTTAAATTAGATATCCCCTGCTGTTCCCTTAGCAGTCTTTCCATATGTCCTTCTGAAGTTTTCTCTTAATGTACTAGGGTTATCTGTCTCCGTCTTCCTTGCTGACTGTGGGGGCCTATCTTTATCTCTATTTCCTCAGCACTGGGCAATATCTGGCACATAGTAGCACAATAACAACTCACTGAATAATAAATGGATCTATTTCTGAAGTAGAAATTTCTCCGCTAGCCATTTCCCCAGCTCTGTTATTATTTTCATACTTATGGGATCAGTAGTTACCTTAATTTGTAGGTTAGGAAAAAGAATAAAATTATATATTAGAGCTGAAACTGACCCTCAAGCTCATTCAGGCTGGTGGTTTTCAGACTATGTGCCACAGACTCTTAGGTGTTCCACAGACCCCTTTCCCACCAGCTCCTCTTCCTTGTGGGACTATTAAAGGGAATGGGAGGAAAAAATAGGCATATGAAGTACATTTCTTCTAGCAGTTTTGAATAGTGGGTTTTTGGGGTGCCTGAGTGGCTCAGTCAGTTAAGTGTCCAACTTCGGCTCAGGTCATGATCTCATGTCTTGTGGTTTCGAGCCCCACATCAGGCTCTGTGCTGACAGCTCAGAACCTGGAGCCTGCTTCAGGTTCTTTGTCTCCCTCTCTGTGACCTTCCCCTGCTGATGCTCTGTCTCTTTCTCTCTCTCTCTCAAAAATAAATGAACATTAAAAGTAAAAAATTTTTTAAATAGTGGATTTCTTAAATTCCTTTTGAAAAAAAATTCCAAGGCTACAGTTTGAGAGCCATTGATGTAACGGTCAACCCTTTGCTTATGAGGGAGTGGTAACAGACCCAAAGGGATTGTCTTTTCACAAGGTCACAAAGTTCTTAGTAACAGGGCAGGAACTAAGACTCAGATCATTTTACTCTCACAGTAGTGCTTTTTGCAAAAATCAGAAAAAATGGAAAAGTTTATTAGAAGATTATGGACTAAAATTCTATTAAGTGTTCACACAAAAGCCTATATACAAAAGTTCTTAGCATCTTTGTTTGTAGTAATCCAAAACTAGATACAGTCCAGGTGCCCTTCAACAGGTAAACGGATGAACGAACTGTGGTCCATCCATGCCATGGAATACTACTCAGCAACTAAAAGGAATGATTTATTCATACATGCAACAACTTGGATGAATCTCAGGAAATTTATGCTGAGTGAAAAAATTACACGCTTTATGATTCCATTTACGTAACATTCTTAAAATGACAAAATTATAGAAATTTAGAATAGATTCATGATTGCCAGAGGTTAGGAATTGGAGAGGGAGGGAGGCCAGTATGGTTATAAAGGGACAGTGTGAGGTATCCTGGTAGTGATGAACTGTTCAGTATCTTTACTGTGGTGGTGGATACAGGGACCTATACCTATAACATAATGGCAAAGAACTGAACTTCCATGTACACACACAAACAAACTCCAGCGATTAAAGCTGGAGACATCTAAATGAGATAAGTTGATTGCATTAGTGTCAGTATTCTGGTTGTGATAGTATACTCTAGTTTTGTAAGACATTACCATTGGGGAAAGGGTACACAGGATCTATCTGTATTATTTCTTACAACTTAGTATAAACCCACAATTATCTTAAAATGAAAAGACTAGTTTAAAAGTTTTTAAAATGAAATACAGATACTTCCAGAAAATAAAATGTTGTTATGTGGATTTATTATTTAGAGCCAAACTTGGGATGCCACAGTTTTTGAGTCCTGAAGCCCAGAGTCTTTTGCGAATGCTTTTCAAACGAAACCCTGCAAACAGATTAGGTAAAAATTGTAATTAGTTTCTTTTTTGTGTTTGTTGGTATTTGGGGTTTTTTGGCAGGGGGAGGTGGATATTTGTTTTTAATGTATAATTATGACATATTAGGGCAAATATTAAAAGCAAAGTCTAAATAAACTATATATTCCTCCTTGAAATAAAAATATTTAATCAAAAATTCTAAACCATTTAATTTTTGATAGGTGCAGGACCAGATGGAGTTGAGGAAATTAAAAGACACTCATTTTTCTCAACAATAGACTGGAATGTAAGTATAGAATGAAAATGTGCTTGAATTTTTTTATAATTAACGCATATCTAAGTCTCTCCTTTTTCCTCTAGAAACTGTACAGAAGAGAAATTCATCCACCTTTTAAACCTGCAACTGGCAGACCTGAAGATACGTTCTATTTTGATCCTGAGTTTACTGCAAAAACTCCCAAAGGTAAGGAGAAAATTTGAAAACCCAAATGTAAGACTATATATAGATATATAAGTCTTTATGCTATCCTCATACCTCCCCTTCCTACCATATGCATGCTAAGGTAACTAGATAATTTGAAAATCCTTTACAGCATTTTATAGCAGTTAAGATCCACGTTGAACCTTATAACAAACTATGGGGGCACCTGAGTGACTCAATCAGTTGAGCATCCAACTCTTGATTTAGGCTCAAGTCATGATCCCAGGGTTGTGGGATCGAGCCTCACATCAAGTTCTGTACTGAGCATGGAGCCTGTGTAAGATTCTCTCCCTCCCTCTCTCTCTCAAAGTTAAAAAAAATCTTTTAGCAAATTATGTTGTGCCTTAAACTTTGATACTATTTATGTGAAAAAATTATTTGGTTGTGTGTTTATTTACCTGTAGCTGTTTCTACTTAAAACACTATTCAGTATAGATAGTACTCTTTAAAACTCTAATATTAAGTACAATTCTGCAAGTACTTGTAAAGTTTCATTTCAAAGTAATTCAGGAGCACCTGGTGGCTCAGTTGGTTGAGCTTCTGACTCTTGATTTCGGCTCAGGTCATGATCCCATGGTTCGTGAGTTCCAGCCCTACGTCAGGCTGTGTGCTGACAGCATGGAGTCTGCTTGGGATTCTCTGTCTCCCTCTCTCCCTGCCCATCCCCTGCTTGTGCATGCTCTCTTTCTATCTCTCTCTCAAAAATAAATAAACATTTTTAAAAATGCTTCATATCCTGTGTCATGCCTTATCCTAAAATTGCATTAACAGTGACTATTACAGAGAAATTATCTTTGAAATGGTAATCTATATTTATTAGTGTGTGTGTACACATAAGGGTATGTTTTGCACCCTAATACTCCCTCATTTAGGTGTACCAGACCCCAGGTTTATCACTGAGAAGCAAATAAATAAAAAGTGTGCTTGTATGTATTTTCCATAGAGCACATCATTCAAACCTTGCTATAAAACTTTCCAGTCAGTGGGAATCCAAGCTGGTGCAGCCACTCTGGAAAACAGTATGGAGTTTCCTCAAAAAATTAAAAATAGAACTGCCCTATGACCCAGCAATTGCACTATAGGCATTTATCCAAGGGATACAGGTGTGCTGTTTCGAAGGGACACATGCACCCCCGTGTTTATAGCAGCACCATCAACAATAGCCAAAGTATGGAAAGAGCCCAAATGGCCATCGATGGATGAATGGATAAAGAAGATGTGGTATATATACATATGATGGAGTATTACTAAGCAATCAAAAGGAATGAAATCTTGCCATTTGCAACTACGTGGATGGAACTGGAGGATATTATGCTAAGCGAAATTAGTCAGAGAAAGACAAGTACCATATGACTTCACTCATATGAGGACTTTAAGATATAAAACAAATGAACATAAGGGAAGCAAGAATAATATAAAAACAGGGAGGGAGGGAGACAAAACATAAGAGACTCATAAATATGGAGAACAGAGGGTTACTGGAGGGGTTGTGGGAGTGGGGATGAGCTAAATGAGTAAGGGGCATTAAGGAATCTACTCCTGAAATCATTGTTGCACTATATGCTAATTTGGATGTAAATTTTAAAAAATAAAATTAAAAAAATAAATTTAAATAAATTTAAAAAAACTTTCCAGTCAGTGTCCTCATAATTTGTGTTAAGCATTGATGGATGTTTATTATTTTTATAAGACAGTCTTAGAAATTTGAATTAATACATGAGCACAATTTTATCAAAAACATTAACAGTGATATGCATTGAATTGGTGATAGATGGTAATGTTTTACTTTGCTTTCTCATTACAATTTGTCCTGATAGAGGAAAGACCTCAGAATAGCACAATTCTATATTGTATTCTGCCCAGATAGTTAGCAAAAGTCTTCCGTAGAATACTGTCACCTTGATTTAAAATTCACTAAACAGTATTTATTGCTGATATTATGAAGCTGATGTTAAAAAAGAACTTTATGCAGAGTTGATGTTTAAGTAGATTTGCCTATTTGGTTTTTGCCCTTAGCCTTTATAATATGATTATAAATACTGGTATGCTTAATTGTGTCTTTACATTTATGAGTAGTACATTTGTTATTTTATTTTTACAGTAAATATTAACTATATTTTAAAAGTAGTTTTCTGTTTTTGTTAATGCCAGTAGATTCCACATAAATAATTTGAATAACAATATATGTCATGTCACAAGATACAGTTTAAGGACTACATGCCATGATTGTCCTCAAAATTACTTTTGATCCTTAAATATATATATAAATATAGTAATTTTTTTTCAATGTTTATTTTTGAGAGAGCGTGAGTAGGGAAGGGGCACAGAGAGAGGGGGACACAGAATTCAAAGCAGGCTCCAGACTCCGAGCTGTCAGCACAGAGCCCGACGCGGGGCCCAAACCCACGAACTGTGAGATCATGACCTGGGCCGAAGTCAGAGGCCCAACCAACTGAGCCAGCCAGGCGCCCCTAAATACAGTAATTTTTAACTTGTAGTTGAGATTTCCAGATTCTGATATTGTGTATTAAGATTACTGGCCTAAATTCCTTTCTCCTAAATTATCTGTAGATGAACATGTATCTCCACATGACCAGGAGCCATAGCACTGAATTTAAGATTTTGTTTCTCAGTCACACTAACCACATTTCAAATGCTCAGGAGCTGCATGTGGCTGGGGGCTGCCATATTGGACAGCACAGATAAAGAAAATTTTCATCACTACAGAAAATTCTATGGATCATTGCTAATTTACAATAACATTAGCCCAGTAATTCATCGATTTATTATATTCTTCAACAAATTAGCTATTTTCTGGGCTCAGAAGAACTAGGATGTTAGAGCTCTGATACCTATAAGCCATCAGGACAGGGCTGATTTTACTGACTTATCCTGGAAGCACTGGGTGCCTAAGAAGTAAAATTCCAGAATTAGTGAGAAAGGCCATACTGTCAACAGTTATTCCCTTAATTACCTTTCAAGTATTACCTTCTCAGTAATGTATTACTCTTTTCAGACTCACCTGGCATTCCACCCAGTGCTAATGCACATCAGCTTTTTCGGGGGTTTAGTTTTGTTGCTATCACCTCAGATGATGAAAGCCAAGCTATGCAGACAGTTGGTGTGCATTCAATTGTTCAGGTGAGTGAATGTATAAGTAATTTAAAGTTTGAAATGTTGTAAGATAGAGTTCACTGTGTGGATCATTATATTTGATCTGATTTTAAGTGGGCAGCTTAAAATAAATTTTATACCATTGACATTGCTTTTAGAAATTCCTTTCATTTGCTTTTAAAAAGATGGCATGCACTAAAATTCTGGATATCTGTCTGACTTAAAAGGGGAATTCTAAGAGAGTTGAGACATATATCACCATCTTGTCTCCACCCTTTCCTGTTTATCAGGAAAAAATGTTTATCAGGCCTAGTTTGTTTCATCTTCTCTGTCAGGTCAGCTATGATGAACTGAGGTCTCCTGGTTCCCTGATAGCTTAGAACAGGGTTCAGCAGACTTGCTTTTTAAAGGGCCAGTTAAATGTTCGGGGCTTTGTAGGCTACATGATCTCTGTCACAACCACTCATATCTGCCATTGTAACACAAAAGTAGCTATAGACCAGTAGCTAAGTGAATGAGCATGGCTGTGTGCCAATAAAACTTTATTTATAAAAACTGGCAGTGAAGAAAAAACTGGCAGTGAAGCAGATTTGGCCCAGAGACTATAGTTTGCCAACTTCTGCCATAGAAATGTATAAGAAATAAGCGTGAACTTCAGTCTTATGTTTTCCGTGTTTTGTATCCTTGTTCATTGGGAGTCCCCATTGCTATTAGGAAGAAATGGTTGTAGGTACTACCTTAGGGTGTGCCCTTCCTCATTATCCCATCTGTGTATCAGAGTTGGAGAAGGAGGTAAAAGCCACAGAAGCAGGTTTCTAGATGTCTGTGTGTTTGTAACAGGAGACTGGACTAGTAAATTAAATGTTATTCGAGGAACACAAATAGTATAAACCATTAGATTTATTCCTTCCCATCCTAGTATCATGGAAAGATAAATGTAATTCATCTTCCTAATCAGAGAGGGAGCTAGATATGTCTTTTGAAGCATTGATTGCTTTTTAGGGTACTAATTAGTGCTTGAGTTTGCTCCATGATGAAGTTGCTTTTGCTCTAACATTTCTTTCCTGGGTTAGTCATCTTTCCACTTTCGAGAAAACCATTTTAAGCACTGGTTTTTAAATAAAATTCATGGTTGAAATAGTCTGTCCCTTTTACTGTAACAAGCATGTGATGTATAGGAAGTTTATAAGTTATAACTTCTCTACCTAACATAGAAGTCACAAACATATATTCTACAGAATTCAAATTTTAACCTATACAAAGCGCATAGACACCAGGTGTGGCAGGGGATGCTCTCCCTTCAGTATAGCCAAGAGCAGCACAACTTCCCTCAGCGTACTTATGAAAGCGCTCATTTGCTAGCCACCGTCCTACCCCATGTTATTTAGTCCTTAACCCATTAACAGCTTCTCTAGCAGAAGGTCTATTGAAGCTCCGACTTGAGGGTAGAGAACAGAGGGCATGGCTACTAATAGTCCGCAATGACAATAACAGGTATCACCTTCAAATATTTTATTTAATCCTCACCATTGCTCTCTGAAAAAACACACATTCAGGGTTACATAGCCTGCAAGAGGTGCATCTGAGACAAGCATCCAGATGTTCTCATTCTGAATCCTCCTAAATCTTTTCTTCCGTACCGGAGGCTTCACACTGCTCCCTATTTGCAAAAGTACTTCAGGGACCTAGCATTGGCTGGGGAGTGGAATAGGGCTCAATCACAGGCAAGGCTTTCAGCTCCTTATCAATAACTCTGTGTTTTCTGTTGTACGTACTCAATTTTTTCTTTTTAACACAAGTTTTTTACCCTATTTTTTGCTGTACATTTTATGGTAGACACTGCTAAAATACACAGTTGTGGAAGAATAAATGCTGTAAAGATTCATTTTTATTTTTGCCGATACTCATTTATATTTATTGTTAATATCAACAATGCATACCGAGTAACATATTCCACTATTATGAATTATACCATAGTCACTATAAAACTCTTTGTCAACCTATAATTGTGTTTGTAGCAGTTGCACAGAAATAGTATTCAGTTTACTGATGGATATGAAGTAAAAGAAGATATTGGCGTTGGCTCCTACTCTGTTTGCAAGAGATGCATACATAAAGCTACGAACATGGAGTTTGCAGTAAAGGTAAATACTTTTAGGTTTAAAATGCATCTCTAACAGTTCTTATTCATGCATGTCCGTACCACTTAAAAATTACACTCTTCTTTGGTAAATGTGCTTTTTCTTATTTAAAAAAGGCGGGGAGGGGTATGGTAAACTGAAATATCTGCAACCTTCAGGGCCCTTAATCTGGAACCATGGATTCACCTGTAAACTAAAGGTAAGTACATACCTACAGTTTGCTCAAGACAGTATCATTTACACCTGATTTTTAGTAACACTCTTTTACTCTAAAAAGTCCCCAATTTTGTGGTCTAAGAGTCAGGGAATTCCTCAAGATTGTATGCCAAATTTTTTATGTTTACATTTTTCTGGCAAAAAGTGTTCATACTGTCCTTCACATTTAAAAGAATCTGTGCACCAATAAAAGAATATGCACCACCGTTATAAAATTTGTTATCATTAGCTGTTTTAATTTCATCAAGGGTCAAGACAGTAAGAATTTTCTAAGTCAAAAACCAAAGCACATGGCTGTATGATAAAGTTTGAATTACAAACCTTTAGTTGAAAGTGAAAAAATACTGTATTCAGGTTTCTGCCTTTTCACTTCTTGGGATGGTAGTCTCTGCTCTCCCAGTGCAAACAATTCAATGTCTAAAGCTTTCAGCTTACTTTGAACCTTAGAAATGATCTATAAGTGTTTAGTGATCTATAAATGTTGAGTTAGTAGGGGAGTGGCATTAATTGTTATTACTTCTGTACATCCATCATACAGATCTACCGTGATTTCACTGTGTAAAAATAAAATAAATGTCTTTTATATATGCATAGCAAATAGCTGGGAAGACACACATACACAAAAAATTGTTACTACTATTCTAAACTTGGATATAATTGCTTTAAAAGTCATCAGTGTCCGGCCTTCTGTAAAGTGTAAGGATGAACCATAAAAAGGCATTTTAATTTGCTCTTCTACTTTTTGCTCATAGTGAAATATAGAGTACATAGAAATTTTCTGATTGCTTACATGAAAGGAGATAAGGTGAGTGATGTACATGGTAGGCAGTTTAAGGATGTATCTTGTCTCCATAAACACATCAGAAAAAAGTAGAAATGCCCTGAGGCCCCCTATGAATTACAGAAACCAGGAGCAGTATACCAAAACCTTGAGAATATCTCCAAGCTATTTGTGGAGTCTTGTGACTTAAATTAGATTCATAAAACAAATTCCAGCATAAATTCATTTTACTGAAATTACTACAAATCAAAGATCTGCAAGCAAAAGTATGAATGAAATGTAAGCTCTGCTCAGATTAACAGATGAAAGAGATTGTTGTTAGGAATAACACCTTCCAGTGTGTTCTCGTCTTCAGAAGACTCATCTCCCTTGAATTTGCATGTCTATTCAATATACCTTCTTCTTAATCATCCATTTGCCTAATTCCACACTGTCATTTGCATTTGATTACATTGTACACCTATGTTTGTATTCCTTGTTCTTCACATACGGAACTGTTTTACAACTAAATTCACTTCTGATAGCAGATTTGGCTCACACTGTGAGTTGCAAACTCTTTCCTGGATTGCTGGAGCGTTGGAGTTATTTATTGCGTACATTAATTACTAAGCCTAAATCGAAAATATGTAGGTCACAAAATTTGTTTCAGACTACCCTCTGGACAAAATGAAACCAAAACGTGTTATCCTTTTAAAAATATAATATTACTTTAACAGATTAAAACTTTAAGAGATGTATTTTTAAGAAACAGCTGACATAAAAGGATTGGAAAGCTATATTAGTATTTTAAAGGGCTTTATTATAATAATTAAACTTAACTTTAGCCAAGTAAAATTCTAGGTGTGGTTTTCTGCTTAGCTTTCTGCCTAGCTTCAAAATTGAGCTTGTTCCACTTAACTCTTAATTAATTCTTTATAAGTAGCTTACAACTAATGGGTTCTTCCACTGAAGCATTTTATTAAAGGAAGTAAAGGTAATTTAGTAAACAGATGGCTAGTGGTGGTATTATATATACATCTTTTCCTTAATTTTCTGTATTGATAGGGGTTAGAAGTTGACTACATTTACAAGGGCTTAAGACATTCAAGGATGGAAGAAAGAGATGTTCTTGGTACCTTTTCTTGAGGCCTTTGAGTATTTAATAAGTTCTAAACTTAGACTGGCTTTCAAATTTTGATTAGACAGTGTGGCCAGGGACTTGAATAAGACTGGTTGATAAATGGCTCATATGTCTAGTATTTATATAAGATAATACTTAAGATCTGTAGCTTTAATACTTAAGGTTTGTGACTGTATAGTTCATGAGATTTTATGATAAATATCTGCCTTTTAGATTATTGATAAAAGCAAGAGAGACCCAACAGAAGAAATTGAAATTCTTCTTCGTTATGGACAGCATCCAAACATCATTACTCTAAAGGATGTAAGTAGTAAATTCTTTAACTCCGATCATTTGAATCAGTTGTCTAACTCGCTCTGGGAATGTTTTCAAATATCATGTGGTAGACAAAGAACTTAATATCGTAAGTTTTAAAAAAATTGACTGGAGTACAACATATGTAGCATTTCAGCTATAAAGAAAAATATGTTTATGTAGTTAATTTTTGTATTTTTGCTTTAAGAAGAAAAATGTTACTGACGTTATTGCTTTTAATACCTATATTTACTGGAACATGTGGGTATTAATTAGTATTAGGGATTAACTAGTCTCAGACTCCATGGATTCCCCAAACTCTCTTCCACAGTACTGCCTGAGAAAGCAAACACTCAGATATGTTACTTGCCTACCTACATCTCATACCCCCACTCACCTCCAGTTCTTGCCTTCCTCTGTCTGCAGTAGTTTTCACACTTCCTCTCATACCCCATGCTCTAACCATGCTCTAGTATGTACACATCTTTCAGCTTTCCTCCTTTTCTCATGCTGCTCTGTCTGAATTTATGGTTTCCTCAATGAACAGTACCACTTCCCTTCTTTGCCTGGCTAACCACCGTTCCTCTAAAACTTTGCTAAAACATTACTTCCTCCAGGAGGTCTGTTCTTCGGATCGCCACACCCTAGACGAGTGAGGTATCCTTTCCTTTCTGCCTGTGGTTTTATCATACCAGAGCTGTTGGCGAAGGGTGTGAACTCCCCAGGCAGCATTAAACCTTCTCTTGCTGATGGTGCTCACATAGGCTCAAAGGCCATATCTGGGTGTCATAGACCTGATATGTCACATGGCCAACTAAGCCAGAGAATTTCTAAGGTACCTTTTGCCTTTCACCTCTGAGATTTTGTGAATTCCAAAGTTTACTCTTCCTTTTTCCTAACCAAAACTCCAGTTTCCTGAGATTAATTTATCACTGCTCATTGTTAGAAGAAGAATGTTAACTTAGTCCCATTAAAATGTGAAGCTGCATATCTTAAGTGACTCTTTAATTACTATAACCTCCCAAGAATCTGACCAACTAAATAAAAAAGGAAATACAGAAAATTCTTTCTTCCTTGACTTGGAAACTCCCTAAGCTGTTACTGGTTTTTACATCTTTCCTCCTTCTTTGATTTCAAATTCCAAGGTCTCTAAAATTTTTCCTGCTTTTATCATAGCATCTCCAACATTTTTTTAACTTATTTCTATGTCTGTTTCTCCCTACTAGAATAAAAACATTGAGGACAGGTACCTTGTTTTCTACATATTTGGGGCCCCAGCACCCACTACCTCTTACGGAGCTAAATAAAGGTGTGCAGTAACCCGGTGGTGATGGGGAATAAAAGAAACTGAAGCTTAATAAAGAGGCTATCTCAGTTTGGGATTGCCTGAAGTACAAATCCAAAATTACAATGAACTTTCTATTTCTGCATTGGGAGGAAACTTGTATGCTTCTGTGTGGTTAGATGGAATATCTTTCTGCTACTTGATCTTCCTACTGAATTTGTGCCACAGCTTGTATTTCAGTTTAATCAAAACCAGAATTGATTCATTGTACTGTTTATGTAAATATGGAAGTTCTGCAGTTGCAGAAGTTCCAGGAAAATCACAGTCCCCGCTGTCATCGATAGAAAGATCAAGAGAAACAAACCTGAGAGCAACAGTTCAGTACCCCTTCATATACGATGCCCATCGTTACTTTGATTGCCATGACTTAGGTTTCACAGAAGGAAGTTGCAGATTATTTTTCTGACATTCAATCTAATCAATTCCTGTTTTAATATTCTTGCATGCATAAAATGGCTTGTAAATTTTATATCCTCTATCAGTTGTGATAAATAAAAATTTCCTTGACTATAGACTTTGTTCTGAGCACATGTAAAGCCTCAAATAATTTTTGACATTTTGGTGTTAAATCTTACAGGTATATGATGATGGAAAATACGTGTATGTAGTGACAGAACTTATGAAAGGGGGTGAATTGCTGGATAAAATTCTTAGACAGAAATTTTTCTCTGAAAGAGAGGCCAGTGCTGTCCTCTTTACTATAACCAAAACTGTTGAATATCTTCACGCACAAGGGGTAAGTCTTTTTAACATTTTATATATACAAATACACACATGCACACACATACATACATATATATACATACACACACACACACTTTCACCTTTTCTTTTTTTTTTTTTTTTTACCTATTCTTTCTGAATGTTTGAACTAAAATTATAAAGGTAGAAGTTACTTTATACATTAATGGAAAATAACTACTTTTAGCTTAATAATTATTTTGCTGTTCTTCATTTACTAAAATTTCTCCCACCAAGGTTGAAGTGCTACTTTGAAATCCTGACTTGTTTATATTAAGTTCTTATGCTTCCCAACAAAAAGTGAGTGAGGTCTTCTGACCAGGAAGACGCATCACCATTTTTGCTAGGCCACTCTGTGCTCTTGAGAATTAGATCCATTGCAAGTTTAGAAGCAGAACCATAGAATCATGGGTTGTATTCACTTATAAAAGGAAATTAAGAGGGGCACCTTGGTGACTTAGTTGTTTGAGCGTTTGACTTTGGCTCATGTCATGATCTCCTGGTTTGTGAGTTTGAGCCCCACATTGGGCTCGCGGCTATCAGTGCAGGGCCCACTTCGGATCCTCTCTCCACGTCTCTCTCTGCCCCTGCCCTGCTCGCACTTTCTCTCAAAAATAAATAAACATTAAAAAATAAATAAATACGTGGGGCGCCTGGGTGGCTCAGTCGGTTGAGCATCCGACTTCGGCTCCGGTCATGATCTCACAGTTCGTGAGTTCGAGCCACGCGTCGGGCTCTGTGCTGACAGCTTGGAGCCTGGAGCCTGCTTCAGATTCTGTGTCCCCTCTCTCTCTGCCCCACCCCTGCTTGTGCTCTGCCTCTGTCTTTCAAAAATGAATAAACTTAAAATTTTTTTTTAAAATAAATAAAAGGAAATTAAGAGACTACTTCTTAAGGAGTTTATTTTCAATATGTTATTCTCATTTTGTTTGTCTTTGCTCCTAGAAGCTAACAAGTGGGAAGTGTCACTTTCATTCTAGAGCTTCTTGATTTCTAGATGGTCAAGATTCGCCTAGTATACTAGCTAAGAATTAGTGGGACTCCATAGTCGCTGGAGAATTGATGACCTTGCAGTCATCTAAGTCTTCTATATTCTTTTCCCATTGCTTCAGCAGTAATTAGTTACTCAGATGATCTGGAGAAGTAATGTTCTCAATGTTAGAAACTAAAACTGAGGTGATTGATTAAAATCTAGACTCAGAATTTAGTGGTAGAAGGAACATAGAAGTCTAATAAGGAATGTCAAGGTTTATGTGAAAGAAGTACTCAAGTAAGTAAAGGGGGAGAAATATTACAAAAATCTAAAGGAACAATATCTTTTAGTATGTGTGACATTGTCACTTGGATATTAAATAGGCAGTACTTAAAGTCTGGATTTTTTTTTCCTTTTTACCCCTAAACCCAGTGCCTGTTCCATTGAGCCTGTCAGCACTTGTTTGTTGCATACATCCATTATACATGCTGTTCCCTCTCCTTAGAATGACTGTCCCTCACTGTTCCAGCTTGTTTGGACCAGATGTTACCTCCTCTAGAGACGTATCACCTGTTTATTCTCTGCCTTCCTCACTACCGTGCAAGCTCCTAGCATGGAAAGGCAAGGATCTTACAGGTCTTGTTTAATATGGTATCTGGAGCTTCTTATATAATACCCTGGCACATGATAGGCATTCAATAAATATTTGTTGAATAAATGAATAACCTAGAGGCAGATATTACTGCTATTTGCATTTTACCTTGACCTAACCTACGTACTCAATGGACAAAGAGGAGGGAAGTACATACTATTTTTTCTTCCTTCTTTCCTTGCCCTGGTTCTGTATTAGAGAGTTATGCTTACATTATCAGCCTTTTATAATGTTGAGATCATTTGAAGGTCAGCACTCACATCCTCTTAAGTACATTGCTTGACAGTTTGTGAATAAAGAATTTTCCATCATGGAAATGTGTTGTTGTATTGTTAATGTACCTCTTTAATTTGTATTTCAATTAGGTGGTTCACAGAGACTTGAAACCTAGCAACATTCTTTACGTGGATGAATCTGGCAATCCAGAATCTATTCGAATTTGTGATTTTGGCTTTGCCAAACAGCTAAGAGCAGAAAACGGTCTTCTTATGACTCCTTGTTATACTGCAAATTTTGTTGCACCAGAGGTAATTGTGAAGTTATTTGCTTCCAGTGTTTCAGTATATTTAAAAACTCATTTGCTGTGTTTAATATGGAGTAGTTAATAGTTGTTTAATTGAAGACTTACTGAACAAATAATTAAAATAAAATGTCAGCTCTTTTTCTTCTGATGGTAGTTCATCCTGTCCTCAGTCCCCTACTACTTAGTCCTTTTCTTGCCCTAACTTCTGTCTTTCTACATAATCACTCATCTGTAGTGGTCTACTGTCACTAACACTTTTGTGCTTGTCAGCGCATGGAATTAAATGGAAAGTAGCTTATTCTCATCCTTTCCTAATATCCTTTTTAATTTACTGGTTTTGTCACCATCTTCCTGTGTTTCTGAGGCTAAAACATCATGGTTTCTTCTTGTCTTTAGCTACATAACTAGGTATCATCTCTGTTATCCTCAAAAACCAGTTTGAGGTTCTTCTGTTCACAAAACTGCCATCCTAGGCCCTGCTTCCTTCACCACACCCCAAATGACTGCCATGGCCTAATTTCACCTTGCTCCCTTTCTTGATCTCTGATCATTCCACAGAAGAGCTGCAGCATTACTGAAGTCTTTTTCAAGCCCTACTTTGATCAAGTTGCTTCTTTTCCTAAGAAATTTCTGTTCCCCATTGTAGCAAATCTAAAATCCACTGCTTTGCCCTCAAGATTTCTTGTCTTTTTATTATCATTGTGTAAAAACACATAACTGTGAACTAGATAAGAAAAAGTAATAGTTTACCGAGGCACCTGGGTAGCCCACTTGGTTAAGCATCTGACTCTTGGTTTCAGCTCAGGTCGTGATCTCACGGTTCTTGGGTTCGAGCCCCGCATTGGCCTCCATGCTGATAGCGTGGAGTCTGCTTGAGATTCTCTCTCTCCTGCTCTCTATGCCCCTCCCCCACTCATGCTCTCTCTGTCTCTCTCAAAACAAATAAATAAACTTAAAAAAAGATAGTCAACCCTAAGATAGGGGTTATGTGCCAATCACATGTATTAACTGATTTCATCCTCACAACATAGGGTTTACAGGTAATAATTCCTTCTAATTATAACTTTGTGAAGTAAGTACTTTCACTCAATTTTTATAGGAAACCAGGTGCACAGTGAAAGGTTACATAATTTATTTGAGGTCAGGTCGAGATTTGAGCCCCAGCAATATGGCTGCAAAGTCTGTGCATTTACCATTATATATTTCACAAAAAATGATAATAGTTGGTAGTGTTAGAATGGTTGCATTATATTTACCAAACTTTTTGTAATTTTCTTACTTTGAGTTATAAAATAATACTTTTAAAAAGACTCCTTGCACCTGTTCTGGTGGTACTAGAGCTAATGAGGGACAGACTCTCTGCTTGTTTGTCCACATACCCACAGCATCTGACACATATCCAAGCATAGTCACTTCATCTAGCCATTTCATTTTTCCCCATCAGTGTTTTCTGCTTCAGACAATCAATCTGCTTCTTGAAATCACCATGTAGCTGTTTTGCCTTGGCACGTTGGATGTTTTTTTGTTTCAAAGCCTCTGAATTCATCTTTTTCAGGAAATCTTCCATAATTAAACTCTCTTTAGACTTGAGCTTTTAACTCTTTGTCTCCTACTCACCACTTAGTCATCCAGGTTAAAACTTGGAAGCCCTCCTAAAATCCTCCTTCCCCATCATTTCTCTACATCCAGTGGGTCACCAAACCCTTTCCATTCTGATTCCTAAATATTTTAGACCTCTTATCCTTTACCCTCTACATCTCATCTGAACTAAGTTGTTCCTTTTATCTTTACATCTCTTTCTCTCCATGTCCTGCCTTGGTGTGGTTCCTCACAGCCTTTCGCTTGGTTTGATACAAATTGTTTTCTGTCATTTGGCCTTTTTTCCAGTCTGTCTTCTTACCAGCATTTTCTCTATACCTTGAGTTAGCCTTTTGGTGTACACATCTACTTATTTTATTTCCCTGTTTAATGCTTCAGTGACAACTGATTGCCTACAGGAAAAATATTTTAATTCCTTAACAAGATACATGTAAAAGCCTTTCATTCTCTCCAGTGTACCCTACCTAGAGATCTGGCCACACTGAATCCTTGCCTCTCCTTAAGCATGCTCTGCTCGCTTGCCTCTGCCCTTTGAGTGTCTCTGCCCTCCCCAACCTCCTCCCTTTGCCTTCTGAATTCTTACTTATAGGCCCAGTACAAGCAGGCTGCCCCCTAGCCTTCCTTCTCTCCACATTTCAAGAATGAATTGTTTCCTCATCTTTATACTCAGACCACTTTAAATATAGTTTTGCTATAATACTTACCACGTTGTCAAAGTGCAACTCTTGATACCAGCTCAGGTGGTGATTTTTCAGTCATGAGATCAAGCCCCGCATTGGGCCCAATGCTGAGCATGGAGCCTCTTGGGATTCTCTATTCCTCTCTCTCTCTGCCCCTCCTCTGCTTGCTCTCTCTCTCTCAAAATAAATAAACATTTAAAAAAATCAGCCAAAAAAATACTTACCACATTGGATTATTAACTTTATTTATTTATTTATTTATTTATTTATTTATTTCCCCTGCCATATTCTGATTTTCTTAAGGAAACCAGAGTGTTTTGTGTTTATCACTGTTCATTCCTAGGAATAGTTGGCGATTACTAAATGCTCAAGTGAATCATTTTATATATGTAGAAGTATAATTTTGCACTCTATCATTTGTACTTTCATATGTGTTCTTAAAAGTATGGTTTTATGTAACCAGTTTTGCAGCCTTATACAAACTAAATATATATTCATTTAAATAAGAAACTTAGAGGGGAGTGGGGATGGGAAGGAAAGAAACTTAGCTTCAATTTATTTTATAGTTCTCTCTATGCTACAGCAGCACTCAATAAATGCTAATTCAAATACCAAAATGAAATTTTACATATATATGAAATATTAGTCATAGAATGTTCTGGAATAGGGTTAATATATTATTGCCTTGTTTGCTAATCATGTTCTGTTGAGGTTTTTCTTAAATACACTGATTTAGAAGATACAGTGTAGTTCATGGCCTATTCACATCTCTAAAGTAAACAGTGGTGTATTAATACTAATTGTTATTTTTTCTAGGTTTTAAAACGACAAGGCTATGATGCTGCTTGTGATATATGGAGTCTTGGTGTCCTCCTCTATACAATGCTTACTGGGTGAGTGGACCATATTTTGCAAGCATTTATTCATCAATATTTTCTTCAAATTATTTAGTTTTATTTCATTTCTGCGTTATAATATCCTTCTTTTCATGTTTTCTCCTATTACCTAATACAATCCTGTATGTGTGTGTGGATTTGTAAATACATATTTATAACTGTATCATTGATGATTTTCTATAATGTACCATTTACTAATGTCTTAAGGTCTTAGCTTGACTTTTTTCCATGCCTTTTTTGTATTCTTACGTCATAAATATACACTACTTTAAATATTTTATTCTTATGTGTCATATCTTAAAATATTTATTTTATAATATATTAAGTCTAATTAATAGTTCATAGCTTATACCTTGAACTGGCGCTTTATGAAGCTTCATGATGTTGATGTTTTTCACTTTCGGAGATTTCAATGAAGTATTACATTAAATTACTCAGAGTACTCTTGGATACTGCAAAGAAATGTGAAGATTACCAACCAAAAAGAAATTTTATTCATTAACATTTTAATTTTATTATAAAATAGTTACACTCCATTTGCAAATGGCCCTGATGATACACCAGAGGAAATATTGGCACGGATAGGCAGCGGGAAATTCTCACTCAGTGGTGGTTACTGGAATTCTGTTTCAGACACAGCAAAGGCAAGTATAGCTTCCTATAATAAACTTTTGAGAAAATAATTTTTCATAATCCCTAGTGAGAAAAAATCATGCCAGTTAAAAACTTTTGTTTATGAAGTAGTATTTTGAAGTGATGTTACCAAATAACTTGAACTCACAAATGGACCAATTAATTTGTTTCCCAGAGGTATTGGTTTGGCTTTGTTATTATCTATATATCTAAAACTACTTCTTACTTACAAACATAATGAATAATAATGGTGGTAGTCTTCATGATTCGTGTGTCTATTCTGTGCCTCACACTGCACTTCTCCTAAATTATCCCATTTAATCTTCTTAACAAACCTTGTAAAATAGGCGTTAGTATCTCCATTTCACAGAAGGAAACCAAGGCCCAGAATTTTGGTGTGAATTTGTTTTTGGTTACCCACCAGCTACATGTGGGTGCTTCAAATTAAACAGTTGATTCCAAAGCCCTTGTTCCCTAGAATAGACTATACTATGTTCTCTTTTTGGTCCATATTATGTAGAAAGGGGTCTCCTCTTCTTCACAGTAAACAGTAGTATAGTTTTATAGTGTCTGTTTGAAATCCACTTGAAAAGCCTTTGTCCCTGAAAGATCTGCCATCCTCTGGCTGACTTGCTTTCCAATTCTGCTCTGCTTCCACTTTACTCGTAGAAAATGCTCTTTTAAAAAGAAGAGCAAAAAATTTAAAAACTAAAAAGAAAAAGAGGGGCTCCTGAGTGGCTCAGTCAGTTAGGCTTCCAACATCAGCTCAGGTCATGATCTCAAGGTCCGTGAGTTGGAGCCCTACGTCGGGCTCTGTGCTGACAACTCAGAGCCTGGAGCCTGCCTCGGATTTTGTGTCTCCTTCCCTCTCTCTGCCCCTCCCCAACCTGTGCTCTGTCTCTCTCTCTCAAAAATAAATAAACATCTTTAAAAACCTAAAAAAAAAGAAGAGCAGAGTTTTCCACTTCCAAGGAAGAAAAACATAGAGGAGATAAAGAAGATAATTACTGGTAAAAGTGCTTGCTGGTTTCTCTTAGAGGTGGAAGCCTGAGGTGAGATGATTGTGTAAGTAAATAGGGCATGTAACAAATGTCGATTGATACTTTTGGCCTAGAGATGAAGCCTATGTTAGCCAATTTAATGTCTATATAGATAACATTTGGCTTTATAACTGATTTAAAATGACCTGGTATCCTTTCCCTTTTTTTAGCCGTAACATTTCTTAAACCAGATGATTCATTTTTCTGGGGATTTCTTTTTCTTCCATGTATTGAGCACCTACAACCTGCTTAATAAGTGAAAGTCCAGGGATAAAAGATGTGACTGAGATAGAATTCCTGATCTCAGGAATCTCACAGTCTAGTTGGGAGATGGCCCCAAGTATACAGTACAGTGTCACCTGTGCTGTTACAGTGGTACATTTTTTTATGTTGAAGAAGTTCACAGATGGTGCTCAGTCAGAAAGATTTCCAGGAAAGCTTTCCAGAAGCAGTGAAGGGACTTTCTTGGCAGCTTTAGGGAGCAGAAGGATGTATTCCATCCCAGGCTGAGAGAGCAACACATGCTATTTGTGGTCACGACAGCCTGAGCATGGCAGAACGCCTCCAGGTTGCTGCACACGGTTTGATGGGACTAGTACAGGGTACACGTGAGAAGGTAGCTGATGAGCCCAGATTATGAAAGGCTTTGTAGATTATGCTCAGGATTTGGGGTCTATTCTAGGTATTGGAGAAGTGTTGAAAAATCTTAAGCATTTTCATGATCACATTTTCTTTTTTTAAAATGTGAATTATCGAGAGAGAGAGAGCAGGGGAGGGGCAGGGGGAAAGAGAGAGAGAGAATCCCAAGCAGGCTGTGCTGTCAGAACAGAGCCCAGCACAGGGCTCGATCTCACAAACCATGAGATCATGACCTGAGACGAAATCAAGACTGAGTCTTGATTCAACCGACTCAACCAACTGAGCCACCCAGGCGCCCTGAAAATTTTCGTTGTTTAAGTTTATTCTGTGGTGGGGTAATTCTTATCCATGGAGTCTACCACACATTGTCATGATCAGTTGTGAGGCATATCAAGTAATGTCACCATATGAAGTATCAGAGCTTACCCACTGCCTGCTTTTTAAATAAATTCTAGAGATAACCTCACCTTGCTCTAATTTTGATAATTTCATTCTCATTGACTTGCATGCCAGTATGCTGTTTTGGGCGAAAGAAAAGTGAGGATGAGATAAAAATGGGATCTAAGTCACAGCCTTTCTTATAAATGTTACATCATTACTAACAACTTTTGCTAATTTGTCCAGTTAAGACTTGAGATTGTTGGGGTGCCTAAGCGGCTCAGTCACTTAAGCGTCCGACTTCACTCATGTCATGATCTCATGATTGGTGAGTTTGAGCCCCGTGTTGGGCTCTGTGCTGACAGCTCAGAGCCTGGGGCCTGCTTCAGATTCTATGATTCCCTCTCTCTGCCCCTCCCCCGCTCGCGCTCTCCCTCTCTCTATCAAAAATAAATAAACATTAAAAAAATTTTTTTAAAAAGACTTGAGTTTGCAAGTATAATGTGATAATTGAATACCCACAATATTGGGAAGAAGGGGGGTTCTATCAATCTGATATGTCACCTCAAGAGTACATTGCACATGTGAATGTCATCAGTCATATGGGCCATATGTTTCATATGTGGCTTTGAGAAGAACAGGACCATTTACTGGGCATTTATGTGCCAAGAACTATGCTAGTACTTTTACCTACATTATTTCATTCATTCCTCACTGACCTAATATTAGGGACTTTACTTGTAAGGTTTTGCAGTAGTTCAGGTCATGAATGATGAAGATCTACACTAGAGCAGTTGTAGCAGGATTTGAGCCAAATGGAAGAGAAATTTGGCAGGCAGAATAGATTCGGTGGTTAATTGGACATAAGAAGCAAGGGAGAAGCAGATAGCAAGCATGTAGTCCTTATTTCCACGTCAGGCAAACGAGCAGGGTAGTGGTGTCCTTCACCAAGATGTGGAATGCAAAAGTAGTTTTGAGAGGAGTGATGACTACAGATTTGGAAATTAAGAATTTGAAATGTGACTATGATATATAATTAAGAGATGTGTGTTCATCAAGCACCTGGCTATATGGATGTAGATTTTAGGAAGAAGTAGAAGTCTTGGGTGGACTGTGGAGTTGGAAGTTGTCATCATCTGGAGTAGCTACAGCCATGAGCACAAAGGAGCTTTTCTGAGCAGAGTGATGAGAGCTATGGAAGGAATTCAAGGGAGCCACCACCATTTAATGAGAAAGCTTAGGAGGAATAGCCATTGAAGGGTAACAGAACAGGAGGAAGAGAAGTGGTTCTCAGTGACTTGGCCCAAGTGCACTGCTTAATGCACAGATTTGATTAAAGTTATAGTAGAGTTTTGTTGTGTCCCTCAGCAGTTTTGCAACCTTTTATGTACTTGAAGAACATTTTCGCACTTTAAGAATTTTGAAGGGGAGTTACTGGTTGTTTCACTTTTTATTTCTAATTCTGTTCAGTAAGTTATTCCCGCTCTTAGCTGTTAATGAAAACTAAAAATAAGAAACTGGTAGTATCTAATAGCAGAGGAATCCTTAGAATAACATCTCGATTCCCAATATCCAGTCAGCCACCGGGTTCTGTTGTTTCTTCTAAGTACCTCAGTTCCATCCATATTTCTCCATTTCTTATACTGCCCTGAAGCCATCAACTCTCACCGGTCTCACATTGGAGTCTCCAGGCTTGTACCCTGCAATCCGTTTTCGTTCACACTTAGTGAGCATAATCTCTCTAAAGTACAAACGTGACTGTATTACTCCTTTGCTTTAAATGATTTCTTACCTCCGGAAAAAGTGCACCTTTGCTAATGTAGCTTACAAGGGCCTTCAGGGTCTGGTCCCTTCTCACCTTTCTCACTTTATCTGCTGCCACTGTCTCCTTTGCAGGTTTTGTTACAGCCACATTGCCGTTCCTTTCAGTTCCTTAACTGTGGCATGTTCTCCTATCCCTGAGGGCTCTCCTCTAAATACACTCGGCTCTGCCTCCTTGAATTACTCTGTCCCCCCCCCCCCCCCCGCCCTCTTCTCTAATCCATCTCCTGCTCATCCTTCAGGTCTCACATTCCTCTAAGGAAGTCACTCCTAAGCCACAGCACCCTGTTCAGGTTAAGCGTCTCTTTGTGTTCAACTGTACCTCTTTATTCATCCCATCCAAGAACTTACTGTTTGCTTTGTAATTGATTCTTTGTCTCTCCCTCACTGGGCTGAAAGCTTCATGAGGTTAGAGTTCATTTTATCTTATTCATTTCTAAATACCCAATGCCTAGCAGGATACCTGGCCTTCAGTGGATACTTAGTAGATACATTCTGAATGAAAAATCAAGTTAGAGAAGGCTTTTATAAATCGTAACTGTGTTATTTTTGAAAGTATAAAACTAGCAATTATATGGATCTATACCTCAGCATAGGAAAGCATTTGGATAGATAGAAAGCATTTGTCTCTTGTTGAAGAATGGGATTCTGGGAGTTCTTCATGTTCTTTTGCTTCTCTGTAGTTCTTAATTTTTTTTTATAATGCCTATAAGTTGCTTATGAAGTGGGAAAAAATAAAAATAATTCCAATCTGGGGCCCCTGGCTGGCTCAGTTGGTATGGTATGCAATTCTTGATCTCAGGGTCGTGAGTTCAAGCCCTGCATTGGACATGGAGCCTATTTAAAAAAAAAAAAAAAAAAAAAAAAAACAACTCTAATCTTTTGTAGGGGGCATTTGGAGCCCTCCAATTAAATTTATATTATTGGGCAGTTACATTCTGTTTTTCATTATTACAAGCAGCACAAAAAAAGTCTGTAGCTAAAAATTACTTAGAAATAAACTTACAAAGGTATAGAAAAATCAGAATATCTAGATGAAAAAAAGAGCCAAAGTACTTTAAGATACATAAATGTGGTAAATTTACTCTTTGTAATGCACCAAAATTACTGTTAACTAAGGGAAGAGAAAACAGACTTAGGTTTTTGCTTTTGTTTGTTTGTTTGTTTTGTTTGTTTTTTTTTTTTTAAGAAATTATCATGTTGACCAAATTGCTTTGAGCCCAAAGGTTTGGTACCAGGAAAAAATAGTGTCATAGAAGCTAAGGAAGAATGCTGACCAGTGTCAAGGGCTATAGAAAAACAAACAGAAAGATTTAAATTTGTTTTATTATTATTCTTCCCATCCCAGGACCTGGTGTCAAAGATGCTTCATGTGGACCCTCATCAGAGACTGACGGCTGCCCTCGTGCTCAGGCATCCTTGGATTGTCCACTGGGACCAACTGCCGCAATACCAACTAAACAGACAGGACGCGCCCCATCTAGTCAAGGTGAGTGTCCCTATTCAGGCACTCTTTTCCACATGTTCTGCAGAAGACTTTGAGCTGCCCTCTCCATGCCCACACCACCTTTCCCTTTCCCTCATCCTGTTTCCATTTCTCGAATGGGATTCCCTTATAGTGAGTACTTTAGAAAAGAAAAAGTCGCGGTGCCTGGGTGGCTCAGTCGGTTGAGCATCCGACTTCAGCTCAGGTCACAATCTCATGGTTTGTGAATTCGAGCCCCGTGTTGGGCTCTGTGCTGACAGCTCAGAGCCTGAAGCCTGTTTTGGATTCTGTGTCTCCTCCTCTCTCTGCCCCTCCCCTGCTCATGCTCTGTCTGTCTCTCAATAATAAGTAAACGTTAAAAAAGAAAAGGAAAAGTCAAGGCACACCAAAATATCACAATAAAACTGGTTTAAGGGGCGCCTGGGTGGCACAGTCGGTGAGTTCAAGCCCCACATCAGGCTCTGTGCTGACAGCTCAGAGCCTGGAGCCTGCTTTGGATTCTGTGTCCCCCCCTCTCTCTGCCCCTCCCCTGCTCGTGCTCTGTCTCTCTCTGTCTCAAAAATAAACAAAAACATTTTTTAAAAGTTAAAAAAAAAAAACTAGTTTAAGAATGACTTCTGGGTCACCTGAGTGGCTCAGTCAGTTAAGCGTCTGACTTTGGCTCAGGTCATGATCTCACGGTTCATGAGTTCAAGCCCCGCATCAGGCTCTGTGCTGACAGACAGCTCGGAGCCTGGAGCCTGCTTCAGATTCTGTGTCTCCCTCTCCCTCTGCCCCTCTCCTGCTTGTGCTCTGTCTCTGTCTCTCAAAAATAAAAGAAATGTTAAAAAAAATTTTAAAAAAGAATGACTTCTGAATTTATCATTCAGATAAGCTTAAGCATTTCCTAATTTTTTTCTATACTTTACTTTCTTATGCAAAACCCAAAACAAACTTTGAGGTCACCAGTGGTGGCAAAATACAGGTTCCAAAGAGCATGCTTTGCTACCTCTCACATTAAAGGATTGCAAAGAAACAACAAGTTGAATAGTCCTGAGAAAAGTGAGGACTGCTTGTTATAAGACCATCCCTGTCCTTTCTCATCCATAATTTCAGCCACCCACATTTGCATCTTCAACTTTAGGTAAATCAGAGGGTTTGACCAGGGTGGTTGTTTTCATTATGAGCCCTATTAAATCTGTATACGTTTTCATATGAAGAAAATAGGGAGGGGGGAATCTCAATTTCATATTCTGTGTACATATGACTACCCATTGTCGTTTGTGTTATGACCTTTCTTTCCTGTTTTCAGGGTGCCATGGCAGCTACGTATTCTGCTTTAAACCGTAATCAGTCGCCGGTTTTGGAACCAGTAGGCCGTTCTACTCTTGCTCAGCGGAGAGGTATTAAAAAAATCACCTCCACAGCCCTGTGAAGTGACCTCACTGAGATATTTGGTACCATGGTGTAAGCTGATAGCACAAGTTCTGGCGACAGGTAGCACATATCTGAGAGACACCTGCAAGCACACACTGTCCCAGCTGGTACCCATAATGCTGCTGCTCCTGCTGCTGCTCCTGCTTCCGTCTCTTCTCGCTTTAAATGATTGTTAGCAAGTTAGATTTTCCTGGAGCTTCGGATGAAATGAAAATGGAAACATGATGAAGACATATTCACTGAATCAACGAGAATAATGAACATATGAATACCACCTAAAAATACACTGAATAAAGTACTCTACACCATATAGCATTATTTTTATAGGAAATATTTCATGTCCCTGAAATATTCTTTGTTAGTTATAGGGATGGACAGTTTATGTTAAGCACTTAGCTTAAACAATCCGTTTCTATTAGCACTGTATCCCTTGTGCCATCCAACATTTTGTATGTTTTTGTAAACAGTTCATATACAGTACATTTCTGTACTGCTTTCTTTAATGTATACATGCTTTGTTTAACTTGGAATCTATTATTATTAATCAATTGACTATTAAATCTGGTTAAATAGTTCACCTGGATTAACAGTATTGTTGGACAGCCCTAAAAATGGCCAGATTGTGGAACAGCTGTTGAATGTAATACTTCCAAAATGTACATATCTTTCCCCATGTCTGTTTCACTGGTTCGTTCATTTGTTTGTTTCTTAAAGTCAGGTGCTTTGTCAGACTAACCTAGAGAGCTGTTACGGTAGAGAAAGTTATCACATGTGTGTGGCATGACATCAAGAGTACAACTATGAAGTTAGTCCATATACGTTGCAACTCCTTAGGGTTTTTTTTTCCTTAGTTGAGGAAGTAGTTCTTGCACTTTTAATCTTGAATAGTATCCATATTTAGTATTTGGCATATAATTTGGGATTTTGCCAGTATACATCAGGCCTTTAAGAGTTATGGTGAAGAGATTGGCAAAGGAAAATTTAGCAACAGGTCATTCAAGTCCCATTGGATCTTTCATATTTAAATAGATCAAGTTGCAGAATTTCGCTTATGAATAACAGGATACATGTTCTTGTATACCTGCAAGAAAAGTATGCTTTTTTTGGAAAAAAGGTAAATCATAATGAGTTCTGTCCCATTACAATGCTCTATATTAAACACTAATTTGAATGTAATAAAGGCCACCAGCCTCTATATGAAATTGGATTTAAACTTTTTTATTCGAGGGAATAAAACATTCTTGATCAAACAATATCTGTTCTCACCTGAAATCATAGCTAAGGTAGGCTAAGTGAATGTTCACCATTGAGTGTTTTCTGAATTCCTTCTGATGATTTACAGCCTTATAATTTTTCCTTTAACTTCAGAACTGATCAGCTTTCATAGTGGTCACTGGGTCTGCTTCGATTACAGTATTCATTATCTACATCTAATCTGGGTAGTTTTCACAGTTTCATTTAATTAAGGAAACTTTTGTATCCATTATTACCTGTATTTTGGTCAAGCTATCTACCATACATCAATTTATAATATGAAAAACATGAACAAAGAGAAAGTGATTTAGCTTAGCCTTATCAGAAATGTACCCAACGGATCTTAGTCATGTACTAAGCCATTTACATCAGAAGTCTTTTTCTCCTGCCTGAAGCTTTAAATCTTCTCTTGAAAGTACAAAGCCAAGAAAGCATACTTTAGTTAAATGTCTTGGAAGCCACTTATCATTTCTTAATTTCTCCTCTGTGCAACTAAAGAGAAAGGGAGAGTCTGTAACATTAATTTTGCTTAAGTGACACAAAATGATTATCACATCGAAATCAAATGTAAGTTTATCTTCTAAATAAAAAACATATAGGAGGAAGGATTTCAGAAGATCTAGTAGAAGAAAGTGTTTTTTTTTTTTTTACAAATGCTAACTATCAAAAACTGCTTCCCATTGCCTGGAAAGAAACCTTTTTTTTTCCTTTCTCTCTCTATTCAGTATTTCAAACTATGACCATCCCAAATTCTTGTCACTTTTAAAATGTTAATGTAACTCTGGACAGAAAAAAGATACATTTGCAAATTTTGGACACTGTTGCAATTCCATAATTGCTTAGGTGTTTTGTCCATCATAATCTTAGAACCAGAAGTAAATGTGTAAACCCTTATAAATTATCTAGTCCAGCTTTCTCATGTTGCATGTAAAGAACCTAAGACCCAAAGCAAAGACTTCTCATTTGGTTTTTTACCCTCATAACACCATGCTGCCTTCCCTTCATATTATCACCCAACCAGGAGCAGACTTGTTCAAATCATATATATATATATATATAGTTCTTAGGACATTTACTCTACTGGTATATGAATGCCAAATTGATTGCTCTCAAAGATATTGCCTTCTTTGCCTACTCCAGCTGCCAGTTTTATTGGAGAATATCAAGTCATATGTTCACACAAGTGAAGGCTTTTGCCTAAAATGCAGTTCATAACCTTAATTTATTTCATCTGTGGTCCTGGGTTTCCTATTGCCTTTGACTTAGGCAAGTTGGCCAACAATTGTGCTCTAAATGTAGTGCTTGCACCGGGTTTACCTTTTCATTAATTTCTGAGTCCACTTCTTCTGGGCCCTTCACCAGTTAGTTCTGCTGGTTACCAGGGCTTCTCCCAGAAAGGTTTAAGTTCAGTCTTAAAGATATTTCAGTGTGAAAGAAGGAACGAAACTATCAGGCCACTTTTACAACCCCCCTCTTAGCTTATAATCCAAAATAATACCTAGAATTGAAGATTGCATTTAACTTTGCCAAGCACACGCTGAAAAATATGGATTACACTACCATGTGTTTTATATCTTCTCTTTCAAGTGATGATGTTAAATTAAGGTAAGTTTTGTCCTTTTAATTTTTTATGTAACTCGTTTCAGCTCCTTCTAATTTATAGAGATGCCTCTTTCTAAGTACAATAATAGACCCTTCCTTAACTTTAACAGTTTTGATGTGGATTTGTTCATTCACATGCAACCCCAGAAATCCAAAAATGTAGTGATTTTGCCAGGGCACAGAATCAAGATGCTTCAAGGTTAATGTGTGGGAAAAGCCATTTAGTGAGTGGTGTGGTGTGTATGCAGTAGAGATTCACATTTCACATGCCCAGGGCTGCCAAGTATGGGTTTGAATCAACCGTTTCTCACCTAATTTTAAGAAGTCGTTGCTGTTGGGGCCAGGACACATTATGGGAGGTGGAGCTAGCCTGTTTGCTGTGCCCTGCACCCTCAGTACAGGAAAGACTTATAAGGGGAGTGGGGTGCAACGGCTTCATGAGTAGGCAGAATGGGTTGGGTTGGAAAGGGGCTGAGGGGTCCAGCCTGGGATGAGAGCAGAAAAGAATTCAAGATTTGGGAGCCTTGGTACAGATGTACTTAATCACTATGGGAGTCAGCAATATATATCTCAACATGGCTTTGATATTCTCTACTTGCTGGCCTTTATAAATGAACACTTTTCAGCTCGCTTTACCGTATTTTATAGAGAAAATTCTCATGGTAGTATCAAGCGTTTGTGAGATTTATGAAGGCATTAGGACAGATATCTCAGGAATGTGAAGGGTTAGAAAAGGTCTGTTTTCAGTGATGAACAAATGCGACGGGTTCCATGGTTGACCCGTGGTGCTTAAACCAAGAGGTTCCAATTCTAGTCCTAGAGTTCTGTCCCTCCAGAAGCTTCAACTCCTTGTGACTCACAAACTAGATGTATACTTTGAGTTTTAGTTAATTCACAGATAAGTTGACTTCACTCAGTACTTATATTTCAATTAGTGAAAATAGTCCTCTCTTCACCTCCAGATTGCTTACATTTTGCTGGTTTCCCCAAGTGACCATTGGTGGAGACCAATTAATGAAGGAATGAGATTTGCTTTCTTGCGACTATGGTATTCTGCAGAGCCACGTTTAACCACTTTTTCTAGTGAAGAATCTACAGAATTATAGTACCTAAATATGGATGGCCAAGAAAAATTTGTATCTACAGTGTGCTTTATGTACTTCTGACACTGCTGTATTTTGTGTGGTCAGGTGACTTGTAACTGGTTCCAATGTGACTGAGTGTTCTCAAAGAATTCTGGTAATTAAGTCGACTTAATTTTCTTAAGCCTTGTATTACTATCAGTCTCATATTTACCACTTTGATTCTAGTCTTTTAACTGTTCATAACAGGGCATACCAAGGGTTGGGATGAGAGTCTACTTCCTACCTCTTAAGGCACTTTCCTCATTATTTTGCCATATAACCTTGAAGTGCATGATAAGCTGTTTAAATGTCCATGACTTCTCTCAGAGCAACTAGCAAAGTATATGACATTGAATAGAGATTAGTGGAAAGGAAAATTTAGAGACTAAATTCAGAGATGCAGACCTCAAGAAAACCTCTTGAGAGCATGTACCATTTGAATACAAAATATGTAAACGTATGTGAGAGGAGAAGTCTCTGTAATAGTCTAAGTAGATTAGTTCATTATCTAATGGAAGTGAAAATCTTTACTCCTATTATCACTATAGTACTGAATGAACTGTATACTGAGTTTTTCAAACAAGTATTTAAAGTAGAACTTTTAAATACAAAGCAAGGGCATAAGGATAAAGGTTTTGGTTTATGTTTCTCTAAGTGTAGTTTACCATCTAAAGATATATATATATATATATATATATATATATATATATATATATATATATATATATAATTGCCATTCCTTGGCATCCTTATTAATTGTGGGTGATGAGGTTTTAATTCTTAAAATTATGTACATGTATTAGGTTTATCTTAACTCTTACCCTGAGCAAAAGGGAAGGTATACGCCTAAGGGTTGTAATTATTTTGCATTTCTGGCCTTGGGTGGGAATGGGGTGGGCATCTACTTAAACAGTTTTTAAAAAAGAAAAAAAATCACAAGTATTTTTCTACTATTATACATGATCTTACTTTATACTAGTTTCTCTCTAGTGAGGCATGCCAGAAGCCCAAGGTACCTTATCATGAGTTCCTATGTGTTGTACCTTTTATCGGTGGTCAAATCACATCAGATGCTTGGCACCTGCTGCCATAATTATGAAATGCTTGTAAAGGATTAAATATCACTGAATACTTTAAATTGTTTTACTTAAGAGTTTAATCTGGGAAGTTTTCAAATCATACTATTAATGTGTAATCTAAGCTCTTTCAGATGTATCCATGAATAATCCTGGAACAATATTGCTTGTATTCCTGTCACAGAACAGGTTTTGTAATCTTTAAAAGAAATGAAAATTTATATAATAAAGTTTCAAATAAATGCATGTATGTCATTTATCAGGTCATTTCAATTATATGATAATCCTTCATATTGCCAAATTCTATCCAAAATATAGTATCAGTCCATATTGGACTGATAGAACTTAAAATAGGAATGTTTCTGAGTTAAGTGCAAAATAATTTTTGTATGCAAAGTCTTGGTTAGCCCAAAGAGTATCACATCAGACTCCTAAGTCATAGACCTTACCCAATACCAAACTTGAGTAATGATTCAAAGCATACAGAGTGATCACCAGGCACAGATGAAACAAGCTTTTCTTGGAGAAGTCCAAGATTATCAGACTGAGCTCCAAAATACCCTTTTTCTTTCTCATTATGGTGCATTTTGGATTCAGAGTTAAAGGACAAGTTTCCTTCTGAGCAATGTATGTGGAGACATTGCTTAAATCATTTGGTTTTGCAACATCTTTTTTTTAATTCCTAATTGCACAAATGATGAGCCCCCATTCTCCAGCCAACCATGCTTCATAAATCCATAAATTCCAAGTTTTACAATGAGCCATCTCTATAGACCAAATGTATCTTACTAAAGGCATTTTAGAGATAAGGACTTTTCGTTTTCTTTCTGCTAGTAAATATCATTGGCACATATAAAAGGAAATTTGATTGAGGCCATTGAATCCTGGTAGAGAGGGAATAGGTTATAGGCCTACAGTCAGCCCTTTCCTTCCCAGTTGACATTTTTAGTATTTTTTTTAATATTATGATGGTGTATTTATTAGTAGCTCAGGTTCCCATAACAAAATACCACAGACTGGGTGGCTTCAACAACAGAAATTTATTTTCTCACAGTTCTGGAGTCTGGAAGTCGAAGATCAAGGTGCCAACAGGGTTGGGTTCTCCTGAGGCCTCTTCTTGGCTTGCAGATGGCCATCCCCTTGCTGCCTCTTCACGTGGTCATCCCACTCCTGGTGTCTCTTCCTCTTATAGGCACACCAGTCATATTGCATCAAGGCCTCACCCAACAGCCTCATTTTAACTCAGTTACCTCTTTAAAGAGCTTAACTCCAAGGTACAGGGGGTAAGGGCTTCAACATATGCATTTGGAGGAAGACATAGTAGAGCCCCAAACAGACAGTTTAGGGACTATCCACTTGGGTTAATTTAGGGAGTTAGGTTAAGATGGAGAGCTTCAAGGTCTACTTGGCATTATACAGAGGCAACATGGGAATGTTACTGTATTTGTTTTCTGCTGTTGTAACAAATCACCACAAACATAGTGGCTTAAAGCAATGCAAATTTATTATCTTCCAGTTCTATAGGTCAGAAGTCAAATATGGGTCTCACTGGGCTAACACCAAGGTGTTGGACAGGCCAAATTCCTTTCTGGAGGCTCCAGGGGAGAATTGTTTCCTTGCCTTTTCCAGTTTTTTAAGGCCACCTGCCTTCCTTGCCTTGTAGCCCCCTTCCTCCATCTTCAAAACTAGCAACAGTGGGTGGAGTCATCTTCACATGAATCTCTCTGACTCCTCTCTTCTGCCTTTTCTTCACCTTTAAGGACTCATGTGATTGACCCCCTCAGTTAATCCAGAATAATCTCCCCATCTCAAGGTCAACTGACTAGCAACATTAATTGCATCTGCAACCTTAATTCCTTTTACCATTGTAGGATAAACATATTCAGTTTCCAGGGATCAGGACATGGAGATCTTTGGGGTCCATTAGCCAGCCTACCAAGGTTATCTAGAGAAACATGTGGCTCCTCAGAAAAGCCAGCATGGAGCAGCAGTTTTTGCCATGGTCACTCTTCAGCTTTGTAGATCTGGAAATTTTGTTACTCCACCCTAAAATAATAGAATTGACTGACACTAGCAAAATTAGGTGAAGGAAGTGCAGGGTGCTATAGGGGTATATAGCAGAGTTGCCTAAGGATCAGGGCAGACCTTCTAAGAGAACGATGACTTATGCTGCAATGTAAAAGGGGAAGGAAGGGTAGAATGGAATGTACAGAGAGAGTAAGAGACAGTCAAGAAAATAAAAAGTTCTGTATGAATGGAATTTAAAACATAAGAAGATATAAGGTTCAAGAGATAGGAGCCAAATCATTAGAAATAGTATGTTACAGGGGTGCCTGGATGGCTTAGTAGGTTAAATGTTAAGACTCTTGATTTTGGCTCAGATTATGATCTCATGATTTGTGAGTCTGAGCCCCACATCAGGCTCTGTGCTGACAGCTCAGAGCCTGGAGCCTGCTTCAGATTCTGTCTCCCTCTCTCTCTGCCCCTCACCCACTCACAATATGTCTCTCTCTCAAAAATAAACATTAAAAAAATAGAAATAAATTTTAAAAAAAGAAATAATAAGTCATATTAAGGAATTTGAATTTTATACCTTTGGCTTCTCCCCACGACCTTACCCTGAATCCTAATTCTTTTTTTCCTCTACTACCAGGCTGAACCTCATTGCCCTATAGTTGGTCACGTGAATTTCTACCTCAGAAGCATCCTGAACTTCCTTACATCTTTGCTTTTATACTGTACTTGAGCAGTAACTGGTATTGTTGGGAAAAAACATACAATTTTGCAAATTGCTACCACTGCAAGTTTATGTTTTCTGATCTCAACTAAGCTCTCAGTACCATTTGTCAATTCTTTCATTTCTCCTTGGTCAGATCCATTTTCCAAGTTCTTTTGTTTTTTAATTTTTTTTTTACATTTATTTATTTTTGAGAGACAGAGAGAGACAGAGCACAGGTGGGGGAGGGGCAGAGAGAGAAGGAGACACAGAATCTGAAGCAGGCTCCAGGCTCTGACCTGTCAGCACAGAGCCCAACGAGGGGCTTGAACCCACAAGCCATGAGATCATGACCTGAGCTGAAGTCTAACTGACTGATCCACCCAGGCACCCCTATAGTCTATTCTTAATAAAGAAGCTGAAATGATCTGTTCAAAACCTACCGAGGATTATAACAAGTGATCTGGTCTCCTTCCCGCTCTGATTTCATCTGCCCCAACTCCCCCTGACTTACTGTGTTCTAGCCACACTGGCCTTCTTGAATATGCCAAACATGCTCCTACTCAGGGTCTTTGTCCTCTGCTCAGTACCTGTTTCCCCCTATGATGTCCCTATGTCTAACCTCTTTTCAAGTGATTCTGATGATTAGTCAAATGTGGTAACCATCCTATAATGGAAAAATGAAGCCTGATTTTTTTCTCTCCTTTGGGGTTTTATACTGAGTAATTGGCAGGGACTTTTGGTTTTTAAATATTTGAACTTTCAGATACTTTGGAGTCTGATTCCTTACCATGTGCTAGGCACAACTGCTAAATTGATACATTATATCAATTTAATTCCCACAGCAACCCAATATGGTAAGTACTATTCCTATACCCAATTTACAGCTGAGACACTGAGACTTACAAATTGGTTAAGTAATTTGTCCATGGTCATAGAGTAATAAATTGCTGCAAAGTTGCATTTGAACCCAGCTCTGACTTCAAAGCCCAAGTCCATAATCATTTGGCCTTGAAGCAAAATTTAAATAAATTTCATAGATATCCTTCATCCTCAATTGTGAATATTGCAAAATATTGCAAATGGAAAGAGAAACCCAGAACTTTAAGTACCCATCATCTTTTAGTTTCCCTCTAAGAAATGTATGTCATTGGTTTCTCATCCTCAGCTCTATTAGTATTTTGGGCTATGCTGTGTTTGGGGGCCTGTACTGTGCACTGCAGGATGTTTACTAGCATTCCTGGCCTCTGTCCACTAGGTGCCAGCAGCAGCATTCCCCAGTTGTGACAACTAGAAATACTTTAGACATTGTCAAATGTCCCCAGTATAGAACCACCGTTTTCAACAATTATACTTCATTTCTCTGTCACTGAGGTATGTCCATTTCCCTAGAGAGATAATGCTGAAACCCTAATGGTTGCAGAAAGGTGATTTATTTAGGGGTGCCTGGGTGGTTCAGTTGGTTAGGCATCCGACTTCGGCTCAGGTCATGATCTCATGGGTTGTGAGTTTGAGCCCTTCATCGGGCTCTGTGCTGACAGCTCGGTGCCTGGAGCCTGCTTCAGATTCTGTGTCTCCTCTCTCTCTGCCCCTCCCCTGCTTGTTCTCTTTCTCACTCTCTCTCTCTCTCTCTCATAAAAATAAATAAACGTTAGAATTTTTTTTTGAAATAAAGGTGATTTATTTGAAATAAATTTACTTTATTTTTTAAAGTTATTTATTTTGAGAGAGCACACACACATAAGCAGGAGGGGGGGGCAGCCAGAGAGAAGGAGAGAGAGAGAATCCTAAGCAGGCTTTCCACAGTCAGCACACAGAGCCCAATGTGGGGCTCAAGCTCATGACCTGGGCCAGAATCAAGAGTCAGATACTTAACTGACTGAGCCACCCAGGTGCCCCTAAAATAAGTTTACTTTATAGTGAAGCTATATGTCCTGCATAGTCAGCTGTATTAGTTGGCTGGGATTACTATAACAAAATACCACAAACTGAATATGCCTTAAACAGCAAAAATTTATTTTCTCACAGTGTTAGAGGCTAGATGTCTGAGATGAAGAGGTCTGCACTTTTGGTTTCTTCTGAGGCTCCTCTCCTTGGCTTGTTGACCTTCTCGTTCACATGGTGTTCCCCTCTGTGCCTGTGTCCTAATCTCCTCCTCTTCTTTTTTTTTAAGTTTATTTATTTATTTTGAGAGAGAGAGAGAGAGAGAGAGAGAGAGAGAGAGAGAGAGAGAGAGAGAGAATCCCAAGCAGGCTCCACAGTGTCAGCTCAGAGCTTGAACCTATGAACGGCCAGACCACCCAGGTGCCCCTAATTTCCTTTTCTTATACAGACACCAGTCAATATTGCATTCGGGCCCACCTTAATGAATTCATTTCAACTTAATTACCTCTTTAAAGACCCTACTTCCAAATACAGTCACATTCTGAGGTGTTAGGGGCTAAGAATTCAACATATGAAATTTGGGAGGGCACATTTCAGCCCATAACACTGAGTTTGTCTTCTCCCCTCCCTCCCTTCTTGTGTATATTGAGCACCCACTGTGTGGCAGACATTGTGCTAACTGGTGGGAATAGTAAGCAACAGATGTAATCTCTGCCTACAGTGAGGTAGGGAAGACATATTTATAAAGTAATAAGAAGTGTCATGCAGATATTATGCCTGGGTAATGGGAATGACAGGAAAGCCTTGCCCTTCCCCTCAGGGCCCCAGACCTGGTCGGGCAGGTGAAAGGGCCAAGTTAAAACTAGCTGTGAGATTAGTTAATGAGTCAGCAGCTCAAACCCAGAGACAGGGGTTTGTCACAAAGCAGCAGAGAGGTCTGATGTCAGCCAGCAGCGGGCGCTAACTGAATCCGTCCTTTACTATGACGCCTGGGCCCCGCCCACTCCCTCCGTGACTCCTTCTCCTCCCCGCTCACGGCCCCGCCCCCTGCGTGTTTCTGCGAACTACCGCGAACGCTTCAAAAGCGCGTCACCCTCCGCCCTAACAATGGGGGTCAGTCGGCCACGCCTGCGCCATAGGGCCGGAGAGGTGGGGGCGGGTCAGCCGGCGTTGGGAGGCGGGGGAAAGTGACGCAAGCAGTCGCGACGCCATTTGCTGCGGCTGAGCGTGGGCGCAGGCGGATCTCGGAAGAAGTCGGTTGCGAGACTCTCCCGCGCACGCGACCCGGCCTCGCTTGGCTGTTTGGTACCGTGCGGTCCCACGCGTCGCCCTTGGGGCCCCTCGGAAGAGTCGCTGCTGCCGCCGCCACCACCACCACTCGGATAGGAGTCGGAAACGCCGGGAGGCCGCCGTCACCGCCATGCCCAAGAATAAAGGTAATGCTGCCTTGGACCCCGGGACCACGACTCCGCTCGGCCCGGTCCTGTCCGCGGCGCTCCGTATTGCCCAGGCCGCAGTGATCTTACACTCCTCTCTGCCTGCAGGCGGCTGGACGATCCACACGCGGTTTGGGGCTTGGGAAAGGAGCTGAGAAGTTACTCTTGTGTACCAGTTTGGTCACATTGGGGTGGAGCCGACGCCATTTTTGTAGGGCCTCCTGCGGGAGAATGTGGGCTTTTGCTCCCGATTCGCGCCAGACTGACCGCGGCGCTTTATGGACCTGTGGGGAGACCTCTCCCGGGCGGCCAGGGTTTCACAAATGGGAGCCTTTGGCCTTCCTGGGCAACGAGAGTTAAGCCCTGGAAGCAGTTCTTAACTTTGAAAGAGTAATGCCTGCTTTAGTGATCAGGTACTCCTGCATGGGTTTCTTTATAAATAGTTGAGTGTTGTTGAGACTACTCCCTCTCCCTTTTACACAGTGACTGAAACCTTAATGCGTATTTACATATTTAGGGTTCATGTCTAGAGATTTACTCTTCCCCATCCCTTTACGGCGTTTACCTTTTTTTTTTTTTTTTGGAACACTTTCATATTTAACCAGGTTTTCTTATTTTTGCTTCAGATCTTGTATATATTGTATTAGGAGTAAAGACCTTTAAGTTTTCTCCATTCTGAGGCTAAACGTCCACAAATTATCAGTCTTGAAGATGTTTATTTGGAACTTCCAAAATGGAAGGCCTAATCTACCTAAAAGCGGAAGAGTCTTAAAGAAATTATCCCCTTTTTTAGACTTCAGGAGACTTCTGTCTTTTTAAGTATCTTTATAATTTCTCCAAGGAAATTGTGCCAGTAGAAACAGGGAAATCATTGTGTTTCCCTCAGGAGAGGAGCGTATTACACAACCCACGGGAAGTTTCCTTTGGTTATTAATCCTTCAGACCCTTGCCTGGACCCAGGCCTACTTCTGTTCTCTTTTCTACTTCACAGACGGCTCCAGGGATTTTACCTGATTTCCTCTTTGCCTCTATGGCCACTCATTTTATCCCTTGGGGTACTTGCTTGCAGTTCTGTGCAAGATTTGGTGCAGTTATCTCAAAATGTAGCTTGCAGACCCTTTTTGTAGCATTTTACTGTTAATTTTTCTGGGGTAACCTGTCTAATGTCTTATTTCCTCTTAGATGGTAATTGGATCACCTCAGTAAGTATCTCATTCTCCCTTTTATTTCTAGTGAGGAGGCTTCCAATTCCCTCACTAGATTGTAAGCTATAATAGACAGTAATGGTATCTGTCTTAATCACATTGAATTGCTAGCACTTGATACTTAGTAGATGCTCAATAAATACTTGTTGGATTAAGTCACCTTCCTTTTGTTGACTTCACTCTCGGATGAATAATAATAGGTTCTACGGGAACAGGACTTCTGCATTAAACTTATACATTAAATCACATCTAGTTCACTAGCCTCCTTTAAAGTTGTATTCCATTACATGGCAGTAAAATAGGGGAGTGATCAGGGTATGGTTAGTTCTGATGAATTGGCAAGCAATAGATCATTCTTTATAAATAATATTTGACGCGTACGAAAAATATAACAATATAGTGAACACCTGGGAATCCATTATTCTGAACTTGAGAAATTAAAACACAGGATCAGTTAAAACCCTTGGTCTCTTCCCCTGTCTTCCTGTTTCTGGAAGTAACCACCATTCTGAATTTGGTGTTTATCATTCCATTACATGTAAAACCAATCTGTTACCTTAGAGGAACAGTGCTTTTCAAGACCCCTGGATTTTATAAGATGAGGTTTACTAATGTAGAAATAAATTCATGGGGTTTTCTTTGTTTTTCTTTATTGGAAGAGCCAGAAGTCTTCTGAATATAATCTTGGTGGTGATTTCACAAGGATATAAATTGCCAAGAACTGTGTGTTGAATGAGTTTTGCTTTGGACTGATTGTCACCAGCTTATTTCCTCTAGAATCCTCTAGATTCTTTTTAGCTTATTACCTCAGAAAAAAAGGGTATCCTTTGGTCCACTCATGACAACCATTTGGGGTAAGGTGTTCCCACACTTTGAGGAAGTTACTGCCTTTGATTTTAAAATTGCCCCTCCTTTAGGAATGTATAGACTACCCTTGACGGATTCATTCAAAGAATTGCCCAGCTCTGTATATAATAATTCAGTAAACAAAGCCAGTAAGATCCTTGCCCTAAAGGAGCTTTCACTCTAGTTTGAAGATCTGGCTTGAATGATTAATGGCTTGAAGCCAGAGATAACTTTACTCTTCCTAGGAAAGCAGTTTGGGTTTCCCTGAAGAATGCCTCACATACTGAACTCTAAGGACTCTGGGTGGGTCCGGATATAGAGGTCCACCTGACAATAGCACAAAGCATTACGAGACTGCCCCTAGGACTCATTAAGTTCACTGGATTCTAGAAGTTAATGTGTCTGTCTTTGCAGTGGCCAGGTGCACATTCATTATTTTGTTTGGACTATGAACCTTTTGCTGCTTCCAGGTTCTTTCCATGAGTTCTTTAGTATCACTACCACTTACAGTCTTTCTCCTACCTTTTGAAAATGGCCATCAATGTGGTTTAGTAGGTTCTGGAATGGGAACAAAGTGCTGTGGAGAGAGACTCTAATATGAGGGTCAGGAACAAAAAGATCAGGTTTGAGACTCTTCACCCACACACCCTGAAATAATAAATGAGTTAATTGTCTGATCTTCAGTGAACTCCCTGGTAAACTGGGGATAAATGTTATTACTTCATAGGGTGATTATGACAAGTAAATGGGTGACTTTATCATATAGTGATTAAGAGTATAGTTAAGTGGGGACATACTGCTCACTTCAAATCCCAGATCTCACTTCATGTGATATCGCCTTGGATAAGTCACTTAACCTTTCAAAGACTATCATCTCTTGTGAAATAAAGACAAAATAGTACCTGTCTCATAGGCATAGTTTGGGCATAGTAACTTAAGGGTAAGTTACTGGGACAGTGAGAAATCTGCTTGGATTGAAGTATAAGATAGTGGAAGGGAAGTATTGAGAGGTAGGCTGGCTTATTTATAGGTTGAGAGATTTATGTTCCGTAAGGTGATCATGTTACCACTAACAGAAACGGGAGTGTTAAGGACCAGTTTTGTAAAGAAAAAATGAGTTTTGAATAAAATCTTGAGCTTGAGATGACAGTAGCCCATTCACTGGACCCATTGTAAATATGAAACCAATGCTTAGTTGAAGTAGAGGGGCTGAGATACAAAATTAGCATAGAAGTGATAGGTAAGAGAAAATTTAATTTCCTTAGAAAGTGGGTTAGCAGATGGTGGGACTTTGGAATTAATGAAGCTCCAGAGGAATAGGCATAATGTGGGGTGGGGGCTGGTAAAGATCCAGAATAGTGCAAGTGGTGGCGCACCTGGGTGGCTCAGTTGGTTTAGCATCCGACTCCTGATTTCGGCTCAGGTCATGATCTCACAGTTCATGGGTTTGAGCCCCAGGTGAGCCCCATGGAGCCTGCTTGGGATTGTCTCTTTCTCTCTCTCTCAAAATATATAAACTTTTAAAAAAAAAAATAGTGCAAGTGGCCCTGTAAGAAAAAAAGAGAGTCGGGAAGTGATGGGTATTGTCATCATTGAAAGTATGAAAAACAAAGGGAGAGGGAGAATTACGGGTTTTTTTTAAGGATATCAGGAGATAGAAGAATCTAGAATTCTAAATGGTAGAAGCAAGGTGGAGGTGTTTACATCTTCTGTTCTAACTCCCTCATTTTACGTAGTCTGAGATCCTGAGAAGTTTTTTGTGAAAGCTCCATTCATCCTTTGCTTTTCCCTCCCTCTACATCTGGTCATAATTCTCTTGTTTCCATCTCAGAAATATTGTTCCTGTTTGTCTTTTCTTTATGGCTAGGTTAGGCCTGCTTCTTGGTACCTGTAATAAGGACAATAACCTTTTACCAGTTTTCCCACCTAAAGGATCATATACCTCTGCTTTTGGTTGAAGTATTTTTTTTTAAATTTTTGAATAGTAAATACATTCGCAGTTCAAATTTCAAAATGTGAAAAGTGCAGTCTCTTTCTAGAACATGTCCTGTTGCCAAACAGTTCTTCTCACAGGTGGTCATTGTTAAGCTTTTTGCATATGCCTTTCCAGAAGTATTTTATGTATATACAAGCAAATATGAATATGCATTTTTCTTTTTTTACACCAATGGTAGCCTTCTACTCTTCTTCACCTTGTATTCATTTTTAAATTTACATTTTGAAGAATTTTGAATATATACATATGTACAAAAGTATACTAGTATAATATACATTTAGGTAGTTACCTCCTGGCCCCAGACACAATTCACAACTAAACTTGCACCAGCACCATCCACACCAAATCAGGATCCAGATTTGGTCTACACCTTGCTATTGGTAGATAATGTCTTTTAAGTCTGTTAAAAAATCTTTAAGTTCCCCATCTATCTGATTCTTCCCCCTTCCCCCCCAATAAGGTATCTAGTGAGGAAAACAAATTGTCTTCCTTTGCCCCCACTGTCTGGATTTTGCTGATTTCATCCCTGTTTTAGAGAGTGCGCTTGCTTGAAAGCAAGGGAGAGGGGCAGAGAAGAGAGAATCTTAAGCAGGCTTCATGCTCAGCATGATCCCACAACCTTAGTGATGAAATTTGAAGTGGGGTTCATGAGCAAACGGCTAAGAAAGAATTCTTCAGATGTCTTTGTGCAAAAAGGTGATTTTATTATAACACGGGGGACAGGATCCGTGGGTAGAAAGAGCTGTGCGCTGGGATTGTGAGGAGAGACTGATGATACACTTTTAAGTTTGTGGAGGCAGTGGGCGGGGGGATAGAAGATAGTTTCTAAGGAATTTCTGTATGCTGAAAGCAGAGTCTTATAGAACCCTGAAGATTTAGCTATTGTCAAGATAAGGTTGCATTTAGTTTTGGGGTTTTTTTTTTTGTTTTTTTTTTTAATGTTTATTTTTGAGAGAGAAAGAGTGTGACTTGGGAAGGGGCAGAGAGAGAGGGAGACACAGAATTCAAAGCAGGCTCAGTCTCTGAGCTGTTTGCACAGAGCCCTATGTGGGGCTTTAACCTATGAACCTGGAGATCATGATCTGAGCCTAAGTTGGACGCTAATCAGACGCTCAACTGAGCCATTCAGGCGCTCCAGTTGCTTTGGGTGTTTCATATCATGTAAACATTTATCGACATTAAGGCAGCCATAAACTCCTTGTGGAATGTTACATGCTGCAGGTCTCTGGTATCTATCAGAGTGGGCTGTAAGCTGTAAGGGGATTTAATTTAAACTACATTTTTCTTGCCTTTGTTTCCCTCATCACTGGTATCATGACCTGAGCCAAAATCGAGTTGATGCTCAACTGACTGAGCCACCCAGATGCCCCTGTTTTTTAATGGACTTTGTTTTTAGAGCAGTTTTACATTTGTAGAGAAATGAACAGAAAGTAGAATTCTCATATTCCCCCCCAGCATGTTGTTAACATGAGCCAGTATATATATTAGTAGGATCTGGCCTTTGATTTCTCCCAACCAGCCTAGCCAAGTCCATAGATTACATTAACATTAAGGTTCATTCCTTATGCTGTATATTGCATGAGTTTTGGCATATGTATAGTGACATGTATCCACCATTACACTATCATACAGAATAATAATTTCACTGCCCTGAAAACATTCCATTGTGTAGATGTACCACAGTTTATCCATTTGCCTACTGAAGGACATCTTGTTTGCTTCCAAGTTCAGGCAGTAATAACTTGCTTTTTTAACTTCAAATACTTGGCTCATTGAATCTTTGCTACAGCTATAAGGTAGAATTCAAATTCTGAAAGTAGCCAGAGTTGTTCTCCCTCCACAACAAAATCAGTATATCCCATTCCAGGAGCTGTAACTTGACCCCCTCACCTCCAGTCATCCTAATTGAACTCAGACCTTTCGTGGGGAAGTCTGGTAAAAGGGGTGGGGGACTATTTATTTATTTATTTAGAAATCTATCAGTAACTCATTGTAATATCTCCCACCCTGGCCTTTGTGGGCACCTGTGGGAGGGGTTCATTGAGCAGTGTGCTCAACCAGTGGTCATTATGATCTAGGAATTTTGGTCATTGAATGCAGATGTCCTTAGGGATTTATGTACTTTTATATAATATCTGCTTGCAGTTTGTATTTTATGACAGAAATAACCCAAAAGGAATTTCCAAGAAGGGTAGGGGAGTAATGCTATGTGTGTGTTTAGTATGATTGGAGATTGTAAATGTAATATGATTGTGTGACCACATTAAGTGAATTTTTAAATGTAAGTGATTTTTTAAAAGCGTGTTGTGAGTCATTTAGTTTCTTTACTATTTTGCAAATAATTAATGTCTTTTTCTTTAAAACCATTAGGTAAAGGAGGTAAAAATAGACGCAGAGGTAAGAATGAGAATGAATCTGAAAAGAGAGAGCTGGTGTTTAAAGAAGATGGACAGGGTAAGCGTTTCTGTAAGTGAGGGGGTTTTTTTAGTAGTAGTTTTCTTTTTTAAAATAGGGACTTTTCAGTTTCTAAACATAAAAGATATAACTTTGTAATCCTGAGCAATGAAATCATGTGTTCCTCTTTGTCCTCCATTTCTCACCCCCCCCCCCACCTCTCTAGAGCCTTTCTTTTAGTAATCAATTCTTGGTATGCTCTGTGTGTGTTGATTGGTGGCATTTTGAAAAAAAAAAAATTTTTTTTTAATGTTTATTTATTTTTGAGAGAGACAGAGACAGAATGCGAGTGGGTTAGGGGCAGAGAGAGAGGGAGACACAGAATCCAAAGGAGGCTCCAGGCTCCAAGCTGTCAGCACAGAGCCCGACGTGGAACTTGAACTCACAAGCTGTGAGATCATGACCTGAGCCGAAGTCGGACACTCAACAGACTGAGCCACCCAGGCGCCCCTATTGGTAGCATTTTTATAAACCTCTAGGTTTCATTGTTTTGCATGGATATTCATAACTAAGAAAGAATTGTACAGTTAAAAAAGAACTAAGCCTCAAAAGCTGTAGTTAACAATTCCATGATTTCATAGATTTTTTTTTTCTTAAGTAGGCTCCATTCCCAGCATGGAGTCCCAACGCGGAGCTTAAATTCACAACCCTGAGATCAAGAGTCAGACACTTAACTGACTGAGCCACCCAGTAAATGGTGCTACATAGTATTTTCATTAGACAGTGGATTTTTAAGGGATGAGTTAGAGGCCTTGGCCTCATTTCTCCAGTACTATTAGCATATAATTTCAGAAAACAGAATACAATAAAACCAAACAATTGACCTTTCCAAACTAAGATACATAACACTAGTTTCCCATATTTTTGAGCAATTTCTTTCTTTCTTTTTTTTTTTTTTTAATGTTTATTTATTTTGAGAGAGAGGAGAAAGCACGAGCCAGGGGAGGGGCAGAGAGAGGGAAAAGAGAGAATCCCAAGTAGGCTCCGTGTTGTCAGTTCAGAGCCCCATGCAGGGCTCAGTATCACAAACCATGAGATCATTACCTGAGCCAAAATCAAGAGTCAGACGCTTAACCAACTGAGCCACCCAGGTGCCCCACAACCCTTGAGCAACTTCAAAAGCTGCTTCGGAAAAATTGCAGTATTAATGCAATGAATTCCCTTAAACCCTTCGTGTGTGTGTATTTCCTGAACCATTTTAAAGTTAGTTGCAGGCTTCATGATACTTTTACCTTATTGTGTTTCTTAAGTATATTCTCTTACATAATCACAATAGAATTATCACGCTCAGACAATTTAGCATGAATACATTATATACGTAGTATATAATCTATTTTTGAAGTTGTCCAGTTATTGCAATAATTTCCAGCATATTTTAACAAAGAACTTTATTCGATTATCCTTTTATAGAACTTTGATGAATTTGTTCATGGCTGTGTATATATAAGCCACTAAAAATGAAACACATATTATGGCTAAAAGACTTTTCAGTTTCTTAGCCTTTCTCATTCTTCCCTCCGTTAATAGTTGATTTTACTGTGACCATCGCTTTTTCATTTTCCCCACTTTGGAAGACAGACTGCCTTTGAGTTGGCCTACCATGTTGAGGCTCTAGGTTCACTGTAGTCTGAGCAACTCACTTCAGCGTGTCAGCCCCACAGTTGAGCCTTTCAAAGTTAAGTCTCAGTGTATTTACAAATCAGTGGATATTCTCTGTGGGAGTCAGTCTTACGCACAACTTGAGTAAGCTCAAGGTTCTGAAGCAATACCCTCCCTTGCCCCCTAGTGACGGCCCCTTTGCAAGCTAATGAATGCTCATCATCCTCTCAGTTTTCCAAGTGGCAATAAAACTGCGTGACTTCCTGGGTTTCCTTTTGGGAAGGTTTTGATTAAAAGTTTGGCATTTTGCCTAAGTATCTTTCTGGCTTCACAAAAACTTTAGAATAATCCCTAATAATGAAATCTAATTTCACAAAGACATTACTAGCGTTAAAGCTACTTTTTATGTGTCACATATACCAAAAATTATGTTGGGATTAGCTTCTGAAGGTTTTGAGGGAAAGGAGATCCAAAATTGGGAGAGGATCCCAGTGTGAGAGATTGATGGGGTGTGATGTACATTTTGGGACATGCCACCTTGATCTCCAAAAGTAAAGCATACAGTTAAGGGGTGCTTGGCTGTCTCAGTCCAAAGAACCTGTGACTCTTGACTTTGGTCATGAGTTTGAGGCCCATGTGGGATGTAGAGATTACTTAAATAAATAAAACTTTAAAGCATACAGTTAAGAAGACCATAGTCATTCTACTTAAAATCAGTAGATAATTAAAGCATTTCTGATAGTAAAGACAGTTTGCCATAGAAATGGCATTATGGAATCTAGATTCTGGTTCTGCCATTGGGTTGGTTTTTCACTCCCTTGTATTTATTTTACTACACATTTATTCCTAACCAATATACCTATGTGTTCTAGTCAATTTTTTTTTTTTAATTTTTTAATGTTTTATTTATTTTTGAGAGACAGAACGGGAGCAGGGGAGGGACAGAGAGGGAGGAAACCCAGAATCCAAAGCAGGCTCCAGGCTCTGTTAGCACAGTGCCCAACACGGGGCTTGAACCCACGGACTGTGAGATCATGACCTAAGCCAAAGTCGGATGCTCAACTGACTGAGCCACCCAGGTGCCCCTGTGTTCTCGTCCATTTTATGTGAATTTTTAAGTTGCTGTTGTATGAAAAGTTGAACAGTATCCCATACACTTTTCTTTTCTCTCCCCCAAGAATATGCTCAAGTAATCAAAATGTTGGGAAATGGACGATTAGAAGCGATGTGTTTTGATGGTGTAAAGAGGTTATGTCACATCAGAGGGAAATTGAGGAAAAAGGTAGGTGTGGAGATTTGTTTTACTTTAAAATTATGATTAATGGGGGGAAATGGCTCTATAGTTTTTATGAGTCAAGGACCTCATTTTTGTAAATTACTCAAAGATTTCAGTAGAACAGTGATATACTATGATAAATCGAAACAGCAAATTCCATGATGATAACTTTATACGGATTCCATTTAAAGACTCATTTACGTCACCTATGTTGTTAGGCCCAAAATGTTTAACCTGAACCTAGTCATGAAGAATCAATCAACAAATCCAAATTAAGGGAGACTGTAAAACAAATGTCCAGACCCTTACTACAAGGTTAGTGACCTTAAAGTTGGGGGAAATGGGCAGCAGCAGCAAGAGGGCTGAGGGTGAGAACTATTCCAGTTGAATGGAGATTAAAGAGACCTAATGGTTAAATGGGGTAGGTGGCCCGTGTATGGATTCTGATTTGAGGGTGGGGGAAATCCTTGTAAAACATGTTAAGAAAATTTCAATATGAATTACATTAAGTGTTATGGTGATAATAAATTTCTGGAATTGTGATGCTGGATGGGCTTCCTTGGAAAGTAATGATTAATTTCCCATCATAGTGGGTGTTAAGGCCAATTTATTAGTCAAGTTGGGTAAAAGTCCCTCTGACTGATTTTATGGGTTATTTTAAGGAGGTTTGCCAGCTTTGTGTATGTGGGCTGGTTGAAGGAAGGGAGGGAAGGAGAAAACACATTTCTAACTTTATATTCTCACATATAATGGATAGATAACTAACCACCTGGAGTAATTCACTATTACAAATTACTAAATTTCTAATCATAATTCTTCTGGAATTAATGAACTCGTTTAGTTAAATAAGATCGTTCTGTGTGTGTGTGTGTGTGTGTGTGTTTTAACATTCCAAATTACAGATTTGAAACGTGCTCACCTGCTTAATAAAGTTTTTTGGGTTGTTTTTTTTCCTAATTCTGAATCTAGGTACTTCACCCACAGTTGAGTGAATAGTATTTTATGGAAAGACTGACCAAGTGTTGCTTTGATTCTGTATTTTTAAATGTAACATGCAGTGACTTTTCTTTCTTAGGTTTGGATAAATACCTCAGACATTATATTGGTTGGTCTCCGAGACTACCAGGTAAAAAATAATAATAATTTTTTTCATTGTTCACTTGATTGTATTTATGAGCCATTAATTCTTAGAACTTAAGTCATGACTGTTTTTGCCCAATTCCACCTCTTCATGCTCTTGATTGTTGTGTTGACAAACATTTCTTAAGGGCTAGTTATGTTTTCAATATTGTGCCTAGTACACTAGTCATCATGGTTCCCAAATGGCCAGTCTCTGGAGTCCACATTTTCACTGTGGAAAAAATAATAGGCAGTGTGAATTTTCCATCAAGCTATAAATGGTCCTTTTTCCCTTTTTGATATTTAAAAAGTTCCCTTTATTGGAATGAATGATGTTATATAGTTGTGGTTGTTTGTGTTCTTACTTGTTAAAGTAAAAATGTAATCTTAGGGTGGGCCTCACATGTCAGTTTTTCTTTTCTTTTCTTTTCTTTTCTTTTCTTTTCTTTTCTTTCTTTCTTTCTTTCTTTCTTTTTTTTTTTTTTTTAACGTTGATTTATTTTTGAGACAGAGAGAGACAGAGCATGAACAGGGGAGGGGCAGAGAGAGAGGGAGACACAGAATCTAAAACAGGCTCCAGGCTCTGAGCTGTCAGCACAGAGCCCGACGCGGGGCTCGAACTCACAGACCGTGAGATCATGACCTGAGCCGAAGTCGGATGCTCAACCGACCAAGCCACCCAGGCGCCCCTCTTTTTTTTTTTTTTTTTTTTTTTTTTAATGTGTACGTACTGAAATGAAAATATGGAAACTGCTGCTGTGGTGTATACAGCTGAATGAGTCAAACTCCCATCCCAAAAAATACTTATGGCTTGGTAGTGAAGAGAATAAGGCACACAAGTAATTACAGTACAAACCATGATAGAAGTGTGTGCTCTAAATTTGGATGAGCACTTAGGAGAGAAAATGATAGTTGCCCTTCATGATCTCAACCTGGAGACTGCTCATTGTGGGTCTGTGCAATCCATTTGGTTTCCACCTGTTAGAACTCATCACCATGTATTTAATCGTGTTGTGAGTGATGTTTCTATTCTTATAACCTTGATCATACTTTAATTTTTTAAAATATATATTCCAGAATAAAGAATTAAAATCTTTATTATAAATCAGTGGTTCTCAACCGTGAGTGAATTTGTTTCCTCCAGGGAACATTTGGCACTGCCTGGAGACATTTCTTGTTAAAACTTGCTGGCCAAGGGGAGGGAGACAGTACTCTTAGCATATAGTAGATAGAGACCAGGGGTGATGCTAAACATCCTCCATTGCACAGAACAGCCCCTACAACAAAGAATTATCCAGCCTAAAATATCAATAGTTCTGAGGTTGGAAAATCCTGCTTTAATACCATTTTTTTTTTTTTTTACATATTTAAAAAAATTTTTTTAATGTTTATTTGTTTTGAGAGCGAGAGAGCACATGTGCATGCTAGCAGGGAAGGGGCAGAAAGAGAATCCCAAGTAGGCTGTGCGCTATTAGCACGGAACCTACTGCAGGGCTCGATCCCACAAACTGTGAGATCTCAACCTGAGCCGAAATCAAGAGACACTTATCCAACTGAGCCACCCAAGCACCCCAGTTAATACCATTTTAATGTCCATTTTCTTCTTTTGATTTTAAAATAACCCCAGAAGTAGGAAGAATAATTCTTTCTTTGACAGATGAGGAAACCAAGGTTCAGAAAGATGTAACATTCTGACTATAAAATGGCAGTCAAGACCAACTTTTCTGATTCTTAATCTCCCACAAGCCACCTGTCTGCCCCTGCCACTTAAAAGGGTGGTCGGGGAACCAGTAGCATCAGTGGCTTTTGGGAACTTGTTAGAGATGCAGGGTTTTGGACCCCACCCCAGTCCTCCTAAATCAGAATATGCCTTTTGACAATTTCCCTCTGAGCTTCATACACAGCTGAAGAAGTGCTGGTTTGAATCACACTGCCCTTGCATCACTGATCATTTTTGTAGCCATTTGGACCTACTTTTAGGTTCAAAGAACTTTTAGAAGTTGAAATAATAAACTTGAACACTTTTTCCTTAACTAAGATTCTTTTCAAATGGAGAAGTGTGAACATTCTAAGGCAGTAGGTGTTTGTCATAGACTCTAGGTCTAAAGTTCTCTTTTAGACTAGCAAAAGAACAAACGCAGGATTAAAACAAGAGATGGCTAATGTCCGCGAAAAAGACAAATAAGGGTCCTTGCCCCGTATTTATTTAGATCATAAGGCTTGTAAACGTGATGGGCATGTACAAGGAGACAAAGAAACTAGGAACATTAACTTGACGTGAGGGGGAAAGGGGATTTTGGTTTTATTTTTGTTTGTTTTTTTCAATATATGAAGTTTATTGTCAAATTGGTTTCCATACAACACCCAGTGCTCATCCCAAAAGGTGCCCTCCTCGATACCCATCACCCACCCTCCCCTCCCTCCCACCCCCCATCAACCCTCAATTTGTTCTCAGTTTTTAACAGTCTCTTATGCTTTGGCTCTCTCCCACTCTAACCTCTTTTTTTTTTTTTTCCTTCCCCTCCCCCATGGGTTTCTGTTAAGTTTCTCAGGATCCACATGAGAGTGAAACCATATGGTATCTGTCTTTCTCTGTATGGCTTATTTCACTTAGCATCACACTCTCCAGTTCCATCCATGTTGCTACAAAGGGCCATATTTCATTCTTTCTCATTGCCACATAGTACTCCGTTGTGTATATAAACCACAATTTCTTTATCCATTCATCAGTTGATGGACATTTCGGCTCTTTCCATAATTTGGCTATTGTTGAGAGTGCTGCTATAAACATTGGGGTACAAGTGCCCCCTATGCATCAGTACTCCTGTATCCCTTGGGTAAATTCCTAGCAGTGCTATTGCTGGGTCATAGGGTAGGTCTGTTTTTAATTTTTTGAGGAACCTCCACACTGTTTTCCAGAGCGGCTGCACCAATTTGCATTCCCACCAACAGTGCAAGAGGGTTCCCGTTTCTCCACATCCTCGCCAGCATCTGTAGTCTCCTGATTTGTTCATTTTGGCCACTCTGACTGGCGTGGGGTGATATCTGAGTGTGGTTTTGATTTGTATTTCCCTGATGAGGAGCGACATTGAGCATCTTTTCATGTGCCTGTTGGCCATGTAGATGTCTTCTTTAGAGAAGTGTTTGTTCATGTTTTCTGCCTATTTCTTCACTGGGTTATTTGTTTTTCGGATGTGGAGTTTGGTGAGCTCTTTATAGATTTTGGATATTAGCCCTTTGTCTGATATGTCATTTGCAAATATCTTTTCCCATTCCGTTGGTTGCCTTTTAGTTTTGTTGGTTGTTTCCTTTGCTGTGCAGAAGCTTTTTATCTTCAGTAAGAAATTGCTACGGCTGAGGTCAGAGAGGTCTTTTCCTGCTTTCTCCTCTAGGGTTTTGATGGTTTCCTGTCTCACCTTCAGGTCCTTTATCCATTTTGAGTTTATTTTTGTGAATGGTGTGAGAAAGTGGTCTAGTTTCAATCTTCTGCATGTTGCTGTCCAGTTCTCCCAGCACCATTTGTTAAAGAGACTTTTTTTTTCTTCTTCTTTTTTCCATTGGATATTCTTTACTGCTTTGTCAAAGATTAGTTGGCCATATGTTTATGGGTCTAGTTCTGGGGTTTCTATTCTATTCCATTGGTCTATGTGTCTGTTTTTGTGCCAATACCATGCTGTCTTGATGATTACAGCTTTGTAGTAGAGGCTAAAGTCTGGGATTGTGATGCCTCCTGCTTTGGTCGTCTTCTTCAAAATTACTTCGGCTATTCGGGACCTTTTGTGGTTCCATATGAATTTTAGGATTGCTTGTTCTAGTTTCGAGAAGAATGCTGGTGCAATTTTGATTGGGATTGCATTGAATGTGTAGATAGCTTTGGGTAGTATTGACATTTTGACAATATTTATTCCAATCCATGAGCACGGAATGTTTTTCTGTTTCTTTATATCTTCTTCAATTTCCTTCATGAGCTTTCTATAGTTTTCAGCATACAGATCTTGTACATCTTTGGTTAGATTTATTCCTAGGTATTTTATGCTTCTTGGTGCAATTGTGAATGGGATCAGTTTCTTTATTTGTCTTTCTGTTGCTTCATTATTAGTGTATAAGAATGCAACTGATTTCTGTACATTGATTTTGTATCCTGCAACTTGGCTAAATTCATGTATCAGTTCTAGCAGACTTCTGGTGGAGTCTATCGGATTTTCCATGTATAATATCATGTCATCTGCAAAAAGTGAAAGCTTAACTTCATCTTTGCCAATTTTGATGCCTTTGATTTCCTTTTGTTGTCTGATTGCTGATGCTAGAACTTCCAACGCTGTGTTAAACAACAGTGGTGAAAGTGGACATCCCTGTCGTGTTCCTGATCTCAGGGAAAAGGCTCTCAGTTTTCCCCCATTGAGGATGATGTTAGCTGTGGGCTTTTCATAAATGGCTTTTATGATCTTTAAGTATGTTCCTTCTATCCCGACTTCCTCGAGGGTTTTTATTAAGAAAGGTTGCTGAATTTTGTCAGAGGCCTTTTCTGCATCGATTGACAGGATCATATGGTTCTTGTCTTTTCTTTTATTAATGTGATGTATCACATTGATTGATTTGCGAATGTTGAACCAGCCCTGCATCCCAGGAATGAATCCCACTTGATCATGGTGAATAATTCTTTTTATATGCTGTTGAATTCGATTTGCTAGTATCTTATTGAGAATTTTTGCATCCATATTCATCAGGGATATTGGCCTGTAGTTCTCTTTTTTCACTGGGTCTCTGTCTGGTTTAGGAATCAAAGTAATACTGGCTTCATAGAATGAGTCTGGAAGTTTTCCTTCCCTTTCTATTTCTTGGAATAGCTTGAGAAGGATAGGTATTATCTCTGCTTTAAACGTCTGGTAGAACTCCCCTGGGAAGCCATCTGGTCCTGGACTCTTATTTGTTGGGAGATTTTTGATGACTGATTCAATTTCTTCGCTGGTTATGGGTCTGTTCAAGCTTTCTATTTCCTCCTGATTGAGTTTTGGAAGCGTGTGGGTGTTTAGGATTTTGAAGATATACAATGTTTGGGGTTTGGGTCAATACAAAACAAAATCCAGGCACCGGGCAGATGGGTAGATGGTTGTTAACAGCAGACAGGAGGCGCCTCCGCACCTGTTTATCTTTGCTGGCCTAGGGGATGATACAGAAGGGGAATAACCTCAGGGTTAACAAGATACCTTTTCTTTTGTTAACCATCTCAGCTCTGGGCTGCTTTGCCTGAGATGCAGCTGTCCACAGTTCAATTCACCAATTTACCTAACCTGGCCCTATTCTCCTATGAAAGCAGTTTTCTGCTATAGTACTAAATTTGGGGTGCTTTCACCCTAAATATCTTGTTATTCCTATGTATTGGGCACCTTTGCACCGTTTCTATTTCAGACCTTTGCCTCTTTCTATTTTGGGGGGCTCAGCACCCCCTCCCTGTTTTGTGGACCTTTGCACCCCCCCTATTCTTGGAGTGCCTACCTGGTTTACCCAAACTCGGGTGTGAGCATTTTATTGACTTTGTATTTCTTTGTGCCTTATTAACCCATTGGTGTAAGCCCGGGGGATTCCTAAGTTTGTCCCCCGCAGGTGTTGGTATATTTGCATCAGAAACACTTGAAGAGCTTTAGAAAATACAAATTCTTGAGCTTCATTCCACATCTATTAATCTGTTTTCTGGAGATGTAAAAGCTCCACTGGAGATTGTAATCAGTTCATATTCTAAGAACCATTGATTCAAGGAAAGATATATTAATTTCCTTAGGTCATTACAACAGTCTGTTTTTTAATTAGACTGTTTAATCATCCTGTAAAAAGATTGGGTTGGCACAGTTCTGCATGTTTTTTAGAGGGTAGGAGAAAAGTATTATTTTATAGTTTTGTTTTAATACTTAATTAAAATTTTAATTCCAGTATAATTAATAATATAGTCATTCAGCAATTCCATACATGATCCTGTGCTCTTCACAACAAGTACACTGGGGAGGAGGAAACTGAAATGTGAAAAAAGTTAATAAAGATGTGAGATTTAATTTTTTTTCCAGTTTGAAAGTAATTTATGAAATAATATTTTGGCATAATCAGTTCTAAAAGTTACTTGTCTCTTTCAGGATAATAAAGCTGATGTAATCTTAAAATACAATGCAGATGAAGCTAGAAGTCTAAAGGCGTATGGCGAGCTTCCAGAGCATGGTAACGTCTGAGTTGTTTTATTAACCTGTCATATGGTGTTAGTATTTGGTGTTACTAGGTGAAGAAATTTTGTTAGAATTTTGTGGATTTTGCATATTACTTCAGTGCTTGCATGATTTAAGTATGCATGCTTATACTTCATAATACTGGATACATTAAGAAAAAAAGTAACTTATATCCCCAATAACTACACTCCTGGTGTAGACTTTATAAACTCTGAACGTTTGCATAATACCAATCCAAAGAATAATACTGTTACAGTATTTATTTCACAATAACCTTCTCAAGAGATTGTTAGTATTCATCTACTTTAAATACGAAGCAGTGATCGTAATTAGCTACTGTTGACTTTTACAAAGTCAGTTTTCAGTTCTTATCCTAGGTATCATAGGATTCCATTGGATTTTTTAAAACCAACATTGTCACCAATAAAAAGTTACGCATTCTCATGTGGAAAACTTGAACAAAAATAAGTCCCTCATAACCCCACCAAAGGGGCAGTGTACTTTACATACTATATTGTAAGGCTACATTTTTCACTTGGTGTTTTTGTTTCGTTGTGTGTTGTTTTTTGTGTTTGTTTTATCTCTGTTGGAGATTATTAGAAAAACAGTATGATTTTACTTAAGCATGAAAATTCTGCTGAAATTCTATACTTGACATTTTCAATCTAGTATGTCTGAGAATAGGACTAGCATGTCCTGGTTCATTTTCTTGCTTAGGGGTAATCATGATTTGACTAAATTTTCTGATTGGTGAATCTGTTTGGTGATTGGTTAGTTGTTAGCCTGTGCTCTGACCTTTTTTTTGAAGCATAGTTGTAAGTTGTAATGGCTTTAGAATTTGTGTGACTGAAGCCTGCCTTACTAAAAATACCTTTGTAAAATAAATAGTCGGGACTACATCAAACTAAAAAGCTTTGCACAGGGGCGCCTGGGTGGCTCAGTCGGTTAGGCGTCTGACTTCGGCTCAGGTCACGATCTCGCGGTCCGTGAGTTCGAGCCCCGCGTCGGGCTCTGGGCTGACAGCTCAGAGCCTGGAGCCTGTTTCAGATTCTGTGTCTCCCTCTCTCTCTGACCCTCCCGCATTCATGCTCTGTCTCTCTCTGTCTCAAAAATAAATAAACATTAAAAAAAAAAAAAAAAAAAAAAAAAAAAAAAGCTTTGCACAGCAATGGAAACCAACAAAACAAAGAGACAACCTATTGAATGAGAGAAGATACTTGCAAATGATACGTCTGATAAAGGGTTAATATCCAAAATACATAAAGAACTTCTACCATTTAACACCCCAAACACCCCCCCAAATAACCCATTAAAAATGGGCAGAGGAACTGAATAAACACTTTATTTCTTCAATAACTTTTTTTTTTCTGAACAAACACTTTACACAGAAGACATACAAATGGCCAATAGACATGAAAGGATGCTCAGCATCACTTATCAGGGAAATGCAAATCAAAACCACAGTGAGATATCCCCTCATACCAGTCAGGGTGGCTAGTATCAAAAAGACAAAATAACAAGTGTTGGCGAAGATGGGGAGAAAAAGGAACTTTCGTGCAGCGTTGGAATGTGAAAATTAAATGAACAAACGAGAAACAGACTCCTAAATATAGAGAACAAACTAGTGGTTGCTGGGGGGTTGGGGGAATAGGCGAAATAGGTGAAGAGGATTAAGAAGTACAAACTTCTAGATCTAAAATAAGTAGATGAAAAGTAGCATAGGGAATATAGTCAATTATGTAATAACTTTGGTGACAGAACATAACTATACTTGTGGTGAGCATACCATAGTGTATATAATTGTCAAATCAACTATGTTGTGCACTTGAAACTAATATATTTGTCAACTATTAAATTAGAAAAGAAATTTTAACATTTATTTTGAGAATGAAAGCAGAGGAGGGGCAGAGAGGAGGAGAGAGAGAATCTGACATGGGACTTGAGTTCACAAACCATGAGATCATGAGCTGAGCTGAAATTGAGTCAGACGCTTACTGACTGAGCCACCCAGGTGCCCCTGAATTGGATTTTTTTTTTTAACATTTGTTTATTTTTGAGAGAGAGGATGAGCAAGCAGGGGAGGGGAAGAGAGAAACCCAAGCAGGCTCCGCACTGTCAGCATGGAGCCCTCTGTGGGCTCGTTCTCATAAACTGTGACAGTATGACTTGAGCTGAAATCAAGAGCCGGATGCTTAACTGACTGCGCCACACAGGTGCCCCCTGAATTAAAAATACCTTTGTTAGGGGTGCCTAGGTGGCTCAGTTGGTTGAGTGTCCAATTCTTAATCTTGGCTTAGGTCTTGATCTCACAGGCGTGAGTTCGAGCCCTGCATTGGGCTCTGCACTGGGCATAAAGCTGACTTAAAAAAAAATCTCTGCAAACAAAATTAGAACTCATACTTTCCATCTTGGCTTAGCAGCGACCTTGAGATTTTGTTGTATAAAATTCTATATAGTAGGGCTGTTAGGTAGAAGTTAGGATCTTTCTTATAACAAAACTTAAAATTTAAGTTTGACTCCTAAGAGTCTCTTTTCATAATTCAACAGACCACTTCTTTTTCCTTTTTTTTTTTTTTTTTTTAAATTTTTTTTAGTGTTTGTTTATTTTTGGGAGAGACAGAGCATGAGCGGGGGAGGGGCAGAGAGAGAGAGGGAGACACAGAATCCAAAGCAGGCTCCAGGCTCTGAGCTGTCAGCCCAGAGCCCGATGTGGGACTCGAACCCACAAGCTGTGAGATCATGACCTGAACCGAAGTTGGACACTCAACTGACTGAGCCACCTAGGCGCCCCAACAGACCACTTCTTTTAGTGGACAGTTACTCATTTTAATATCAGCTTGGTTATATGAGTGTATTTGTTATTGTTTCTTTAGCTAAAATCAATGAAACTGATACATTTGGTCCTGGAGATGATGACGAAATTCAGTTCGATGACATTGGAGACGATGATGAAGACATTGATGATGTAAGTAGATGCACCTTACATTTTTCAACTTTTGTTTCTGAGTTATCTACAGAGAAACCAGCTCTTTGTCCTATCTTTGTTTAATCTAAGAATGTTGAATACTTAGGATATATTTCAAGATTTGTCCATGAATTAAAATGCTCATTATTTATCAGACAGTCAAACTGTTTATACTTTGAGGATTCTTATAATCTTTTTCACCATTTCTTCCAGAAAAGATCAATATCTTCTTTGGCAACCTGAATGCTAGGCATTGCAGTCATAACTTGTTTGAGTGTTTAAAGAGATAGCTATTATGAAATTTAGGAGACAGTTGAAAGAAATACAAGATCTTCTCAAAGAAACATGCCTACTCAATTGAAATACTAGTATGTTAAAAGAAGAATCTTGTTTGAACAGCTTGATATGAAGCATTGGAATTACAACATATATTAAAAGTCTTGTTAAAATTGAGACCATTTGTCAGTACACTATTTTATCCGTTGAATATGCACTGTTGGCAAACTCTTGGTTTGGAGTTGGTGTATTTGAGGAGAATGTACTGTTTTGCTAACAGTAAAAGTTAGTTGCTGACTAAGACTGCGACAATTACCAGAGCCTTTCAGAACTACAAAGGCTGGTCTTGGGGAAGTCTGAGTTAGGCGTCACAAGTGGTACCCACTAGCAAGATTCTGTAATTAACATTTTCCTATAGTTGATTTATCCCATATCTCTTATCTTTATTCGTCCATCAATCTATCTTATATTTTGATGCATCTTCAGACCATTACGAATGCTCATGGTGAATTAAAATTTGAGTACATCTCTTCAATGTGTATATGTGTTTATGAATTTTTATATAAATACATCATACTTTTTTTCAATGTTCTTCCCTTTGGAGACCCTGAGCCAGAAAATTCTTGTGACTAAATTGTTAATGATACTTTGATAGTAGATTTAATTATTATATTATTTATTATTTAATGATTATTATTGATTTATTGATATTATTTAATGATTATATACAAGAACCTGACATGGAATTGTGTTGTAAATTAAGGGGTGATATAAACATTTTTAGAGCTGGGGTAGAAGGCATTTTTGGAAATTAACCTAAGCAGAGAACACATTTGAACATGAAACCATATACACAGAGGTGTAAGGATGAGGATCTAGTAAACAAGGTTAAGACTTTCTAAGAAAAAATTTCTGAATCTATGCCAGTGATTCCTTGGAACTGGACTCTGTAGTCCGGCAGGGAAAGAGATGCTAAAGACAGTGGATACTAAAGGAATTGGGAGTTTCCCTGAACCATTTGCAAAGGCAAGGGTTGCCTTTTTTTTAATCACCTCAGAACCCTATTTTTTCAAGACATTTCTCCAGATGGTATATAGGTATGCTAGCCTTCTTTCCTATAACCAGATTGAGAGAATTTGCTAACTGTCACACTTGTACCTTTCTTAAAGAAATAACATTCCTAGGGGCGCCTGGGTGGCTGAGTCAGTTAAGCTCCTGACTTCATCTCAGGTCATGATCCCATGGTTTGTAGGTTCAAGCCCTGCATCAGGCTCTGCACTGACAGCTCAGAGCCTGGAGCCTGCTTCGGATTCTGGGTTTCCCTCCCTCTCCCTCTCCCTCTCCCTCCCTCCCTCCCTCCCTCCCTCCCTCCCTCCCTCTCTCTCTCTCTCTCTCTCTCTCTCTCTCTCTGCCCCTCCCCCGCTCACGCTGTCTCTCAAAAATAAATAAACATTAAAAGAAAGAAATAGTACTCCTGCATATCTGCTCCCCCCCAGAATAAAAAAATCTCTCATCACCAACACAAAAGAGAGACACTAAACTTTATTAAGAATATTATTAAAAATATTTTGTATACGGGGTGCCTGGGTGGCTCAGTTGGTTAAGCATCCGACTTCAACTCAGGTCATGATCTTGCAGTTTGTGGGTTTGAGCCCCACGTCAGGCTCGGTGCTGACAGCTCAGAACCTGGAGCCTGCTTCACATTCTCTCTCTCTCTCTGTCCCTCCCCTGCTCACACTCTGTCTCTAGCAAAAATAAATACACATTTAAGAAAAATTTTTTTAAAAACATCTTGTATAGCATAACATTCTGAAGGAAGTTGTAAAGATTTACTGGCAGCAAACTGTAATTGAGAAAAACCTGGTGTAGAGAATTTCCTCTTCAAAGATAGCCTTAGGGGGTGCAGGTCTCCCTTATGTGGTAGACTTCTGGAATATAAGAATTCTTTCATTTGATCTGATGTTCTTTTCCCTTCCAGATCTAAATTGAATTCAACATTTTACATTCCAATTTCTCTGAGGATTGTTCCAACAATTTGGATTTTGGCTGTGACCTGTTAAAGAAGATTAAAATTTATTAGCATGAGTGCAATTTGTTAAAGCAGACTGATTTGTTTCTAAGGTATTTCTTGAAAAACTGGTAATGCCGAATTCTCTTACATGAAATGTTAAGCCCCCTTTGTTCTTTTGATGTATTCGAGCTTATAGGTAAAAGACCACATCTACTATTTTTTAAAAAGAGGAGAAAAATGCATTACTGCCTTTCCTACTTTGACCACTTCCAGTTAGTAAATGAATGTTCCAAATAAACCATTTACCGTACATTCATTATGGATCCTGATTAAGCCCTAACTTTGACTAGCCTGTTGACCGTACATTGACTTTCTGTATATTCCAGTTACTTAGATGTTCCCTTGAGATTTTGATACAATTTAAAAGAGGCAGAAATCTGCATTTGAATTAAAAAATGATTAGGTCAGTTTTTCATATTTAAGTAGCACGTGGCTATTTTTGTACTAATTTTGATATCACTTATGTTCTTTCATAACCTTATTTTGCCACTATAAACATATCAACAAAAAAGCATTTACAAAATGCAGGTTTTAGGACCTGGGTTTTAATAGCAGTTTTTAATTTGTAAGGTTAGTAGTTACAGGAATCAAACAGTAGGTGGCACCCAGTCATCTTAACATTGAAATATTGCTATAGTTGTCCATTTTTTTTTCTTACTATGCTTAGGAAATTTCCCAAACAAGAAAAGATTGTTTTGATCATGTGCATGTATGTAGAAAATTTTTAAAGAACAAAACTATTGTTAAAAGTGTCATTTTATTTCAGAAGTCATATACATAAGCTGCAATTTTGAGTGCTTTGTAAACACTTAAAGTATGTATAAATGAAAATTTAATTTCCTAACAACTGTATAATTAAGCTTTTTTCAAACCATCCCTAAGCTGGTTAAAAAAAAAAAAAAAGGAGCAAATAACAACTTATTGAAAAGATGGTTTCTCATTTCTGAATGGAAGAGCTACAGCTGAGAAATACAATAAAGACAATATCATGCTGCAGAGTATATTATACCCTTACTTTGTGTTTAGGATGTTATTTTATTGTGTGTAAAGATTTGTTTTGCTTGTATATTATTGGGAATTTGGATTTTCTCTTATTTAGTTTTTTGTTCTCAACTTGACTAAGATGAAATTAAGGGCTGGGCTATTTATTGGCTAGCTACATTGAAATCTTCTGCAACTTCACAAGAAGAGATCCATCATTTAGGCTGTGAAACGTTTATTCTCCTGGTCTCCAGAGATGTTTTCAATGATGAAAAGTTCTACCAAGGGAGAGAAACCTTCATGTGGCTTCAAAAAAATAAGAGTATCTTCTCCAATCTCATGCGTATTCCTAAGTGTGCAAGCACTGGAATCAAAATCTGAGGTACTATAAAACATTAAATCAAAGAATAGAAATGAGTGTATAGTTGCGATTCATGTTTCTTATTCTTTGGAGTTCTGAACACTTACCCAGATGGAATGCATCTGAGACCATGGGCTGGTTTTTAATACTTAAAGAAACTAGCATTGAAGAATTGACTTAGCGATTGTCTTTATCAAAACCTAAACTTCCAAAGATATTTAGGCCTCTGTACAAAAAAGTGTTTTGCTAAATTTGTGGTATATATAGATCCTTCTTCTGTGTTATTTTACCAAGAATGTAGTAACTCTGCCTCTGTGGTAGTTCATGGTAGGGATGGTACAACTCACGCATTATTTTTTTCTGCTTACCTCCTCTAGCAAATATGATTTGTCTCAAGTTTCTTGAATTACAACTATGGCCCCCATTCATGTGTTTTTTTAGTGATTTTTTTTTTCCTTGCCTAGGTAATAACGGCTCAATCTAGTGCCATTGCATCCCGGAAAATCTCATACCCTAATGATTATTAAGTGGTTGGTAAAGTTGTAGGTCATATGCAACACTGCTTGGAAGAAGTGTTTTACTAACTTGTCTTTAATGTGATATTTGTATAGATTTACTGATTTATTTCAAATGAGGAATGGGAGTGGTCCTTAGTTTTTTAGCATCTGTATGTGTGTTGTTGAGTTTTTTGTTTGGTTGGTTTTTGGTTTGTGTTTTGTGTTTTTTGGTTATACTCCTTGATTCCCATAACACAATGCTATAGGGTATGCCCTGAAAGAAAATAAAATGTTTGAAATCCAAGAATAATGATTCTTCCTGCTAAGAGGGTATTAGGTATTACTAATGAATTTTATGGGCTTGCATTTTTCATGCAGTGTTTATTCTACTTCCAGTTAGAGCAAAAATAAGTTGTATTACTAAAATGGCTCTAACCAAAACAAGCATTTGTGTGAAAAAAGATTTGACAGGATTTAATTGCTTGACTGTTGAATCTTTTTTGAACATCCAGCCTCTTAAGAGGCCACCTTTTAAGGTGGCTGTGAACTATGCATGATGAAAACTCTTGTATTTTATTAAGGATTGGCCATTGGTTTACTCACCACATCTACAGAATAATCATGGCTGTGAATATAGTTGGTTACAAAACTTGTGACTTGTAGTTTAACTTAATCTCATGTATCTTGTGTAAATATTAAATTATAGGATGGTGAATAACATCTTTAGTAGATAGAAACTGCTGTCAGTATTGACTTCAGAGCAACTGAGTAATCAAATAGGTAAAAGCATGTTTGAAATAAAAATACCTAGGTGGATTTATACTTTATTTCTGTTGTTTACAGATTTTAAAATATACAATATTAACTATAACTTTACAGTTAAAGTATCAGAATGAAAGTTCTTTATGTTTACCTGTAATAACGATTAAAAAGATTTGTGTTGGTAGGAAATGCTTAGATCTTTATCCTGCTTAGCAAGAAGAAGTTTCATTTATACTGTTTGGACTCCCATGAACTTTTACACACCATGTTGTGTTGTTGATTTACCTTAAACTGTCATTTTTTTTTTTTTATCCTTGCTTATTTCTTCCTACTCAGAAAAGGACAAAATCTTAAGTCTTACTACAGATGCATTAAGATACAAGCTTCTTAGGTACAGAGAGAACCAAGGAATTTGGAGAGTATTGGATTGGGTCCTCTCTTCCCCCCAGCTGCCAGGTATTTAGGCAGTGTGATGGAGAGTGAAGAGCTTGGGCCTTGGGGTCAGGAGGCCTTTTCCCCGACCCTTCACGTTGCCCTTTACCTGCAAGTGACCATGGGCACCTTCTCTCACTTGTAGGAGTTTCAGGCTCCTCACCTGTAAGATTGGGATGATAAGAAGAGTACCGACAGAATTGGTGGAAGGGTTGATTATGTGTCCATATGTGTAATGCACCTAGAGCAGTGTCTGCCGCTTTTCACTTGGTATCCAGGACCGTATAAAATCGAACATGCACGTCTTTATATTTTCTATTTGTCATTTCTTTCACTTGCAGTCTTTGGTTACTATAATAAAAAAAAAAAACTTGTAATATATATATATATATATATATATATATATATATATATATTCATGTCAATACAATATTTAAAATAATTGTTACCATCATTCAGCATAAGGCTAACAGATAGGAAGTCTCTAAATTGCTTAAAGATGTTTTTGCAAAATACCAACTATTCTGTATTTCTTCATTGAAAGTTTATAGCTATTGATAGCTCTGGTCATATTTTATTCTTAAGTCTAATGAATTCTTTTACTATGTAGATTCATGACAGCTAATTAGTACTGACTGATTAAAAGGTTTACTTTCCGGTCATTTGGAATTATGTAAAAACAGTTGGACGCAAACTAATGCAATTAGAAAATAAAATATGAAATAACTTTCAATAGTATGCAATTGCTTCTTTTTGAACGGTTTATGACTTTTTTTTTTTTGTTTTTAAGTTTATGTATTTCTTTTGAGAGAGTAGAGAATGTGAGCGGCGGAGGGGCAGAAAGAAATCCAAGCAGATTCCACATTGTCTTTGCAGAGCTGAACTTGGGGGCTCTATCTCATGAACCATGAGGTCATGACCTGAGAGGAAATCAAGAGCAGGATGCTTAACCCACTGAGCCCCCCAAGCGCCCCTGTTTATGACTTTTTTTTTTTAAGGAAATTCAATTTTTAAAATTTTTTATGTGTTTATTTTTTGAGAGTGAGTGAGTGCATGAGTAGGGGAGGGGCAAAGAGAGAGGGAGACACAGAGTTTGAAGCAAGCTCCAGGCTCTGAGCTGTCAGCACTGAGCCTGACATAGGGCTCGAAGCCACAAATGGTGAGATCATGACCTGAGTGAAGTCGAAGGCTTAACCAACTGAGCCACCCAGGTGCCCCTATGACTTTCTCTAAACTATTTACAGTTACATTCATGAAGATTCTTTTCTGAAAAACCAACTGTGATATGAGAATAATGTATACTTTGTATTTTATTTTTGTGTTTTTGGCTGTTTGATTTAAGACATTCAGACTAACAATGGGGTTGCATTTTGTGTGAGTTTGTTAACCTGTGCAGAAGATGTTTTCAGAAGGTAGATCAGTCATCCAGAATCACCTCAAATTGCCAAAATCACATTCAACAGATTGGACCTTATTTTTTACTCTGCAGACACTTGGGTGAAACAGATATCCTCTGGTGAACTTGCTCACACACACACACACCCCCCCCCCACCTGCTCACTTTTTAAAAACTGGTCACTTCTGTTCCAATCCAGGCTTTGTCTGATTCACAACTTGATAACGGCAGATCAAAAAGTGGGGACAAAATCTGAGTAAAGTCCCATTGCTGATCCCCTGGAGAGTCAGGTATTGAAATATAGTTGAGTTTTTGCAAATTTAATAAAAATCCATGCATATTTATGACTTAAAATACTTTAGAAATCTAAGAATAATTGGAATTTTGTTAACTCAAAAAAGTATAGAAACCCAGTCTTTTTAAAAAGCCAATTTTACTTAAGAGTGCCCCTGAGAAGCAGTAAAAAGTATTAATTTCATTGAATCCAGCCCTAGAGTACATGTCTTTATTTTTTTTTAATGTTTGTTTATTTTTGAGAGACAGGATGTGAGTAGGGGAGGGGCGGGGCAGAGAGAGACAGGGAGACACAGAATCTGAAGCAGGCTCCAGGCTCTGAGCTGTCAGCACAGAGCCCGACGCGGGACTTGAACTCACAAACTGGGAGATCATGACCTGAGCTGAAGTCGGGCGCTTAACCAACTGAACCACCCAGGTGCCCCAGAGTACATGCGTTTTTAATATTGCATGTGACAAAGTAGGAAATGCTACATAAAGCACTTCTGCATACTGTGAATGAAGTGTAACCATTGTCTCAAGGAAAAATACTTGGGTGATTGAGTTGTAAGCTAAATTGTCCACTGTTTTTCATGGAACACTATTTTTACTTGAACAAGTGACAAACTGGTTATTGCAGCTTGTGTTTGTGGTTAACATTTCCTCAGATGAATGAGATGAGGCTATTGCCTCCAGGAAAACAACTGGCAGCATTTGTTGGTGTTGATAAGATTTAAGCTTTCAAGCAAAAAATTAAAGAGTTTGGAAAAACTAGTTATCAGTAGCTTGGCAACTCACAGTAGAGATTTCTTAAGAGATTAGTGAATGGTATTAATGAATGGCTTTTTAATATTGTAGAATGAAATGTGTTGACGTTTGAAAGATCTTCACAGCTGAATCAACCAATATTTTCTAAATGATGGGTGGATTTTAATGTAATAGATCATTGATTCAGTGTTAGATTCCACATTGCAGCTAACCTTGTAGAAGTTACCATTTGCCAAGATTGGGTGGTAACAAAGAAGAACATACACAGTTATCTGATGAGGCTATTGGAATGTTTCTCCCCTTTCCATCTGCATACCTCTGAAGCCAGATTTTCTTTATATGCTTTAACGAAAACCACATCCTACAACACGTTGAATACAGAAGCAGATCTGAGACTATCAAGCAAAACAGTGATAGAATTGCAAAAATGTGAAACAGTGCCACTCTAGTCAATAAATTTTTTGTTTTAGTTTTCAATGAGTTTAGTATTGAATTAATACTTTTTTTTTTTTCTTTCCTTTCGGGGCGCCTGGGTTGCTCAGTTGGTTAAGCGTCCAACTTCAGCTTGGGTCATGATCTCACAGTTCGTGAGTTCAAGCCCCACATCAGGCTCTCTGCTGACAGCTCAGAGCCTGGAGCCTGCTTCGGATTTTGTCTGTCTGTCTGTCTGTCTGTCTCTCTCTGCCTCTCCCCCATTCATGATCTGTCTCAAAAAATAAACATTAAAAAATTGTTAATTTTCTAGAATTTATATTCATGGGTATAACCTACAAGTGAACCTGTCCTTTCAAGGAAAACTGACAAGTGTTTATTGCCAGTATTACATTTCTGCTATCAAGTAAAAAGAGTTGGAAAACTTGGGCGCCTGGCTGTCTCAGTCTGTAGAGTATGCCACTCTTGATCTAAGGGTTGTGAGTTCAAGCCCCAGGTTGGGTGTAGAGCTTTAAGTTTTGGAAAATATAACATCCAGCACTGTTAGCAGATAGAAAAGGTTTTTTGGAGTCTCTGTTTTAAGTGTAAGGATAAAGGTTGGTGAACTTTCTCTAGAGGACCAGATAGTAAATAATTTAGGGTTCATAGGGCCTCTGTTACAACTACTCACTTCTGCCATTGTAGCGGAAAAGCAGCTGTAGACAACACATAAATGAGTGTGTCTATAGTCCAATAAAACTTCAACAGAAATACGTGGCAGGCTACGTTTGACCCATATGCATGGACTGTAGTTTGCCAACCTCTGATGTAAGGGTTTCAGACAAAAAATTTGAGAACCGCACTAGACTAGCAACTAGATGGTATAGTAGGTTTTAAGATACCGTTCAAGTATAACTAGGTTTTTAGGAAGTTAGTCTAATGTAAAAAGCCCAGCAAACTTTTTTTTTTTAACACATGGCTTAGAGACTTTGTAGATATGACATGCTATAAAAATGCCAATTCTCCCCCAAATTTGTCTGATTTCAATATAATTCCAATTAATATTCCATCATGATGGGGGAGTGTGAAAAAACTAATTCTAAGATAATTTCATATGGAAATCGTGAATTTCTAAGACAATTTTAAAAACCAGAAAGAGAACCCCTTTGTCAAATACAAAGTCACGCCATCGTAACATACAGTAACAAAAATATGAGAACAGAGAGCTCAGAACCAAGTCCGTGTATATGTGAGAATTTGATATATGATAAAAGTGGTTTTGAAATCTGGGGAAAGGATAGATTAATGGATGTGCTGAGAAGCTACGCTTTACAGAGAAAACTAAATAAGGATTCATCTTACACCATAGACAAAATAAATTGCTTTAGAGGTTAATCTATAAAGTAATGGAAAGTATAGACTATCTTGGGGCAAGGGAAATACAAAACAACGCCTCTTTGATCTTTGTTATTTCCTTCTGCTAACTACGGATGGCTGTGTTTTGAGTTAATCCCTTTACTCCTTGACTCCCATCTATCTCCACTGGGGTTGAAGGGCTGCAACAAACATCCCACAATTTGGCCTTTTATAGCTGCAGTTAAAAAAAAATACCTCAAAGTACAGACCTTAAGGTGAAAAATTGATAGGTTTTATTTTTTTAGACATGGGAAAGGTTAGATCAAGAACTGATAGATGCTAAATCTTGGGAAATTTTGACAAGGAGTAGCGTATTTGCATGGCTTTATGGTGTCTCTCCCACAGATTGCCTATTAGTTTCAAGAGAAAAATAGTACTTCTTCATTGGAGAAACTGGCAGTCAAGTAAGTAAAATAATTGTTATCTGTGTTACATTTACTGAAGTTGATAACTGATGTTGTGTAAGAATATTCTTACTAGGAAATACACATTGAAGTATTAAGGGTTTGTAAAGGGCCATGCATATGTATGCAACTTTCAAAAACAGTTGAGGGTAAAAAGATAAATAGCACAAATGATAAATGGAGTAAAATGTTAACCATAGGTGAATCTGAGTAAAGGGTATATGAGCGTTCTTTGTAAACTCACAACTTTTCTTTAATAAGTTTGAGATTATTTCCATATAAGAAGGTTTTTAAATGGATGGATTTTGGCATAAGGAATTTTGCTAATCTCAGAAAAGGTTAATTGAGTAGTGTGAATTTGCAACATTTAAACCTACAAGGAATTATCTAGAATATGAGAACTCCTGAAAATCAACAGGAAAAAGACAAGCAACCCAATAAAAAGATGGACAAGCATTGAATATGCAAGTTAAGAGTTAGGAAGAGTGAGCCAGGGGCACCTGGGTGGCTCAGTTGGTTAAGTGTCCAACTTTGGCTCAGGTCATGATCTCACGGTTCCTGGGTTTGAGCCCTGCGTTGGGCTGTGTGCTGACAGCTCAGAGCCTGGAGCCTGCCTTGAATTCTGTGTCTCCCTCTCTCTCTGCCCCTCCCCTGCTTACTAACTTTGGTGCTCTCTCGCTCTCTCAAAAATAAAAACATTAAGAAAAATTTTTTAAGAGTGAGCCAGGGGGTGCCTGGGTGGTTCAGTCGGTTATGCCGCAGACTTCGGCTCAGGTCATGATCTCAGGTTTGTGAGTTCAAGCCCGGCGTCGGGTCTGTGCTGACAGCTCAGAGCCTGGAGCCTGCTTCGAATTCCGTGTCTCCCTCTTTCTCTGGCCCTCCCCCATTCACACTCTGTCTCTCAAAAATAAATAAACATTAAAAAAAAAAAAAAGTGAGCCAGAATGAATGAATGCTCTATTTCTGGTTTGTATGCAGCTGCAATGGATAGATGTTGACAACAATTCCAAGCAAGGAGAAACAATGATAGCTGTTGTGCAATATCATTTATATAAATTAAAACCATGCATATCTTTACAACACTATATATTTGAATAGAGCTACAGAAGAAATAAACAGGAGGTGTCTGACTAGAATGGAAGTGGGAATAGAAAGTAGAAATAGAATAAAACTAGGATGAGGTGCCACTCTGACATGTCAGGCAAGAGCTCAAGAGTTGGATTGATTATGAACTACCCAAGGTCTGTAAGAAATAAAGAGAAAAGTGAAGATGGCTCCCATGCCCTACCTAATTAACTTGGCTTAATCTTACTTGGGTTAGAAACTATTTTCTTTACAGCCAGGGGACAAGCCCCCACCTGCCCGCTTTCCTGCTCATTTGTGTCTAAAGTCCCCTTCTGCCTTTCTCATCACAGTCACTCCCTACTCCCAGCTCACCTTTGGGAGTGTCACCAACAAGTCCATCATATTTTTGTGCCACAAAGGGACTTCCAAGCTTTGAACTACGAATCCAGGTGCGGGTTCCTGAGAGTTTCAGCTGGGTGGGTTTTTTGTTGTTGTTTTTGTTAATTTACTTTTATTTTACAGAAAGAGAGGGAGTGAGCAGGGGAGAGGGACAGAGAATCCTCTCGCTCTGTCGAGCGGGTCTCAATCCAGAACTCTGCGTTCATGACCTGAGTGGAAATCAAGAGCTGGAGGCTCAACTGGCTGAGCCACCCAGGCGCCCCTAAAAAAATTGTATAATTTACATACTATAAAGTTCACCCATTTAAAATGTACAATTTTATGTTTTTTTAATATTACGGAGCTAACCATCACGTAATCTAATTCTTGAATCTTTTTATCATCCCCAATAGAAACCCTGTACTCTTACTCAGCTTCATTCGGTTTTTTAATTACATTTATCTCTCTGCCAGGGTTGGGAGTAAAAAGCTCAGAGGGCTGGTCACTGTCCACCAGAGAAACGTGTAGCCTGGGGCCCCACTGAGATCGGTTATCACTTGGCAGGCCATACCTGGATAAACAACCTGGAAGCTTGAACTGGTGCTATGCAAAGATATATTTTTCAATATGTATGTTTTTGAAAAATGATAAATGCTCATGGCAAGGCTAAAAGGATGTCCGGGAGAACCCCATCACCACCACCACACACCCTTTCCGGACCTCTACTCCTGAGGCTACCATTTAACAGTTTGCCATGCGTCTTCCCACAGAAGTCCTTCTGGAAGAGATTTTCACCCCAGGAAAAAAGGAACCATAGAGTAGCTCTCTAAGTGGAATCCGCCAAGGAGTGAGCCAGGGAGTGAGGGCATGGCTGGAAGGCTGAGGTCCCTAAGACTACATGCCCCTGCCCTGCCTTGAAGGTCCTGTAGTCCTGCCTTGGGTGGCCGCACGCCTTGGCTGGGGTGAGGGAGAGTCTAGCACCGACCACCGGGGCATCTGGAGAACTGGAACCTAACTGTGCTTAGGGGAGGGTCCACAGGCGTCTGCACAAGTGGCATCTGCCTGAGGCCCTCATCAGGAACTGTTTCCAGAGCTGCAGCGTTTAGGATATATGTGTGTGGATGCCTAGTGTGTGTGAACATATGGAGGTTGTGTGAGGATGTGTGTCCACCGTGTGTGAGAACACGTGCGTGCTGGGTGAGCAAGTGTGCACATGGTATGTATGCGCTGTTTTCACTTTGTGAGGATGTGTGCACTGAGAAACTATCCTACGTGTATAACGCTTTGAGTGTGCGTACTGTGTGGGGACGTGTGTTTACATCGGTGTGTGCACGCTACGTGTAAGCAGCGTATGAGGACTATGTACACACCGGGTGTGCTTGCGCGCTGAGTGAAGACCGGTGTGCACGTCGAACGTGCGCGCGGTATGTGCGCGTGCTGTGAGAACTAGTGCACACGTTGCATGTGCATGCCGCGTGCTTGTGTTGTGTGAGGGTCAGTGTGCCCCTCGCTTGTGCACGCGGTGCGCGTGCGCGGCGTGAGAAACGGTGCGCACTTCGCACGTGCACGCCGAGTGCGCAAGCTGTGTGAGAAGGACGCGTGCGCGTGCGGACGCGCGCGGGTCCGGTGCGGCGCGGCGGCTGGGGCAGTGCGTCTGTGTGGTTCGCGCGTCCCTATGGAGCGCGGCGGTGGTTGCGGGGCTGGAGCGGGGACCGAGGGGGCTGCGCGGGGATCCCCTCTCCCTGGGAAGATGGCCGAGTCGGGTGCGGTGCGGACCTCGCCGCCCAACCACCGGCCTTCAGGTAGGGCCCCTGGGGTGCGGCGGACGCGTGGGGGCTTTCAGGTCCCCCCAGGGGCGGGGCGGACCCGCCGTGGGCCGCGCAGGGTAGCGGCTCTGGAGCGCGCGGGGCGGGGACGCAGCGCGGTGCTGGGCTAAACGCCCTTCCCCCGGCTCCAGGTCGACTGGGTGCGGTACCCAGGGCCGCGTCGCTCGAGGTGCCAGTGGCAGGGTCCCCTCTCAGGTGGCCTGAGTGAGTGAGTGAGTGCACTCGGGGGTGGCTTAAGGTGGGTGGCAAGTATGTTTGCTGTGGGAAGCCTGGATGCCTCGCAGAGCAGCCGGCGTGGGGGGCGGGGGGCACTGGGGCAGGCCGAGCGGGCTCCGGGGGGTCTCCGGGGCCTGCGCGCCCGCCCACTGTGCGTCTTGGGAAATGCGCGCGAGCGGCAGCTGCAGCCCGCCGCGAAGGTGGCCGGCTTTCGTGCTTCGCGGCATCCCGGGGGCAGAACCGGTACGTCACCCACCGGCAGGCGGCGAACGGAGCGCGAGCCCCAGGCCGGTTTCCCCTGGCACCCGCGGGCGCTCCCGCAGGCCTCGGGTGCGTTGCCCAGGGGTCTGGTGGGGCCGCAGGCCCCCTCAAGTGGCAGTGCGACCACTGCATCTCCCAGCCCGCGAGGCTGCAACTGCTAGGAGCTGTGGACGGCTGGTCTCCGGACTGGCTGCCCCAAAATGAGCGAAGCAGGGGGAGATTTTGAGGACATTTGGTAGAATTTTAGATAAGCAGGTCTCATGTCTTCTGACGTTCTTTGAAGTGGTTGCAGGTAGTGCGGGGGTGTAAGCAACGTGGAAACCGATTTCATGCTGTTTTTTCCTGGCAACACCTTTTTTTTTTTTTAAGTTAATGTGACCTATTTTTAAAACATCTTTTTTACTGTAGTAGAACATGCATACCACAAAAGCGCACAGATAGTAAGTATGTGGCTAGAAGAATTATCACATAGTGAAGATATGAGTATTTTTTATGAGGTGAACCAAGGAAGGCAAAGAAGTCAAGGGAAATGTTCTTTAGTCACTTAAAACATGCTTTTCATGGTGGGTGGGAGATATTTTCTGATTGGGCCTTCATTTGCATCATTCACAGAAGGTGGTGGCTTAAATCTTCCCCAATTTGCATTTTCAACATGCATTTTTTAAAGGCAGAATTTAACAAATATCACAGGTTAGTGTTATAAATACTATAAATATGTATACTTCTGTTTTCATCCTTTTTGCTTAATTTGAGAAACTCAGATGTGTCTGCTAGGGAAGCACCCACAACCCACCAACCCACCTACCCATCAGAATCAGCCTTGGGGGAGGGAGACCTAGTGGAAGAAAATATTGGAAAGGTTGTGGAAGCTCACAGTTTAAATTGGGAATTTAAATAATAGGTTATTTCCATGTTTTAAAGGCACGGAAATGCTATGGTTGTGCTTGCAATTTATCTGTGGGATTTAAATTTTTTGAAGGAACTTAGTAAGGAGGCATTCTTACTAAGTTCTAGTAGGAAACTTTATTATAGAACTATTTTAATGCACTCTCTACTGATATTAAGATTAGCTTAAAGCTGTTTCCCTTTATTTGGAATTGGAACCATGGAGAAAAGACGTGTGAAGGTTTAAAATATTACACTTACATGTATTACGGTGGTTGTGGAAAAATTGTGGAGTGTATCATTTAGGTACCAGGTAGTACGATGGTTTGCTCTTTCGAAGGCTTGGTGAGGCTAGGTACTTAGAAAAATAATGTCATCCTCAGAAAAATCTTGATTGTTGAGGTTTTATTATAATCCATCCTGGATACAGATCATTCTTGGTTGCCCGGAGGCCTCATCATTTGGGATCCATTCCTAATGAGAGTCAACCTGCACATTTGGGGGTTATGAGTTGGTGAGTGGTTTTCCTAGGAGCTGTTGTAGAAGGTGGCACAGGAATACCTCTGGTTGTTTCTTTCAATGATAGGTTCTTCCAAAATTGAAATCCTATGTGTGTTCCCATTATCCAGCAGTGATGCTTTCTTTCTTTCCTTTTGTTTACTGCCAGGATGAAAGTCACCAAATAAACGGTTCCTTCTAGTTGCTTGTGTTATATGTACCATATAACTAACGACGAGCAAGCGCCTGTTGCTTGGATCTGCTTAAATACCTTTAGCCAGCAGATAGAATCACTGGATCTCAGCTGTCAGACTGCTTCAGTGTCACACAGGGTCTGTGCTTCGCTCAGCCTGAACTGCCCCCCCCCCTTTTCTCTTTTCCCTTTCCAGGATTCACCTTCTCTAGGCTCCTCTCCCTGAGAATTAAGGAACTTCCTCTTGTCTGTGCCTGCAGCATCTCCAGTGAAGCACTCTTATTCTGCCTGTGTTACATTAACCTTCCAGTTCCTCTCAGCAGATGTTCTTTGAGTGCCCACTGTAAGCAGGACCTGGTGCTGGTGGCTTCTGCCGTTGCTGAAGCTAAGGAGATTGAGTTCCAGAATGCCTGGGTGTGAATGCCACCTTGCCACTTTCCTGCGGTCTCAACTCAGGGAAGTCATTTGACATCTTTAGCTTCAGTTTTCTCATCTTTAAAATGGACTTAACAATACCTCTATGGGGAGATAGAAGCAGTGCTCTGAGGACGAAGGAACTAGTATCTGTAAAGCAGTGCCTGACACACGTACGTACTCAAGCTAGTTAGCAGTTATTTCCCATTATATCATTGCTTGAGAGCAAGGCCCGGATCTAGGTTATAGGTGCCTCTTTCAGTGCCACCTGGTACAGAGGATGGCTGCATGGTCATGCTACCCCTTTTCAGAGTTTCTGCACGCAGTAGATCTATAACTGATGTTTAACAATTGCATTATGCTAGAAATAGCTATACTGGGTTGAGAGCTCAGTAAATATTCATGAGTTATATTAAAGAAGTGTGTTGGTGGGGTTTGTGATAGTGGATTTTTTTTTAAGATTTTATTTTTAAGTAATCTCTATACCCAACAGGGGCCTTGAACTCATAACCCCGAGATCAAGAGTCACATGCTCTACTGACTAAGCCAGCCAGGCGCCCCGTCATAGTGGAGTTACGGAGCATATTTTCTAAGGGCCCGTTGAGTTTTCTGGTGCATTTGATTGGTGAATATTGTTTATTGAGTTGAACTCGTTTGCCCACTGTTCCTTAATAAAGAGAGCATTGCTGTGAGGAAAGATGAGGTTCCTCATTGTCCTTCCACTTGCATATCTTCCATTTCCTGCCCTACATCGGGATAAAGTTAGGGTGCAGAACTCATCCACCTCTGAGGTCGGTCAATGAAGGCCTTAATCTCCTTTCCTGTCAGGAAGCATTTTTGCTTAAGAAGTTTTCCTCTTTTTAAAAGCCCCATGATTAGCAGAGCTCAGGTTGTGGCTTAAGCCAAAGGGAGACAGGTATGAGTGAGCTACACAGCTTTCAAGCAGTCATGCCACATGATCCTTTGGAATGGCAGAGTCTGTCCCCAGGGTAAACAGCTCCTAGCTGGCACTGGGTTCATTCGCTATCTGAAAATACCTGATTTTCCTCTTTTTGAAAAAAATTTTTTAAAAAATGTTTCATTTATTTTTGAGAGATCGTGAGCAGAAGCTGGGGAGGGACAGAGAGAGGGGAACGGAAGATCTGAAGCGGGCTCTCAGCTGATAGCAGCAAGCCCCATGCGGGGCTTGAACTCACAAACTGTGACATCATGACCTGAGAAGATGTCGGATGTTCAACCAGCTGAACCCCCCAGCTGCCCCTGCTTTTCCTTTTAATCCCAAATAGGCTGGCATCTTTCAGCCCCATACAACCCTATGGAATGCTTCTTGGTCTTTTGTCATTTACACCCTCTTCATTTTATCCTCCTCTTTACTATGCAGTAATAACTTCAGTGAGACAACATTAATATACTATACATTCACCCATTTAAAATGCACAATTTGGGGCACCTGGGTGGCTCAGTCCATTAGGCATCCAACTTTAGCTCAGGTCACGATCTTACAGTTCCTGAGTTCAAGGCCCTCGTCCGGCTCTGTGCTGACAGCTCGGAGCCTGGAGCCTGTTTCGGATTCTGTCTCCTTCTCTCTCTGCCCCTCCCCTGCTTGCACTCTGTCTGCCTGTCTCTCTCTCTCTCTCTCCCTCCCAAAAATAAATAAACATTAAAAAAAATTAAAATGCACAATTCACTGGTTTTCAGTATTTTCACAAAGTTGTGCACCCATTACCACAATCAATTTTAGAACATTTTCATCATTCCGCAGAGAAGCCCCATAACAATTAGCAGTCATTCCATATTATCCCTTGCCACCTGCTTCCTAAGCACTGGCAGCCACCCATCTACCCTGTCTCTGTAGAGACCTCTAGGGTTCTGCCGTGGTGGTCTTCAGCCTTTGGAGCATACATATGTTCTTGCCCAGCAGTTCATGGGTAGGTCTTCATGTATCAGAGTTTTAGAAATCATTATTCTGTACCCTCCATCTTTCAGGTGTCCAATACTTGATTTCACCACAAAGCCTTGCCTTTTGGCATTCTATGCATTCTACTTCCCGGGGCCTGAAAGGCAGCAGAACCTGTATGTAGCCTCCCAGACAGCCTGCAGTTACACACTGCGCATACGTGTGTTCATTTTAGCTCCTCAGATGGTAACAGCTGGCAATTGTTGAGCAACTTCTGTGCCAAGCACCATTATAAGCACTTGTCATACCTTATTTTACTTTATTCCTCACATCCACTCTTTATACTTTTGTTTCCTGTTTTTTTTATCCTCATTTTAGAGATGTTTAAATTCTCTATTGGTATGTAACAAACCGCTCCAAACTTACTATTTCTCATGATTCTGGAGGTTAGTTGGACTCATTTGAGTGGTTCTGTTCTGTGTGGCGTCAGCGGGAGTCACAGTCAGCTGCGAGTTCGCTTGGGCTTGAAGTGTCCAACATGGTCTGTCATGGGCCAGGTGTCTAATCACAGGGAGTCTTTCCTGGACTTCTCACAGCAAAGCAGCTGTGTTTCAAGAGTGAGGAAGCAGAAGTTGCCAGTTGTCTTAAGGCCTGGGCTTGAAAGTCCCAGAATGTCCCTTTTGCTGCATCCAGTGGTTAAAGCAAGTCACAAGGCCAGCCCAGATTGAAGGGGAGGGGAAATAGACTCTACTTCTTGATGTGAGGAGTGGCAAGCGCCTACTGGTAGAGGAGGAATCTCCATTTTTGGAGATTCTCTACTGCAACAGGTAAGTACTTTGAATGTAAGAGAGGTTAAGTAATTTGCTCAAGGTCATATGGTAAGTGGCAAGCCACTATGTTTGACTCCAGAATTAAGTATTCTTAACCTTCATGCCATTGTGCCTTTCCAGATAGATTATAACAAACTCCTTTAGCACGTGGACCGTGCCTCTCACATCTTCTGCACCCCTCTTGAGATCTACCTCAGTGCTATTGGTCCATATTTTTTTAAGGCTTTTGTGTGCCTTTTCCTTGGTACACAAGTTTTCTCCCCAGTGGTAATGAGAACCCACATTTCTTAGAATTTTAGTAAAAATTTTATTAGTTAAAATGCTTAGAGGAGGAGAGGTTCCATTTAACAGGATTTCTAGTTCCCCAGGTATTAACTCCCCACTCTTCCTGTGCCGGCCTTTATTGTAGGGCTCTGGAATATCTCCTTAGTATACTTCTATTTGGACACTGTTGGGTGTTACTTAGGATTGCAGTTCTTTGGTCATCACTCTGGAAGGCCCATGGAAGATTCTCTTATACTCTAAGCCAGTGTATCTCTAACTAATTTTGGCAACCAGTTTGGTTGGGTTTTTTTTTTCCTAATTTCCAATCTGTTATTGACTAATATCTTGGTAAAATACAATAAAAAAGATTTACTAGAAAAATTAAAAAAAAAACATGGAAAATACAACTCCTGATTTTTAATATTAGATTAGATATTAGATTCCAAGACGTCAGTGGATATTAGATTACACTGTCACATTGCTCTAAATGTGTCTAAATGCATGCTCTCAATTTATGTCCTTATTGTGAGTGATGACAAACAGTAGGAAGACTGGCACCGGTCCACAGGCCATGCTCAGTAGCTCTGCCCTGGGCCAGCATTTCCTAAAGGGTATGGTACACAAGAGGATTTTAGGTTACTTGTGGATAAATTTATCTTTTCAATTTTAGGCTAATAGTTCTGTGGATTTTAAAAACTTTATTGTAAAAATGCAACTAGTACATCAAACTCTAATCAAACTGTAATTTCATGAATATTTTCAGAATGAGTAGAAAATGAAAACTTATTTTAAAGAAAAATACTAAGTAGTATAGGTTGATGCTGGTTAATACAAATAGAATGCTAGCCACACATGTAATCCTAAATTTTCTAATAGCTACATTTAAACAAGTAAAAATAAACAGGTGAAATTAATATAAAACAATTTATTTAACCCAGTATAACCAAAATATGATCATTTCAACATGTAATTAATATAAAGAATTATTAATAAGAAATTTCACAATCTGTTCTTTGCACTGAGTCTTCCAAAACCAGTCTATATTATGTACTTCCAGGACATCTTCATTTGAACTAGTCACATTTCAAGTGCTCAGTAAGCAACTTTGGTTCGTTGCTAGCATATTAGACAGCAGTCACTGATGTCGAACATTTCCATCATGGCAGAAAGTTCTTTTGGTCTAGGAATGAGACCACAGTCCCATAGGGCATGGCGGTATTGAGTGCTGTGGAGGGTGGTATGAAGAGCAGAATATGTGCTGTGGTATTCAGTCCAGCAGGGGAGGGCTTGGTGGAAATGGAAAGATAATTTGATACAAATGGTCTCCCCTACAATGAGGCCAAACAGGCTTGATCCCCAGGCTCTTGAAGGAAGAAGTTGCTTTTGCATTCCCCAGTGTGGGCAAGATTGTCGTCATGGGGACTTGACAGGCTGTGGAAAGAGGGTAAGCTTGACTTTATGGTAATTGTTGAGCTGTTATCCATGGAAAGCGTGGTATAATATTGATAGAAAGGTGGGAGGAGACAGCAGTGTTAACCGGCTCAGGGTCTCCGAGGTTCAGTGCTGGGGTCAAGTGGGGAATCCTCTCTGCTGGGTGGGATTTGCTGAGCTGCATTGGGATGGGTTCTGTGAGGTCAGATCTGGTCATTTCCCCCCAGAGTTGGTATTGTACCTTCCTAGCACTTGTTTACAGAAACTGTTGATGAGCAACAAGTTCCTGCTGGTTCACAGGACAGACTCTGGGCACCACATTTTTGGGTAGTTCCAGTGAATTCTTGGGCTGGTCCCACCTCCTGTGTCCTGGGTTTGATTATGTGAGAAAGCTGGCACTGATTATAAAGGGACTTAGTTGGGCAGAGCCAGTTAGCCAGCATTCACTTGCAGGGCCTGTGGGACAAGTCCTTGCCCAGGCTGAGTTGTCTTTCTCCTGAGCAGTTGGTCTTTGTCTACCTTTGACACCAAGTCTTTAAGAATTAACTATTAGCTTAGCAAGTCTACCAGCGTGGAACCCCAGTTGCTGTGGTAGGTATATTGGATAAGCTTCCTTCTTGTTTTTTTTAAAATGTTTATTATTTTGAGGTGGGGGGGGGGGGGGGGGCGGGGGCGGAGAGAACATGTGAGCAGAGGAGGGACAGAGAGAAGGAGAGAGAGAATCCCAAGCAGGCTACACACTGTCAACACAGAGCCCTATGTAACTTTCTTCTTAGCTCCATTTTTCTATCTTTACTCTTGTTTTTCTTTTTCTCACTCACTTTTTATATTTATTTCTGCTCTATTTTATATAAGCAGAAGGAGAAAGAGAAAGAGGGCATAAATGAATACCTGAAATTAATAAGTACAGAGCAGGAAATGCCCCTGTAGCTTGTGTCTTTTACCAGGCACCTAAAGCCCTTAATTAAGCAGTGCTTTGTACCCGTTTCACAACAGCACCTTAATATGTGCCCTTAACTTGAAACAACCATCTGAATTGTAAACTAGACAAAACAGGATTCTCTTGGACTTATTTTTTACCCCCTACCCCCAAGATTCCTGTCCTCTTTCATGAGCACCCAGGCATGCATTCTGCTTGCTAGAAGGAACCATCCTTGTGCATGGGAGTAGTGTGAGTTTTTGCTCTTTTCTATCTTAATTGTGTGTGTTGGGTTCTCTTGAGCCCCAGTGAAGGGTGACAGTTGGTGGTGAAATATTATGACAGCCTTCAGTAGAAGCTTTACTTCCACTTGGATAATTACCAATTATCCCCCCAGTGGAGGTATGTGTCATGAACAAAATTTAGGTGATCATTTTCATTAGTTAGGTAACCAATATTATTTAAGCTGTTTTAGTTACATCCTCAGACTAAAAACTCTCTTTACAAAACTACTGATTCTGATTGCAGTCTTATTACTGCAAAACATGTCTCTGCTCTCCTCTTTTTCCCTTCTCACCCACCTAAATTTCTATTTCATTTGATTTTGTTTTTGTCAGTCATGAATTATTTCTAAAGAATAATTGCTGCTTATTAATGGTCCATTAATTTCCACATATTCCTAATCTTCTGGAATGAGATTAGCTCTTTGTATAGAAGAACAGTTAAGAGAGCAGAATGTGGACTGTTTCACTGTACCCTGTTAGCTTTCATTTTTCTTCGTTATTTTTTTACTTCCTCTCAGTTTTGACTGAAGGACCTTTGATTGGTGCCTTTCTACTAAGGAGTGCTGAATGTCCTTTTTGATACCTAATTTCATCTTCATTAGTTAAAAATTAAAAGGATTCTTTCCACTTTGGTGTGTAAAGATGATTTCAGCGTGAATACCTCTTATAATCAGACCAATTCAGCAGGAGATACCATGCATGAGGACCAGCGCTGTCTAATAGAAGTTTCCGGGAGGATGGAAATGTTCTATGTCTGTTCCATATGGTAGCCACCAGTCATCATGTGGCTGTGGAGCCCTGAGGAACTGAGTTTTTAATTGTATTTGATTTTAGATAATTTAAATTTAATACATTTCTTAAGTTTAATTTATTTATTTTGAGAGAGAGAGGAGCATGAGCAGAGGAGGGACAGAGAGAGAAGAGAGAGACAATTCCAAGCAGGTTCCACACTGTCAGTGCAGAGCCCAGTGTGGGGCCCAGTCTTCCGAACCTTGAGATCATGACCTGAGCCGAAATCAAGAGTCAGACATGCAACTTACAGAGCTACCCAGGCACCCTTTTAATTTAAATTTAAATAGACACACATGGTAGTGACTCTTGAATTGGACTGTACAGTTAACAAACTGTTGACTAACCTTGCCAGATTAGGATCAGAAATTAGGAATAAGTTTTAGGCCTCAAACAAGTTAATTCAAACCCATCTATTCTTGGTTTCTCCTCTACAAGTTCTGATATTTGGCCCTTGTCATTCAGCCACTCTCAGATGTGCACAGGCCATCAAGAACAGAACCCAGCAGTTATCTCTGTTGTTCATATCAGATCTGTAGGTCCTTGATGGAATCTACTAGCCAAGACTTATGTCTGGCTCCTGGTGGCCCTGGGGTGTCCATGGTCAGCCAACTCCTCTCTGTCCCTGCCTCAGTTTTGGTTGCACAATTTGGTTGGAGGATAAATTGGATTGACTCACAAGGCATTACCAAACCATTTGATGAAACCATTAGCTGCACAGGATTTGGTTGGGCTGTGGGGAGAACTTTTCTAGTGACAGATTGGCAGAGACTGAAACTATTAGCCTAGGCCAGAGAACCCTGTGGTGGAAGGTAAGGTTGGTGAGGGCATTTGGAGGGCATTGGGCACCACAGCCAAATGAGTCATGTTCCCTCTTCTTTAGGACATACTCACCAAAGCAGATAAGCCTCAGCTCTCTCATTCCAGCTTGTTGTTTACAAACCGTGGCCTCAGGTGTGGGCCCATGAGAAGACCTTAGTTGCTTGTCTGTGAGATGGTACGCTAGGAAATCCGACTGGTGCTTTCCAACTCTTGAGCTACTGTGATCCTCCACTGCTGGATCAGGAGGGAGGGGGTAGGGTAGTTTGGTTTTCACCCTTGTGTTATGAGGATCACCAGTCAAAAAGGCTTAGAGCCAACAGACTTACCAGCCTTCTCCTTTCCCTCCTCCATTACAACCAGGTAGGGAGTTCTGCCTCCTTCATCTCTTATGATCCCATTCCTATTGTCTGGGTCAAACCTGTCATCTGGGGCCTGACCATTATTACAAGAGCCTTGGGGGCGGGGGGTCTCTGTTCCTCTATCCAGGTCATCATCCTGTCATGGATCTATCTTGTGTCTCTCTTACTTAACTTCCTCTGACATCTGCCTAGCGTGTGTACAGTCCAAACTGCTGATAGGGTTTCCCAGACATGTTGGGATGGGGCTCCCACTTATCACTCCAGCCCTTCTCTCTGGCCAGTGACCACCTGCAGCTTGTAGTATCCAGCACACTCTATACACGCTTGCTCCTCCCTGCCCATGGGCATGCTCTTCCAGTGCCCAGAATTCCCTTCCTCTCTCTATCTGCCATTCATCCTTGAGTATTTGGCCCACACCTCACCTCTTCCCTGAAGCCTTCTCTGACTACACACTTTTGGTGGATTTTTCTTTTCCATTGCCATTACATTCTTGACAATGCTAATGCAGGTGAATCAGATCACATGCAAATAAACTTGGGACTGGCATTTGGAAACTAAAGTACATACATCTTAAGCATACAGTGTGATGAATGTTTGCTTATGCACCTGTGTAACCACCCAAATCAAAAAACAATATTTCCAGCACCCAGAAAGCTTCTTCCCGCGTCTTCCTAGGCATTAGCACCCCCCCCCAGAGGTAACCATTGTTCTCACCTCTTTTCACTGTAGTTTAGTTTTCTTGTTTTTGAACTTTATTAAAATGGATTCATGTAGCATGTCCATTTTTATTGTGGCAAAATATACATAACATAAAACTCACTATTTTAGCAGTTTTTTAATTTGCTTAAGATTTTTTTAATGTTTATTTCTGAGAGAGAGAAAACAGAACGGGAGTGGGGGAGGGGCAGAGAGAGAGGATGACACAGAATCCGAAGCAGGCTCCAGTCTCTGAGCTGTCAGCACAGAGCCCGATGTGGGGCTTGAACTCAGAAACCATCAGATCATGACCTGAACCGAAGTCAGTGCTCAACTGACTCAGCCACTCAGGCACCCCAAGTTGTTTTTTTTTTTAATTCAAATTTGAGTTAGTTAACCTACAATGTAGTCTCGGCTTCAGGAGTAGAACCCAGTGATTCATCCCTTACATATGATATCCAGTGCTCATCACAACAAGTGCCCTCCTTAATGCCCATCACCCATTGAACCCATCCCCCCACTTCCCCTCCAGGAACCCTCAGTTTACTCTCTGTATTTAAGAATCTGCTATGGTTTGCTTCCCTCTCTTTTTTATCTTATTTTTCCTTCCCTTCCCCTATGGTCATCTGTTAAGTTTCTTAAATTCCACCTATGAGTGAAATCATATGATTTCTGTCTTTCTCTGACTGATTTCACTTAGCATAATACCCTCCAGTTCCATCCACGTTGTTGTTGTAAATGGCAAGATTTCATTCTTTTTCATCGCCATTGTGTATATATACCACATCTTCTTTATCCATTCATCAGTTGATGGACATTTGGGCTCTTCCCATGATTTGGCTATTGTTGATAACCGCTGTATTTTAGCAGTTTTTATGTTCATTGGCATTAAGGATATTCACATTGTTGTGCACCCATCACTGCCATCCATCTCCAGGAACTTTTCATCAAGTATATACTTTTTTGTGTCTGTTTTTTTTTTCACTCAGTGTTATAAGATTCACCCGTGTTGTAGATATCAGCAGTTTATTTCTTTTTATTTCTGAGTAGTATTCCATAGTGTGACTGTACTATAGTTTGTTTTGTCCTTTCTCTTGTTAATGGACAGTCGGGCTTTTTCCAGCTTTTTATTCTTTTGACTAAAACTACTGTGAACCTACCGGTACCCATCTCTTGGTGCCCATACAAATGCATTTCTTTTAATTTTTTGTTTAACATTTATTTATTTTTGAGAGACAGAGGCAGAGCATGAGCAGGGGAGGGGGAGAGAGAGACACACACAGAATCCAAAGGAGGCTCCAGGCTCTGAGCTCTTTGTTAGCATAGAGCCCGACATGGGGCCTGAACTCACAAACCGCAAGACCATGACCTGAGCTGAAGTCAGACGTTCAACCGACTGAGCCACCCAGGCACCCCCATACAAATGCATTTCTATTGCTTATATACCTAGGAGTAGAATTGCTGGGTCGTAAGGTAGGCATATGTTCAGCTTTAGCAGACAGTGCCAAATTGTTTTCCAAACAGTTGGAAGTAGTTTCCTATTGTGGTTATAACAATTTATCACAAATGTAATGGCTTGTAGAAACATGAATTTATTATCTTATAATTCTGGAAGTCAGAAGTCCTAAAATATGTGTCACTAGAACCTTTCTGGAGGCTTCAGGGCAAGAACCCATTTCCTTGCCTTCTACAGCTTCTAGAAGCTGTCTGCATTCTTTGGCTTGTGACTCCTTCCTCTGTCATCAGGGCCAGCAGCATAGCATCTTCCAATATCCCTCTCCAACTTCTGGTTCCATTGTCACATTTCCTCTCTCTCACCTTCACTCTCCTGCCTCCCTTGTGATTGCACTGGACCCACCTGGAAAATCCTGGCTAATCTCTCCATCTCCAGAGCCTTAACCTAATCACATCTGCAAAGGCCTATTTGTTAAATAAGGCAACATTTTCACAGATTCCAGGGATTAGAAGTGGACACCTCAACAGGGATGAGGGGGAGGGCATTTTTCTGCCTACATGGTAGAATGGTACATGGGTGTACTATTTTACATTCCCATCAGTAAAGCATGATCCTCCACATCTTTGTCAGCACTTGGTATTGCCAGTCTTTTTAATTTTAGCCATTCTGGTTTGAATGTGGGGTACATCCACAGCTACCACCTCCAGGCAGTGTGTCCTCCTTTGCTCTGGTACAGCTTTCTTGCAGCTTATCCATATTTAAATATTTGTTTACGTGCTTCTGTCTTGGCCAAACCACACATCCTTCATGAGGCAGGTAGTAGCTGGTTCAATAAATCCTCCTTGGATGATAAATGACAGAGGGCATTTTTCAACAGAAGTGAGCAGAGCTAAAGATGTAAATGAAAGCCTGCGCATATAGTCCCATCTCTGGCTTGAAGTAGGGTTTCTCCCAAATGAAAAATAGGACCGGAGCAAAGAACCTGGTTTCTAGCTTCTGCATGCTGTTGTCTTTCCCAAGATAGTTAATCTATAAGTCAGTAATGCTCTAGAAGGAGACATATGTAGACTTCAACTCCTGAGGGCGTTGGTTGGACATGACTTCACCTTATATGTAAATGAGAGGAGAGTGCAGTTCTGGCAGGCAGGCTTCTGGAGAGTCTGATCTTGGACCTTTTACAGCATCTGAAGTTTTTTCCTTTTCCCTAGATTCTGCTCCAGTATAGCAACACACTGCAGCTTCTGGCTTGCAGAAGGAAGGACTAGAAGGTGAGTAGGGTTTCTCGATTGCAAGGAATGTAGCGTGTGTAGACTTAAACCCACTTTGAAGACTTGAGGCTGGAATTTCTGAGGAAGGTGAAGCCAGAGTAGAAAAGAATTTCGAATTCCCCCAGACACAGAGTGGTGGGCGCAAATGTCTTGGCACTAGAGAGAGAAACCTGGAAGAAGGAATTAGTATTAGACAAAAGGCAGACAGGATTGTGGCTTTCTTTAGGAACATCCTGATGTGAGTAACCACTTTCTGTGTTCTAGTTTGTTCCCTAGTCTACTTTGCTGGGCAAAACACCTGGTTTCATGAGGGCTATAAGGTTTCAAGGCCTCAATCTTATCTTTCCAGGCCACTGAGGTGTTGGCAGAATTCCTGCAGCTTGGCATTACTTTGACCCTCTGGGGTGTGGCATGTGTGAGAGAAACCTTGCCATCCCATGTGGCAGAGGACTTCTTTGGCCCTGAAGAGAAAACTTCTCTGTTCGACAAGACCTGGATGGTCAGTATTTATTTAGATCATAAAGGAGTTGGTCTTTTGAGAAAAATACTAGCTCAGTGTCCGAGTTACTATGTTGGGCTTATGCTGGGGTTATTGGTCCCTATTTAGACATGCTGACAATGTTACAGCTTTAGTGATTTGAGTAAGTACACACGTGATTCACAGGCTGATCTGCAGACAAGCCAGCTGTGGCAGAATGGAGGCATGCCTGGGCCTTGGGTGATGTGGCCGACACACACACCAGGAGGGTTGGGATAGGCTCAACAGGGCTGTGCCTATGTTTATAGTGTTCCAATGACTTCCTGGATGTTCTCTCTTTTCTACCTGGTGTATTCAAGTTGTGGAGAAGTCATATGTCTGTATTCCTGGCTTTTTGGAATTCTCCTTGTGGACTCCAGGTCTGGAGGGGATCTTGAGGGAGAATGTGGGGTGCTGCCGCCTGTAAGCAGGTGCATGTTAACTTTTTCTAGGACAGACAGTGGATCTTTGCTCCACATTCTCTGAGGCTGGCAGGGCACCCTTTACTTCCTAGGTCAAGAAGTCCTTTATGTTCATACAAGGCATCTCTCCTCTAAATGCCTCCCCTCTTGCTGTGTCCTTTGTGGACAGGCAGAACAACCACACAGCATCATTTTGACAAAACTTTCCAGTCTCCATAAAGAGACCTGGGACCTTCTGTGGGGCCCAGTTCCTTAACCTTCTTGACATGACTTTTTGTTTGGTGTTTACTCCTGTGGCATTGGTGTTTTCCTTCTCTCTTTGTACAAATTACTCGTAGAGTAGCCTTTTCACCTCTTTATTCAGTTAAGAATTTACTGATGAGATACCACCTCACACCTGTTAGGATGGCCATTGTCAAAAAAAAAAAAAAAGACAAGTGCTGGTGAGAATGGAGAAATTGGAACACTTGTGCAGTGTTAATGGGAATGCAAAATGGTGCAGCTGTTATGAAAAACAGTATGAAGATTCCTCAAAAAAGTAAAATTAGAACTACACCATATGATCCAGCAATCCCACTTCTGGGTATTTATCCGAAAGAATTAAAATCAGGATCTTAGGGATATTAACACTGTTCACTGTGTAGAAGCAACCTAAATGTCTATGGGCAAATGAATGGATAAAGAAAATGTGGTATATATATATACAATGGAATATTATCTAGCCTTAAAAAAGAAGAAAATTCTGCAATATGTGACAACATGGATGGACCTTTGATGACATTATGAAATAAGCCAGTCTTGGAAAGGCAAATACTATATGATTCCAGATATATGAAATATCTAAGATAGACAAATTCATAGAATCAAAGAGTAGATTGGTATTTCCCAGGAGCTGGGGGCCGCAGGAAATGGGGAGTTACTAATCAATGGACACAAAGTTGCAGTTAAACAAGATGAATAAATTCTAGAGATCTGCTGTACAACATTGTACCCAGAGTCAGCAATATTATATTGTACATTTAAAAGTATATTGAGAATGTAGATCTCATGTTAAGTGTTCTTACCACAATAAAATTTAAAAAATAAAAAAATTTAAAAAGAATTTACCGTGTAAGACCTTAATCTGATCAGTTCCTGGTTTGGCCATTAACTATGCGGACGTGGGCTGGTTTCTTGGTCTATTCTTAGCCTCACTTTCTTTACTTATAAGATGGCGATCATAACAGAAATTCCTCATGGGATTGACAGGAGGATTATACTGAGGTAGTGCATGGAAAGTGCTTAGCACAGTGTTGCATAGATAGTGCTCCATGAGGTAAGTGATAATGGTTATCATCATCTTCGCCTCAAATATAAGACCCCAGACCTTATGTCTGTGAATATAAAAAGTATATTTTGGGGGCACCTTGCTGGCTCATTTGGTACAAGCATGCAACTTTTGATCTCGGGGTTGTAAGTTCAAGCCCCATGTTGGGTGTAGAGGTTACTTAAAATTTAAATCACACACACACACACACACACACACACACACACACATATATGGCATACATTTATATCACTGTACTTATGTTGATGTATTTATATACTGGCTTTGCCTTCCAAGGAACTAATTACCTAGTGAGATAGGCTTTCTGTAACTTAATATAACCCAGGTCTAACACTGAAAAGTACCATAAATGGAAATACAAAAGTGGACCATGAGGCCGTAGATGAGCAGTTAATTTTGGCAGAGGACCTGGGGACAGTCTTTGTGCCTATGTAAGTTTTCACAGTCCCTTAAGTGTCCTGTGGTTAGCAGGACAACCCTGCCAGGTACTCAGCAAATTGTTACTGGAGACCTGTCTTTGGCCATGCTTTCCAGTTTCTGCATAGGAATGGTGGTTCTTTTTCTCCCACTCAGAGCTCAATTTACATATTGAAATTCTTGAGGGATACAGTTGTGTCCTATTCAAGAGCCTGTTCAGCCAGTGGCATTTCTTTTCCTCTTCCTATAAATATGTCAGAGATTCATCCTAGGTCCAGTTTCTCATTGTACTGGGTGAAGTTACCCTTTTCAGTTTGTGTAGTTAGTGTTTTTCCACATGAGACACAGAACAGAGGAAAATTCTTATTTTTTGTCCTCTACCCTTCTTTGACACCCACTGCTAGATATTTTGCTTCACAAATTGGCCCAGAGCTCAAGAGATCATTCAGTTTTCCGGAACTGTGGAACCTGTATGTGGCTTTTGGCAAGATAAGAGAGTTGAGTGGCCTACTATAGGTTTGCAAGTTTAGGTTTAAAATTTATATGTATGTATTTATGTATGTATGTATTTTGAGAGAGAGAGCACAAGCAGGGGAGGGGCAGAGAGAGAGGGAGAGAGAGGATCCCAAGCAGGCTCCACACCATCAGCGCAGAGCCTGATGTGGGCCTTAAACTCAAGAACTATGAGATCATGACCTGAGTCACAAGCCAGAGTTGGATGCTTAACTGACTGAGCCACCCAGGCGCCCCTATAAGTTTAGGATTTTAGACTTTGTGCTGGCTAGTATGATAGCCAATTGCCACATGTGGCTATTTAAATTAATTAAAAATGAATAAAATTTAAAATTTAGCTCCTCAATTGCACTAGCCACATTTTAGGTACTCAGTAGCCCCATGTGCCTAATGGCTATTGTATTGGACAGCACAGATGCAGAACATTCCTTTCATTGCAGAAAGTTTCATGGGACAGCACTGGTTTAGGTTATCTTAAAGTTGTGGGCTGCTTAGTAGAGAAAGGAAAACATAGATGTTTATCCATGCTGTTATGGTTTTGATCCTTCTTCCAAATGACCCAAGTTGGATGTATAAGCATTACATGTAACTGCCAAATCAACTGAAACTTGACTAATGCACGTAAAATATTTTGACTTCAAATTTGTAATACAAAAAGGGTATTCACTTTCTGAAGTGTTTTTTGTACTGCCATATTACCCTGAAGCAGCTACCAAGTGTGGATTCTTAGGTGAGAGACCCCTGATTTTTTTAATTGTGGTAAAATATTACGTAACATAAGCTTTACCATTTTAACTATTTTATTTTTTTAAAGTTTATTTTTTTTTAAGTAATCTCTACATGGGGCTGAAATGACCCTGAGAGTAAAATGTACAATTCAGTGGCATTAAATGCATTCACAGTATTGTGTGACCATCACCACTGTCTTTTTCCAGAACTTTACATCATCCCAAACAAAAACTGTACCCATTAAACAGTAACTCCCCATTATGCCTTCCCCCTAATGCCTGGTAACCAATGTACAATTTTCTGTCTCTGTGTATTTGTCTGTTCTTGGTACCTCATGTAAGTGGAATCATACAGTATTTATCCTTTTGTGCCTGGCTTATTTCACTTAGCAAATGTCCTTAGGGTTCATCTATGTTGTGGCATATATGAGAATTTCATTTCTTTTTAAGGCTGAGTAATATTCCATTGTATGGATAGACCACATTTATCCATTCATCTGTTGATGGACACTTGGGTTGCTTCTACTTTTTGGCTCTTGTGAACAGTGCCGCTGTGAATGTGGGTGTCTAAGTATCTGCTTGAGTCCCTGCTTTGAGTTCTTTGGGATGCATACCCAGAAGTGGAATTGCTGGGTCATATGGTAGTTCTGTGTTTGGCTCTGATTTTTGGAAATAGTCTAAAAATTATTGAGATATAATTCATATAAAAAAAGTCACCCTTGTAAAGTGTACTTGTAAAGTGGCTTTTAGTGTATTCACAAGATTGTACAATCATCCCCAGTTGTCAGTGATTTTTTTTTTGTATTTTTTTAAAATGTGTTAATTTTTATTTTTTTTAATGTTTAGTTATTTTTGAGACAGAGAGAGACAGAGCACAAACGGGGGAGGGTCAGAGAGAGAGGGAGACACAGAATCTGAAACAGGCTCCAGGCTCTGAGCTGTCAGCACAGAGCCCGACGCGGGGCTCGAACTCACAAACCGCGAGATCATGACCTGAGCCGAAGTCGGACACTTAACCGACTGAGCCACCCAGGCTCCCCAAATGTGTTAATTTTTATTGAGAGAAAGGAGAAAGAAACCCAAGCAGGCTCGGCACTGCCAGTGCAGAGCCCAATGCTGGGCTCAATCTCACGAACTTTGAGATTATGACCTGAGCCTAAACCAAGAGTCAGATGCTTAACAGACTGAGCCACCCAGGTGCCCCTTGTCACTGGTTTTTATAGTCTCTTTGGAACCAGAGTTGGGGACAGAGACAGAATCTTTTTTTTTTTTTTTTAAATGTTCAGATTTGTTTATCTTGCCGAAGATTGTGTTACACTTCTTCTTTGTATATATATTTTTTTATTTTTTAATATATGAAATTTACTGTCAAATTGGTTTCCATACAACACCCAGTGCTCATCCCAAAAGGTGCCCTCCTCAATACCCATCACCCACCCTGCCCTCCCTCCCACCCCCCATCAACCCTCAGTTTGTTCTCAGTTTTTAACAGTCTCTTATGCTTTGGCTCAGAGACAGAATCTTGAAGGCAGGTTAGGTGGAAGGAAGGGAGCTTTCAGGATAAATATGAGACTCAAAAAAAAGAGGTTTATTATTTGCAGGTCATCTGGCTGGCTCAGTTGGTGGAGAATGCGACTCTTGATCCTCATGGTCATGAGTTCAAGTCCCACAGTGAGGGTAGAGATTACTTTAAAAAAAGTTATTTGTGGGGTGCCTGGGTGGCTCAGTCGGTTGAGCATACGACTTCAGCTCAGGTCATGATCTCGCAGTTTGTGAGTTCAAGCCCTGCATCGGGCTCTGTGCTGACAGCTCGGAGCCTGGAGCCTACTTCGGATTCTGTGTCTCTTTCTCTCTCTGCCCCTACCCCACTTGTGCTGTCTCTCTCTGTCTAGCAAAAATAAATAAAGGTAAAAAAAAAGATATTTGTACCAAATCCTTGGAATGCTGTGCAGTCTTTAGCAAGAATACTCTTGCTCACTATGAGGCTTTTAGACTGAAATTCAGAAAGGCTCCCCTGCTACCTGACATATTTTCAGCTACTTGTGAGGCCTTGTTTTATGGAACGGGATGTTGAATAACTTCACAAATGGGTCAGACTCCTCAGGAATGCTCTGGAAGCCGTGGCTTCTTTCTTTTTTATCACGCTTCTTATGTTTGCTTTGCCAGATATCTTTCCCTGTCTTGGAACTGGTTCTATTCCTTCTCTGGTTCTGATTCCAAATTACAAAACAATTTGGTTTCCAAACGTCAAACATATTGTTTACAATAAATACCTTCAATATGGATTCTTAGATTTCTGATTTCTCTGCTTTGCAGCAAATACTACAACTCATATACTTTTGTTATTACAGTAAACCCTTGAGCAACTCGGGGATTAGGGGCACCAACCCCCTGTGCCACTGAAAATCTGCATATAACTTGGACTCTCCCAAAATTTAACTACTAATAGCCTACTGCTGACCTGCAACCTTACTGATAAACCTACACAGTTGATTAAGACATATTTTGTGTTATATGTATTAATGTACTATATTCTTACAGTGAAGTAAGCTAGTGAAAAGAAAGTGCTATTAAGAAAATCATCAAGAGAAAATACATTTACTCTTTAGTGTACTCTATTTATTGACAGAAATCCTCATATGAGTGCACCTGCATAGTTCAAACCTGTGTTGTTCAGGGGTCAGCTGTGTATGCCATTCATTCATATCAGGGCGCTCTGATTTTTGCTCATTCTTGCCATGTAGTTGTGGTTTTAATATTTTATGCTTTGGGGATGGTTTTATTGTGGTCTTCTGATAATTGGCTAGCACTCTTTACTTTTTTTTATACTGTACAGTCCACCCATTCAAAGTGTATATAGTTCAGTGGGTTTTTTTAGCATATTCATAGAGTTGGGCAATGTACAACCAATACTGCAGTCAATTTTTGGACATTTTCATCACTCCAAAATGAAACCTCATACTTTAGCAGTCACTCACCCTTTCTTCTCAACACCCAGCCTTAGGCAACCCAGTCACTAATCTACTCTATCTCTACAGATTTGGGGCGAACTGTCTTACATCCTTGTTAACAGTGATTTTTTTATTTATTTTTTTTAGAGAGAGAAGGCGCAAGTGAGCGAGGGGCAGAGAGAGAAGCGGGGCCCATGCAGTGTGGGACTCTAACTCATGAACTGCGAGATCATGACCTTAGCCAATTTAGATGCTTAATTGACTGAGCCACCCAGGCACCCCAACAGTGATTTTTTTCCTCCCCTAAATTGTACTATAAGTCACTCACCCAACTTTCCCTCCATGTTGCATTCTTGTCATTTGCCTATTGTTTCTGTTTTATTTATTTATTTTTTTAACTCTTGTGATACTAGCAGGTTAGCTATAAATCTTCCTTAAACAGCTTTCAAAGTGAATTGGGCACAGCTGCAGGAATTAATCCAAAAACAGCAAGGATGAACAGATAGCTGCTGCTGAGCCCTGGAATGCATTCTGTACTCTGAAGCTAGCTTTCTTTTCACTGGCTGGGCTGCTGGGACCTCGAGAGCTAAGTCAGTGAGAGCCCCTGGACTGGAAGCTGCCCTAGGATTGATCCCTGATCCTGTGTAAGTTCCAGAACAGAAATCAAATGCAGTTTCTAATGTAAATTCAGTAACTTGCTTCTCTAACATAAACAGTATTTAGTAGTCCTTAATCATAGAGCAGCTTCAGAATCTGCAAATATCCGTCTCTACCGTGCCAATCACTGTTACTGGCAGTGACAAAAGATTGGTGCACTGGGGCATAAATAATTTTATTCACTTAGTATGTGTTTTTCTTGCTTTTGTAGTCAGTTGCCCTGGGATTTAATCCTGGTTCTGCTCCTTTTATTACCTAGGTGACCTTGAGCACTTCACCGTTTTTGGAAGACTCCTCTCCTCTGTGAAAGGGGAGATTAATAAATCTGACTGCATGAGGTTGTTGTGAGATTTCAATAAGATAACATGTGCAAAGCACTTAATACAGTGCCTAGCCAAGAGTGAAAGGTCAATAAATATTAGCTGGTATTAAGGGGCCATATTTTATTCTGTACCTGCTATATACAAGGCACCAGGTTAAGTTCTATAAGAAATAAACCAGAGTCTCATGAATGGAATTCAAGCCCTGTTGGTGTTACAGTTGTGCCTAGAGCTTGGCAGTTAATGCTGGGGAAGCAGAGGCTGGGTGACATCCACGTTTTACTTGTCTCTTGAGAACTATAAATTTTATTAAATAATTTTCATAAAACATGGTATCAGTTTAAACATCAACACAGGAGGGACACCTGGGTGGCAAAGTCAGTTAAGCATCTGACTCTTGATCTCAGCTCAGGTCATGATTTCACAGTTAGCAAATTTGAGCCCCGTTTCAGGTTCTGTGCTGATGGTGTAGAGCCTGCTTGGGATTCTACTTTTCTCTGACCTTCCCCCACTTGTGTTCTCTCTCTCTCTCTCTCTCTCTCTCTCTCTCTCTCTCTCTCAAAAATAAATAAGTAAACCTAAAAACAAAATCCACACAGGAAATACTTGGCTAAGGTTAGGTTTTTCCTGGGAATGGTAGATATTATAATTTCTTGTGGGAAAATTAAAACATTTTGTCATTTACTATTGGCCACTGGTAGCTGTACTCAAGACAAACCATCTTTGTCAAAACAAATAACCTTGACAAAAAACGGTAGTCACAATCCTACTTAATGAATCTCCTAATTGTTTTTGGTGTTAAAAAGACATCAATAGCGTTTATTCCCAGGCATATCTCTTATTCTGTTACATCTCCATATTGCTGCTGACAGAACGAGTATCAGCAGGCCGTTTCTGTGGAATTTTCTGAGCCATGTGAGAGAAGCACAGTGTACTCTTAGAACAAGATCTTTTCTGCCTTTCCTTGTGTTCTAGAGTCTACTTTGGTTGAAAGAAATAGAATAAACTTCTGTTTGGGGAGGAACTTTTCGTTTTTGTTTATTTCTTAAAATAGAAAATGGTAAGCATTCTGATGGTAGAGTCCTGTGTCTGTTTTAGCCTGAGAGAACCACTTTTGACCTGGTTCTGGATTATCAGAGTCAGTTGCAGTGTGGTACAGGCTAAAACCTTTTGACCCACTGGAGGTTAGGGCTAGGAGATGGGCTTTAGAGTGTCTACCAGAGGCATCTTTAGATACAGCCTCAGTCCCTTAACTCAGTGCTGTCTTGGGAAAATATCTTTTAGGACCTCACTTTCCCATCAGTAAAGTGGGATTACTTCTTGAAATTGTATTAAGAAATAGAAAAAAGTACAACTGAAGCAAACACCATGCTGCCTTTCATGGGTTAGACCTATTGAATAGTCTTTCTAGGCCTGGGAAAGAATGGTGAGTTTGCTCTGTGGCACCTTCAAATAAACACAGAGACCAGGCCAGTCAATTTCTTTTGGTCAATTAAACATCCCTCACAAAAGTGCGTGACACATATGGTGACACTCCTTTATCCCATCTGCCTCATGCTAAACTCAAGTCATCAACTGCAAGTGGTCTCATCGTCCTTCCAACACCAGGCTCCAGGCAGCCACTGCCATTCAGTCAAGTTCGGCAGAAGAGCTGGAGCCTGGTTGTCACCCCTGCCACATGTAGTGTGGGTGAGGTTGCTGACCTCTACTCCCACTCCTCCATGGCAGTGTCTGTAGAATGGCCTGTCTAAACATGAGCCTTCCTGAATCACAACCCTATAATACTCTTTATTCTGTTTCCACAACAGCTAGCCTTTTCTACTTGTCATGTGGGTTAGTCCTCATTTCCTTCTAGCTTCTATTTAAGCAATATCTCCTTTGGTGTGAAAATATCCCGAAGGCCTTTCTATTAACAGCCTTCACAAAGTCTAAGGATAGGTACTTAAATGAAGCTCTTCGTCCACTCTGAAAATGTTTATTGAGTGCCTGACATGTGCTAACCTATGATATATGATGGAGTCAACACAGTCCTTGGCTTTCCAGAGCTCAGTCTGGTAAAGATAAAAAGTGGACGGACTTCTTTTATTCTCCCCTGGCAAAGAGAGAACTAACCTCCTTTTACAGGGAGAAAGGCTGTGAGAGCTGTTTAGGTTTGTTAAACAGCTACCGCATGGTGCCTGGTTGGTTTTTAGCAGCATGCTGGTGACGGCATTGTTTAGGGACACTCTCTTACTGGCTGGCAGTGAGGCAGTCACACAGGAGCATGAGTGGTGGGGCAGGCTATTGACTGCTTACCCCATAGCCATCCTTTCCTTTTTATAGAGCTCAGGTATTGGGGTAGATAGCAGTGGGGCCAGGCTATGAGTCATTTAAAGCCAAAGTCATTCCTTTTAATTATTATTTATTTTTAATTTATTTTTAATTTTTCTTTATTTAGTTTGAGAGAGATTGTGCATGTGGGCAAGCAGGAGAAGGGTAGAGAGGGGGGCAGAGAGAGAGAATCCCAAGAAGGCTCCATGATGTCAGCACAGAGCCCAAGTCAGGGCTCTATCTCACAAACTATGAGATCATGACCTGAGCCAAAATCAAGAGTCGGATGCTCAACCAACTGAGCCACTCAGGCACCCCAAGCCTAAGTGATTCTTAGTGGTTCATTCTCCTTTGCTACTCTCCTGGTATCCCTTGAAGCCATTTGACCTAGTACCTGCCAGGAAGACTTCAGAGAAAGATTACTAGAGGTCTTTCTAGGATCAAAGACAAATGAGCATGAGGAGTGAGCTCCCTTCTTCCTGTTTTGGCTCCTAGTCTCTTCATCCCACTTCACCTGCTCTCCTGTGAGAATGTGATATTGGAGCTGTGACAGCCATCTCTTGGTCATGAGGGGGAGACCCATTGAAGGGTGGCTGAGTAGAAAAGCAAACAGATCTTGAGTCCTTCATCTTCCAACTATTGAAGGAACCCCAAGACCCTTCCTGAATACCTCTTGATGAATGAGATCCCAGATGTCTTTGTTATTTAAGCCTGGACTTCTCAAAGTGTGATTCATGGACTGGCATCATGATTGTCACCTGGGAGCCTATCAGAAATGTAAATTCATGAACTGTACCCCAGCTCTACTGACTCAGGATCTGGTGCTGTGGGGCCTGGCACTTGTGCTTTTACAACCCTTCTAGGTGATTCTGATGCAAAATCAAGTTTGAGAAGGACTGGTTGAAACGATTATACTTTCCTAAAACTCATGCCATCAGGGTCCGTAAGAAAAGAGCTGAAATTTACCAGTCAGTTCTCTGTGCCAGATGAGGACCAGGTTTGTCAGCACTGACCGCCAAGTTATCCCAGTGGCTGTGACACAGATCTGTTGGCTCAACTGGTTTGATGATGCTTTTCCTAGGAGGCCCCAGTCAAACCTGCCTGGGTTTTCGGGTGTCACTGTCTCTGTCTATGGACACTTACCTGAGGCCAGCTTAGTCCCCATATCCTTCCACTCCCTATGGAGCTCTAGAAGTCCTTTGCCTTTAGACCTGCATAAGACCGGTGTAGATATTTGCTTCCCCTGAGGAAAAGAATTCAGTAAGTAGAGGCTGATGGAGGAGACACCAGACTTCAGAGTCTCACAGATAGGTGGATAGAGTAATATCTGAGGTATTCAGACAGCAAATTCTTGCTGAGGGCATACTCTGGGCTGGGCTCTGAGGTGGGTGCAGAGAAAACAGTGGTAGACGTGATAAAAAGACATGATGGAGCTAGAGTATCAAAACTACAGTGAGGAGGACCAACGGGGGCTGTGGGGACCGATAGAATGCTCTCTCCTGGGATACCAGGGTAGAGCAGGGAATGCTTACTGGAGGAAGCAGCTGTTCATCCAAGAGTACTCAGAGTATGTGTGTCAGGGTTGGGGGTAGGGTGTTCAAGCAGGGGCTTCAGCTTGTGCAAAGGCCTAGAGGCAGGAGAGACCTTGGCTTCTTCAGGGAAGAGACAAGAGCCCTCAGTGTGCCAGGGAAATGGTTCTGTTCAAGCTCTCAGAAACCATGGATACATCTGAGAAGCAGGCTGAGATGTATAAAGAATGGTATTTAAATGATTTATTAATGTGAACTAGGCCCTCATTGTCTTAAATAGAAAGAATTTATTTACTGCTTTTTATTATGGCCTGCTCAGTGCTGCTTGGACAATCAGGCATGTCATGGACATTGCTCTCATCTCACCTCCTGTGCTGCCCTGTTCCCTCTACATTTTGCTTCTAGGTAAAATAATGATACATACTCATTCCTGTGAGCAGGTGCATTTGGTCTTTATTTGGGACCTTCATAAAGCTACTTCATTTCACAATGAAATGAGCCCCTCCTTTTCTGCTCCTGTGAAGTAGACTAAAATAGTATTTTCCTCACTTATCTGATCCTAAGAAGTATCTGGTATGCTTGTTGGAAATTCAGATTATCTGCAAGGAGATGCCATTTCACCAGGTCTGAGAAGTTTGGGAATCTGTACATTTTGAATTAACTTTATTGTGTGTATATATAATTTATGTACGTACATACTTTTGTATATAGTTTACATACAAGAAAAGGCACCCATTTTAAGTGAACCAATGGATGTGCTCTGACAAATATAGTATACACTCCAGGAATCACTTCCACAATCAAAATACAGACTAGTCAGTTCCCACACCTTGCAGACACTCCCCGGCCCCTGCCCCAGGCAACTATTGATGTGCTTTCTGTTACAATAGATCACATTTGCCATTTTTAATACTTCCTATAAATGGGATTGTATAGAATGTACTCTTTTCTCTCTGGCTTCTTTCATTTGGCCTGTGTTTGAGAGTCGTATGTGTTGTGTTTATGTAAGTAATTCATTCCTTTTATTGCTAAGGAGTACTGAGAATATACGACAGTGTTTTTGCTGCATTGCCGCTTTAGCCATTCTCTTGCTGATAGACAGTTGGGGTTTTCTTCCAGTTTTGGTCAGTAGATACTGTGGACATTCACGTGCAAAACTGCTTTGTAGACATACATTTGCCTTTCTCTGGGGTAAATCCCTAGGAGTGGGGTTGCTGCGTCATGATAAAGGTATGCTTTAACTGGGAAAGGAACTGCCAAACTCTTTTCCCAAGTGGTTGTACTAGTTTACATTCTCACCTGCAGTGTAGGAGAGAGATCTAGTTGCCAGCACTTGGTATGGTCACTTTTTTGTGGGATGTTAAAAATTGTTTGCCTTTCAGGTGGTTGTATAATGGTATCTCATTGTGGTTTTGCTTTGCATTTTCTTGATGATTAAAGATACTGAGCATCTTTTCAGTTGTTTCTTGGCATGTGAAGTGTCTCTTCATGTATTTTGCCCATTTTTTTACTGAGTTGTCTGCTTATTTAGCTGTAAGAATTTTTTTATTTGCTTATATTTCAGAATTTTACATCTTTATCACAGGTGAAGTTGGTCAATAGTTTTTTTTAAATGTTTATTTATTTTTGAGAGAGAGACAGGGAGAGAGAGAGAGAGAGAGAGAGAGAGAGCAAGCATGAGTGAAGGTGGGGGCAGAGAGTGGGAGACACAGAAACTGAAGCAGGCTACAGGCTCTGAGCTGTCAGCACAGAGCCCGACACGGGGCTTAAACTCATGAACCGCGAGATCATGACCTGAGCTGAAGTTGGCCACTCAGCTGACTGAGCCACCCACATGCTCCAGTAGTTATGTTAGGTTCAAGTGTTTTTCTTTTATAATTTTCTATTATATTCTGGATGCAAGTTCTTTGTCAGACATCAGTATTGTGAATATTTTCTCCTTGTCTCATTTGCCTTTTCATTTTCTTAATGATGTCTTTCTGAAGACCAGAAGACTTAAGTTTTGATGGTGTGATTTATCAATTTTTTCTCTTTTTTTTCAATTTTTTTCTTTTATAGCTTGGGCTTTTTGAGTTTTTTGTGTTCCTTGCCTACTCCAGGGTCATGAAGATATTCTCCTATGTTTTCTGCTAGAAGTTTTATAGGTCTGTTTTGAGTTAATTTTTACACATGATGCAAAGTATGGATTGAGGTTCATTTTTTTTTTTTTTTGGCATATGGATAGCCAGTTGTTCAGTACCGTTTTTTGAAAAGATAATTCTTTCCCCATTGCATTACCTTGACACCTTTGTTGAATATCCAATTGCTCATATGTGTGTGGATACATTTTGGGACTCTCCATTGTGTCCTGTTGTTCTGTGTGTCTGTTTTTATGCCAGCACCATTCTATCTTGATTATGGGAATCTATATTTTAATAAGTACTTCTAGAATGTTCTTATGATCATGTCTGTTTGGGAAACACTGTACTCAAGTTTTCTAAGAATCCTTTCAACAATGACAGTCTTAGGTATCTGTAATCCTGCCAGCTCAGCTTCAGTTTGTACCCCAGCTCCTTGCTGCTTAAAGTGGGGTCCACAGACCAGCAACATCACATCATCCAGAAGTTTCTTTAAAATGCAGATTCTCACCTCTCCCGAGACCTAGTGAATAGAACTTGCACTCATAATGAGATCCCCAACAGATGCCCATCCAGGTTGCACAGCACTCTCCTAGATGTAATTCCCCTGAAACAGAAGCTTTCCAGCTTTTTGGATCAGGAACAACTCCACAATTAGAAAAACTTGCTACAATGTGCATATCAATGTTGCTGAAACAAATTTTTACAAAACAGTGGCTACCCTTATTATATTTGTGTTTGCTTTTCTATTCCTTTTTCTTTCCTCTCCTACCATATTCCTCCCTCTCTTCCTTTCTATTGCAACTTTCTCAAAGTGTAATTTACATACTGTAAAGTTTACCCATTCTAAGTGAATAGTTTGAGTTTATATACCTGTGCAGCTAACCCCACAAATTGTAGAATGCTTCCATCACCTCAAAACTTTCCCTTCTGCCTCTTTACAATCAATCCTCCATGATTTATTTAAAATAATGGTAGCTACCTACAGTTTGCAAAGACTTGAGTTGGACCAGCTGTATAGCAGCAATGCTCAGACCTCTAAATAAGGAGCTGAAAGTGGCTCCTTATTAGGCCAGGGGCCCTGTGACATGACTTCCAAGCATAGAACTATTTTTTTTAATTTTTAATTTATTTATTTTTATTTGAGAGAGAATCTTAAGCAGGCTCCACACTCAGCACAGAGCCCAAAGTGGGGGTTCAATCCCACAACCCTGCGATAGGATTGTGACCTGAGATGAAATCAAGAGTCAGATGCTCAACCGACTGAGCCATGCAGGCCACCGCACAGAACTATGTTTACACAGAAGGTTATTTGTAGTATATTTCTGTCACATAACAATGTATCATATATTTAAAAGAACTTAAACATGTAGAATTTAGTTGCTGAATCTTTTATAAGTTAAAAGAATCTTGACCGTCTTAAACCCTAGAGTTGATATGTCTACATATTTTTGAACCTAGTTTGGCTATTTGGTTGTGAATTAGACCCTGACAGTTTGCACAGAGATGAAATGATTTCAGATATTTTGTTCAGCAGTAACCAGTCACATGTGTCTGAAATAATACAATTTCTGAAAATATAGAGGGCTTGATTTGTGAAGCTTTATTGTCCAAGTCAGGTTGTAAAAGTTCAGTCCTTAAAGGATTGAGAAGCCCAGAGTTGAGTACATATTGTAGATTTCTGTTGTCAGAGTGAAATATATTTTTCTTTGTAATGCCTTTAAGGCAAGGCCTTGTCTTTCACCTGTAGGCAACTACTGCTCCCCCACCTCCACCAGTCTGTAGTACTAGAGTCAGACTGCCTGAGTTTGTGTCTAGCTTCTGCTGTTTGTCAATTGTGTGGCCTTAGGAAAGTGTTTAACCTCTCAGTTTTCCCACCTGGAAAATGAGGACAATATTCGTACTTCTAGATTTGTTGGAAAATTAAACGAGTTTAGACATGTCAGGCATTTGGGACTGGGCCTGGCATGATCATTGTTCGTTATCATCATTATCATTATTGTTATCATTCTCTAAACTATATTATCTGAATTAGCTATTGGCAAAATCTCTCATTTAGCTATTTTTAAGCTCCCCACATTCTTTAACAACCATACTTAACTCATTGCTCATCATCTTCCCCCTAAGTTTTCCTCATTTCTGTAAATGGTGTCCACCTCTCTTCTCCAGGCTACCTAGGCCCAGAACCTCAGGTTGTTATGTTTGGCTCTCTCCTTTCCACCTCCATTTAGTTGCCTATTTGTGTGGGCATCTACCTCTCTGTGCTATAATTTATCCTTTCCTTTCCATTCCATTCCAGTTTAAATCTTCGTAAACTCTCATCTGGATTATTCATTCCTAGCTGACATAGGAAGACAGGGTTTCTTTGGGCCAGGTCCTGTACCCACCTAGGTGGGCTGGGAGTACAGGATGGAGTGCAGGGTGGACCTTAGCAGTGTGAGGCACAGGGTAGAAGGACACTGGGGAGAGGGCTCTGAGGGGGACCAAGCCATATCTCAGAGCCCCCATGTATTTGAAATGCCTTTAGTTTTTATATTCTTTGTGGAACCTCTCTGCATAAAGTCCTTAGATCAAACTGGACCAAATGGCTTGTTACCAGCTTGAATGATCACCTGGAGAAAAACTTCAAATAGTGTTTTAGCCTGATACCCGTTCTTTATCTTTGTTCTGGCATTTGGTGACCATCATGCCCTGTCCTGAGCATAGAACTCCCCATTTTGAAACCTCAGATGATTGATACTGTATTTGATGAAAGAACCCAGTGCTTTATTGATGAGTGAAACCTCAGGTTACCTTGGAAACACAGACGTCCTTCCTGTTACTATAAAAAGGGACACAGTGGCTGCATTCAGGAGGCAACCTACATTTTACTGATTCTTTGTGTTCAAAAAAAAGTGCCTAAAGAGAGCTGCTATTTTAAAAAAAAACTCTGATCAGAAACATAAAACTTCCTTTTAGTGCTGATCAAATCAAGTAAACCCAATTTTCAAATGCTATTGAATTTTATAGGGATCAAAACTACTTCCATCCATCTCTCTTCACCTCTTCCCTGGTACCCCCGGGATAATTGTTACAAGGCACAATATGAATTGTTTTCATCAGCAGAGATTATGATTAAGGGTACAGTTTGTATTAATGTTCTTAGGAGGGAGTTCCTTTGCCTAATAGGGCCTGTGAAGGCCACATATAGGCAGAAGGAGTGTGTTTGCCTTCCCTGTTGAGGGAGTGACCTGGCCAAGTAAGCCTTCTTACTCCTCGTCCCCAGGACAGCGCATTATCTTTGCTTCTGTTGCAGATTCGTACCATAGTTTCACTGCACTGCCATCCAGGAAGTGACCTTGGGCAGTTTGTTCCATAATAGTTGTTATAAAACCTTTAATACTACTATTTTTTTAATATTTTTTGAAGTTTACTTATTTATTTTGAGATAATGAGCGTGAGTGGGGTAGGGACAGAGAGAGAGGGAAAGAGAGAATCCCAAGCAGGCTCTGTGCTGCCAGCGTAGAGCCCAGTGTGGGGCTTGATCTCACGAACCATGGGTTCGAACCTGAGCTGAAATCAAGAGCCAGATGCTCAACCGACTGAGCCACCCACATGCCCCTAACACCTATTAATGCATTTAGTCACAGTCCTGCGCAAGAGAACTAACTGTGCCTATTGATGCTGTCAAACACCAATAAGAAATGTATTGATTTTCTAGTTTTGAAGAATTTTTTTTAAGTTTATTTATTTTGAGAGAGAGCATACATGTGTGCAAGTGGGGGAGGGGCAGAGAGAGAGAGAGAGGGAGAGAGAGAATCCTAAGCAGGCTCCACACTGTCAGCGTAGAGCCCAACGTGAGACTCAAACTCCCGAACAGTGAGATCATGACCTCAGCCAAAAGAAAGAGTCGGACGCTTAACCGACTGAGCCACCCATGTGCCCCAAAGAAGAATTTTAAAAACTACTACAAATTTACTTTTTTAACACTTTTTTAACTTTTTTTTTTAATTTATTTTTGAGACAGAGAGAGACAGAGCGTGAACGGGGGAGGGGCAGAGAGAGAGGGAGACACAGAATCGGAAGCAGGCTCTAGGCTCTGAGCCATCAGCCCAGAGCCCAACGCGGGGCTCGAACTCACAGACCGCGAGATCGTGACCTGAGCTGAAGTCGGACGCTTAACCGACTGAGCCACTCAGGCGCCCCTACAAATTTACTTTTTAACAGAGCTGCCGCAATGTGAATCCTGTTTATTCTGTATTTATCATTTTCTAGCTTTTTTCTTTCTTACTGCTATCTGGCATGAACCAAGGTGTATACAGTATATAAAGGGAGGTATTTCTAATTGTCACATGCATTGCTGCTTACTAGAGCAGGGTTTTTCAACCTTGGCACTACTGACATTTAGGGCTGATAGATTTGGGGTGTGTGAGTGAGGAGTGGGGAGTCCCGGGTCCACTCTAAGATATTAGTTAGCATCCCTGGCCTCAACCCACTAGATGCTGGTAGCATCCCCTCCACCCCAGTTGTGACAACCCAAAGTGTGTTCAGACATTGCCAAGTGTCACTTGGGGGCATAGTTACCTCTGGTTGAGAACCTCTGTATTAGAGTATAAGGTTTGTGTAGCATGCTGTTTTTAAAGGCAATGGTCATTTAAGTATTGGTTTTGGGTCAGCTGTAATAGAAATGTGTGTGGTGACCTTTAAGTGTAACAGTTTGGTTAATTTAAAATAACGTGGTGAATCCAAACCTGGGTTGTTCTGATGAACTAGCATGCTTAAATAACAGTAGTATATTGTTGTTCTTTGATGATGGTTTTTGCAGGTGAAAGGCAACATGCAGGATTTGAAAATACATTATATCAGTTTTTTTTAAAAATTTTTTTTTTCAACGTTTTTTATTTATTTTTGGGACAGAGAAAGACAGAGCATGAACGGGGGAGGGGCAGAGAGAGAGGGAGACACAGAATCGGAAACAGGCTCCAGGCTCCGAGCCATCAGCCCAGAGCCCGACGCGGGGCTCGAACTCACAGACCGCGAGATCGTGACCTGGCTGAAGTCGGACGCTTAACCGACTGCGCCACCCAGGCGCCCCTATATCAGTTTTTATTTTACTGCAGAGAAAAACAAGGAAAGAAACAGTGACAGCCACCATTGGCAAGGCACCCATGCTCAGACATAACCATAGTGCACAAAATGGTGTTTCTTATGTGCTGTTTTGAATGGCAGGGGCTTTTTCTGTGGAACAGCCAAAGAGAAGCCTTTATATGTCCATATACCTTCTAAAGGCCTTGTTGTTTTACTCTACAAAAATCTTGCCCAGAAACAAACATCAAGATTTACATTTTACTTTTTCTCTTGTCAGTGTCACATCTGTTATCTTACTATTTTCACAATAAGCTTTTGACTACTGGTAGCAATAAGTAGAACTTTTAAGATTCATGTGCCTTTATGGGGCGCCTGGGTGGCTCAGTTGGTTGAGCATCTGACTTCAGCTCAGGTCATGATTTCACAGTTCATGGGTTCGAGCCCTGCATCAGGCTCTGTGCCAAGAGCTCAGAGCGTAGAGTCTGCTTGCATTCTGTCTCTCTCTCTCTCTCTCTGCCTCTCCCTGACTTGTGCTCTGTCTCTTTCTTTCAAAAAATGAATAAACCTAAAATAAAACGATTCATGTGCCTTTTGTTTTTCCAAAGAAGTATTTGCTGGGGGTGGTTGGAGGGAGATGAGGCAGGGTAAATTTAATCAACAGGCTCGAGATATCTGCAAGGCTGTTTAAAAAGACAAAGCAGGGGCACCTGGGTGGCTCAGTCAGTCAAGCCTCTGACTTTTTCTGCTCAGGTCATGATCTCATAGTTCGTGGGATCAAGCCCTGCACTGGGCTCTGTGCTGACAGTGTAGAGCCTGCTTGGGATTCCCTCTCTCCCTCTTTCTCTGCCTCTCTTCCTCTCTGTCTCTTTCTCTGTCTCTGTCTCTGTCTCTCTCTCTCTCAAAAAAAAGACAAAGCAGATTGCTCTTGAATGATGCTGAGTGAGAGCACACGTTTTGCTCTGTTCCTGTGGTTTTAAGAATAATCTGTCTGAGTCAGGAAGCTCTTTTTGCCTCAAGGCCTCAAAATGCCCTTCAAGACTGCCCTTGTTTAAGAATTATATTGTGGCTGAGCTGAGGATGCCAGATCCCAGGCCTGTAGGTTGGGATGGGATGGAGCAACCCTGTTGGGCATGCTTTTTAGGGAAAAAAGGAACAGGAGGTTATGACTTTGAAAATTGTTAATATGTCTCTAAATTGCAATGTGAAGAGTGTTTTTTCCCCTAGCCTCTTTATTTATCTTTTTTATTTTGTTTTAACATTAAGGAAACTTCTTGGAACTGCATGCCTCACAACCATACTGATGACTTGGATTGGGTTTCCAAATCCCTGTCAGGGGTCCTCAAAGTGCTGGTATAACTGGGGCCATCTCTGATACAGGGTTGCACTGCTTGGAGCTAAAACTGGGGGCGGGGGGGCTGGACCAGGAACGGTTCACTTTGGATGGTTGAGTTGTACAGTTATGGTCAAAGTTCAGATCTGGTGCCCAATGAGACAGCAGAGGGGAAGCAGGCAGCCTGGGAACAAGGGACTATCCATAGGGAGAGTGTCTGAAGGCTTCTGCCAACTCCGTAATGTGAGGATGCAGGGAACATTAAGTGCCTGTGAGCATGTCATGTGTGGAAACACTCAGGAAAAAGGTAAAATAAGGGGCTCAGGACAAGCTCTCCGGCCTGCCTAACTTATGCTCAAGGGCACAGCTCTTGCCACCTTGGGGACTCTGGGCCTTATGGGCAGTTAAGCCAGGAGTGGTTTGAAGATTGGCCAGAAGGGCCTCCAGTGACACTCTGGGATTCTTTACACATCTTTTACTTTCCTGGTCATCAAATATACACACCACCCTGAAGAGAACATCAAATGACTGTACTAATAATGGAATGCACAGTTGATGTCTCTTTGCCAGCTATTACCTGTTGGATTCTGTCCACAGTTTAAAAGAAACATTTGTAAATCTCTTGTACTTTGTTGCTGATAAAAGCAAGTAAGAATTAGCCTTTTCCCCTGTATTTGGCCATTTTCCCAAATGTCTAAGGCCTTTCTGAGGCTTATCTCAGGATGGTGAGTTGGGAGCTTGCGTTTTCACACAACATGACCCTCACTGTAAACAACCACTTCTCCAAGTGTGCAACCCCAAAACCTGCCTCTGCTCCACCACTGAAGGATAGTCCTGGGTGGTTTAGGCTTAGAAATATTGATGCCTAACATTTATTGAGTGATAATTCTGAGTAGTACACACACTTACTCTTTCACACTCTCTCCCCCTCTTCCTCTCTCCCTACCTCCCCTCCCTTTATCCCCTCCCCTCCTGTTCTCCCCTCCCCTCCTCCCTCTCTCTCTCCATCTCCCTCCCTCTCCATTGATGCTCCTTGATCTCACTGGAATTGGAACCAGGCCCACCTGGCTCCAGAGCTCTTGCTCCCAGGCAGTGTTCCCAGCTGCCTTCTCCATACTTTCTGGGGTATGGGAGGGCTATTCAAGGGTCATTCTGTCTACAGACTGGAGCCTTACCCCTTTCTTGGAACCCTGCATCAAGTGAGCCTCTGGATACTCAAACCAAAGTGCCATGTGTTAGAGCCTCCCCAGATGTAAAAGACCCTGAGGCCAAGTTCAGACGCCTGGCCTTGTGTGCTCTGTCCATGGTAAAAACCTCTATACTTGCTCTGCTTTCCATGTTTGCTCCCTTTCCTCATGCCAGTTCCCACTGCTCTGGTGTTTTGTATGTGTGTGTGTGTGTGTGTGTGTGTGTGTGTGAGAGAGAGAGAGAGAGAGAGAGAGAGATCGATCTCACCTTTGACAGAATGGGTGGAGTCCAAATTCTTGTGACTGCAAACAATTCTGTGATGACCAGAAACACACATGGGGGTGGGGGAGTTGGGCATAGATGGGGAGGGGATGTGATTGTGTGGCTACCACATGCCAAGAAAGGCTGGGAAGGTGGATCGCAGCATGGAGGCACCCAGTTGCCGTGGTGAGCCCTGTGCTTATCTGTTGAAGGGTAGCAGAATATGCCACCCAAAATATGCATCTTTGAGGGCGTGGAGCCTGCTTAAGATTATCTCTCCCTCTGTCCCTCCCCCACATATGTTTTCTCTCTCTCTCTCTCTCTCTCAAAAAATATGCTTCTTTGACGTAAGGATTATTTTGTAAGGCAAGCCTACTTTTATTATAATTTGTAATACAAAGGGGGCCTATACCAGGAAGAGAGCTATTACCAGGGTAAACTTTTTTACCTCAGAGGCATATCTGCACAGCAGGTTCCTCGTTCTTCCCCTCTCCATTTCGTGGCCTTAATTTTTGTGGGCTTTGCAGTGAGCATGCACCAAAGAACTGAAGTCTCTGCATCACCTCAAGGAATATACATTTGTTCCATTTAGACTACTTTTTGCCTTACATGGGCACAGGCGACTTCCGGGTAAGGCTGTAACCTCTGTGGTGCTCAGCCAACGAGGAATCAGGGGAAGGACTTGCACGCTAGAAGGTAAATTGTCTGCTGTAACTGCCCAGAATGTGCCTGTCCAACAGACACCCGGTCTTGCAAGAACGTCAGTTAAACCCTTGCTTCCCTCTGCTGCGAGTCTCCGAATCCCTCCTTTGATTGGGTCAGTGGACTTATTTCTCACAGGTCTCTAGCTGAAGATAATATTTACACTTCTCTTTGTATTACAGACAGTCCCAGCCAAGAACTCAGAATGGTAGAGGGAAAATTATGTAGATTTCATTTAACTAGCAAATCATGTTGTGAATAGAGTATGCTGTGCATATTGAGTCCTTTTGAAATGATATATAGTTGTATTGAATATAATTTGGAAACACAGAAATCCAGGTAACTCTTGACTCCCAGATGAAGAGCCAGGGTGGAAGATAAGTTTGTGCATCAAGGTGCTTAGTAATTAATCGGGTTGAAATTTTTAGCTGTTTGTTGTCTTCCTTTAGGTACCTTTGATTTTGTTCCTCTCAACCTCTAGTTGAATCAGCAAGGCAGAACAAGTCTTAGAATGGAAACTGTGACCTCTTAGGGAAGTTGTGGGGGGTTTCCTGGGGGAATTTTGTGGGGCTCTTGGGAAGACTGGAAAGAAATGTGGAGCTTATGATTCCGTGGCTCAGGGCTTGGGCCCAGTGAGCATCTGCCACAACTTGTTTGGTGTGTGTTCTCATATATCATTAGGGGAACAGGGCCAACTGTGACTACTCCTGCTGCCACATGTTTTCACAAGTCCCCCCCCCACCAATAACTCTAAGGTAGGTAGTGATATCACGTTCTTGCTTTACAGAAGAGCAGCTGGAAGCTCTGAGGTATGAAAGGATTTGCTCAAGGTCCTTTGACTGGGTTACCTTTGGGTAGGCCACATGGATGGAACCAAGAAGAAGCCCCCAGAGCCAAGCTTTACGCATGAATAGGGAAGTGATCCAACAAAGAAGTTTTCTTGGTGGCTGTAGAAAAGAGGCTGGTTAGGGGCATCTGGGTGGCTCAGTTAGGCTTCCGACTTGAGCTCAGGTCATGATCTCGCAGTTCCTGAGTTGGAGCCCCACATGGGGCTCTGTGTGGATAGCTCAGAGCCTGGAGCCTGCTTTGGATTCTGTCTCCCTCTCCCTCTCTACCCCTCCCCCACTCACACTCTGCCTCTCTCTGTCTCTCAAAAATGAAGAAATTTTTAAAAAATAATAAAAAAAAGAAAAGAGGCTGGTTGGACATTGGTAGCTGGGATCTGGTGTGGGTGCAAACAGTTAATTAAAGGTTAATGGTGAACTTGGATTTTCAAGGCAGGGTTCAGAACCAAGGAGCCAGCTTGTTAGACCTCCTTATCTCCTGAATAACAAGGTGCTTTCTTAAGAACCTGCATTTTGAGCTATCCTCCCTGGACCTTTGCAAGTGACTTCAGTTTCCACACTAGCTCTGGTGAGGCATACCTCTTGTCTCCCATGCTTCCCTTAAGAGTCTGAGTCCCATGGTCATGGTGAGAATGTTGTTGCTTGGGATATCCAGGGTTATTCATTGCAGCCTGGGGCACTAATGACATATGGCAGGTCACCCAGCGCTAAACTTTGCCTTTTCTGTTGTAGCAGTTGTAGCATTACAAATAGGTATCATACACTAAAATGCACACAGTTCAAGTGTACCATCAGGTGATTTTTGACTAGTGTGTACATTGCCTTCACCCAGACCCCCCTCATTAGCATAAGAGTTCTCTAACATTCAGGGCCCTGGCAGGCAGAGGCAGGAGTTCCTGAGATGCCCAGTGGGTTCCTGACTAGAGGCCTGGTGCAAGCTGAAGGCATTACTGATTTGAAAGCAAGGTTTAAAGATGATGGGGGGATCAGGGGCTAGTTCTAGACTGTAGTAGTAGCCATTGTGGTGGTGGCGAGGGTGATAATAATGATGATACTGATGAACATTAATGTAATTTGAGAGCTTAATATGTCCTAAGCACTTGTATTTACATTCTCATTTAAGGGCCACATCTAAACCGATGATGATGATGATGGTGATGATACCATTAGCTTATATTTATTAGGCATTTAATACGTGCTAAGAGCTTTACATATGTTCTAGTTCAAACTTCACATTACTCTATAACATAGGTACTATGTTCCCTAGTCAACAGATGAGAAAACTAAGGCTTAGGAGCCTCCTCAGTAGTCACACTGTCAGTGTGGGCTGAGGAAGGATTTGAGTGAGCCCAGGCTGAGCCCATTTTCCTGGCTCCCAATAAGAATAGCTCCAATTTTCTGGACTTTCATGATTCTTTCCTTTAGGTGGCCTTCCTTTTCTCTCAGTACTGACTTGGTGCCTGTCAGCTTGGGAGTTAACCAGACTGGCCTCAAGTCCATGCTTTGCTACATAGCAGCTATGACTTCGGACGATTTCATAACTCTGAGTGTCAGTTTCCTCATCTGTAAAATAGGGAGGTACCTTCCATCTCCTAGGATTGTTGTGAGCTTTGAATAACATTTGGAGAGTGTAATGCCTGGCAGGAGGTAGGAACTTAATAAATGGTACCTTTAAAAAAAGAGTCTGGCCCGTGAATATGTGTATAGTTCCTGAAACTGGGCACTGTGACACATTTTCACTGGGTTCTGGGGAGCTTATTTGAGTTGCTGGAATGGGTATTCCTGGGACAGCTGATTATGGTATATGAATATAATTGGGAAATTTACTGTTGAAGTGGTGAAGAACATCATCATATACAGCCTTAACAATTAATGTCTGTGAAATGCCATCTATGTATTTTTTTTAGATTTTATTTATTTATTTTGAGAGAGAGAGCACGTGAGTGGGGTAGGGGCAGAGAGAGAGGGAGAGAGAGAATCCCAAAGGCTCTGCACTGTCAGTGCAGAGCCGGATGTGGGGCTCGAACTCACAAACCATGAAATCATGACCTGAGCTGAAGTCGACTGCTTAACTGACTGAGCCACCCAGGTGCCCCCTACATATTCTTTTCTCAGTAAGAAGCTACTTATGCTGCTAAAGACAGAATCTCATTTCTTTTGATTTACCAGAAGGGGCATGTGTCTACATGTGTAGATACAAATGATGATTGGTAATTGATACTCTTAGCAGAAGGTGAGAAATCATATCTATATCTATATCTATATCTATATCTATATCTATATCTATATCTATATCTATCTATCTATCTATCTATTTGTGTGTGTGTATATACCCATTCTAGTATAATTTTTATGGGAAAAGAAAGCTTGCCCTGGTTTTAGCCTAGTGTTGTTGCATGCCCTCTATCTAATTGCCCCACTAAGGAAAGGTAGCAGGATTGGTTTTCAGAAGACCTCGGTAGTGGAAGAGGAAGAGCACCAAACAGGAACAGCCTGGCTGGAATGGTTCACAAGGAATAGTTCAATTTGTTGAACTCCTACTATGTGGTGAGCACAGTTAAGCAGTGCCTGTGATCTCCCATTTAATCCTCCTTGTGAGTAAGATAGGGATTGCTGTTCTCTCCACTGTATAGAAGACAGGACTGAGAGCACTTGCTATAGTACTTCACCCTTTTGCCTTCTTCCAGTAACCCTCTGCAGAGAATTTTGAGGCATATTGGTGATGATTATGTGCCAGGTTCCATGGTGAGGAGGAGAGTCATTCTTATTGTTCGACCTTAATGTCAAACTGCTATGCTCTTTGCAATTGTTTGGACTTCACCCAGTTCTGCACTTAAAAAAAAACAAAACAAACAAAAAAAACCTTGTCATTCTCTCTGTTGTGCAATTTTTGTTTAGGAAAATTATTTAGGGATCGTTTGAGTCAGTAATATTCTTATCACATCTGAATGTTCTGGAAACTATAATTCAGTTAGCTATTTTAAAGGAAGTCTATAAGAGTATATTTTATAAAAACATAAGAACAGCATAGATTTGTGTATATTCTTGTGTAGTTCCATATTTCCCCACTTCTTTATTTTCAAGGATGCTTTAGTGTCTGTATACATTTTTTAAAATTTATTTTGGTGCCTGGATATCTGTACCTTCATCCTAGTACATCAGTGGCTGTTGAACATAAAAGCTAGCTCTAGCCCTGCCTCATTCAAAAGTATAAATTATGACATCATCCTTGAAAAAAAGACATGTTGAAAGTAGTGAATTAGGTGGTAATAATGACTTTTTCTTACCATTGAAAATAGAATTTAGGGGCACCTGGCTGGCTTAGTCGGTAGAGCGTGCAAGTCTTGATCTAGGGGTTGTGATTTCAAGCTCCACATGGGTGTAGAGATTAGTTAAAAATAAAATCTTTAAAAAAATAGAATTTAAACCAGTTCAGAAGATTATAGCATTTGAGAAATCGATTGGATCAGTGGTTCTCAAAGTGTGGTCCTCAGACCAGTAGCATCAGCATCACCTGGGAACTTGTTAGAAATGGAGATTCCCAGGCCCTGACAGCCCTACTGAATCAGAAGCTCTGAGGGTGGGTCCCAGCAATTTGTTTTTCACAGGCCTTCCAGGGGATTCTTCTCATGTGTGTTAAAGTTTGAGAATCACTGGATTAGTGTTTGCCCCCAAAATTCTCAGATGAGTTATTAAGCTTTTGGGAGAAATGGTATCTTTCCAAGACACAAATTGCACTTGAAGCTGCCCAGTTCTGCTATTATCAGAGACAGAAAGTGTAATTGGTGGCCACTGAAGGGTCTCTGTAATCCTTGATTCCCCTGAAGTTAGTTTCTGCCTAGGCATTTGTTTCTAAAATAAATACTAGAAATTCATGTGATAGCCAAAGAAATAGAACTCAGTAGCCAAAAGTGATTAAAAGCAATTTCTATCTTTACTGGAGATTTGGAAAGTGTTAGAGGATTGAATTTAACCTGCAACTTTTTGCCTGTTCCTCTGGCTCCCAGTGTTATACATACCATACCTTCCAGGAGTCTCTTGAAACCCTTCCTGTGTTTACCTCCTAGGCAGAACATATACACAAAGGCAGCCCTAACTTGGCTTCTGACTCCCATGTCCACCTCTTACTTCCTTCCTTCTCCCTTTTTTTCCTTCATGTAGGTTTGCTCCCCTTGCTAAAGTCACTTAATCAAAGCTGGTTCACTTCTTGCAGTCCTGAAGCCCTTTTACCTACATCCTCCATCTGTATAACAAAATCCCAAGAACTGATCCACCACATCTGATGGGCAGATGGAGGAAGCCAAGAGGATAAAGACAGTTCTTTTGCTGGTGGATGAAAGGGAACAAATCTCTCCCTCTCCCTCTCCCTCTCCCTCTGCCTCTCCCTCACCCTCTCCCTCACCCTCTCTCTCTCCCTCTCTCTCTCTCTCTCCCTCTCCCTCTCCCTCCCCCTCTCCCTCCCCCTCTCCCTCCCCCTCTCCCTCCCCCTCTCCCTCCCCCTCTCCCTCCCCTTCCCATCCCTCTCCTCCTCCCCCCAAGTAGAGGGTTGAATTGGGCCTCTGAGAGCTCTTCTACTTGTAATTCCTTGATTTGGGATCTCAAAAGTACCGATCAGGCATTATTAAATTTACTTTTGGGGGAATTTTTGTGCATTGTACACTGGTATGATTAAGCCCTGATTTTAACAGTGTTGGGGTTGATTTATTATTCTCAGAGCGTCTTTAATGGATATGAATTTCATTTTGAAGAAAAATCAGGTTGCCAAACAAGAATCTTCTTTACCTGTTAGTACTGTTGGCTTTCATCATAATCCACTGCAGAAAGCAGTCATCTCAAAGTATGGGTGGATGCTGACAAGGTCTACTGAGAATTGAGATTTAGTTCCACATTAAACGAAATTTAATTTGAAAATTTAGTGACCCTCTGGTATTGTAATTATTTTTGAGATTTTAATTGAAAAATATGAGTCAGGAATATGTGATACTTTCTGAACAAAAACACTACCCTCATGCAAAGATGAAAAAGGTTCTAGATCCTGTCCAATGATTTTCAGTGTAGACTGGTAGGATTGAAGTTCAATGAAATTTCAGGCTTTATTATTTTCTAGAGCATTTTTGCATATACCATTACCCCTTCCTGGAATTTTCACCTTCCTGCCCTTCATTGATTTGAATCTGATCCTACCTTTTCTCCCCAAGGAGTGCAGCACAGTCTAGGAAAATTCACAGTGGATTAAGGGTCAGAGAAATAATGAGAATCCTCCTACTTAATAGGACAGTGGGTGGGTCTCTTGACTTAATTTTGAGTCTCCATATCTTTAATCTCCAAATATAACCCCCCTAAAAATAATAGCCACTAACATTTCATGAGCATTTAGCATAATGGAAAGTTTTTCACATATATCATTTCATATAATTATAACTATTTACCATAACACATTTATCATTTATTCACATTTTTTCATCTCCTCCCCTTTTAAACAAACAGTAGCAGACATGGGGCACCTGAGTGGCTCAGTTGGTCAGAGTGGCGTCTGACTCTTGATTTCAACTCTGGTCATGGTCCCAGGGTCCTAGGATCAAACCCTGTGTTGGGCTCCATGCTGAGAGTGGAGCCTGCTTAGGATTCTCCCTCTCTCCCCCTGTGCCCCTCTCCCCTGCTTGTGCTCACTTGCTTGATTGCTCTCTCTAAAAAAATTAAATGAATACATTTTTAAAAGTTAAAAATATTTAAACAAGGGTGCCTGGGTGGCTCAGTTGGTTAGGCATCTGACTTTGGCTCAGGTCATGATCTCATGGTTTGTGGGTTCGAGCCCTGTGTCAGGTTCTGTGCTGACAGCTCAGAGCCTGGAGCCTGCTTCAGATTCTGTGTCTCCCTCTCTCTCTGTCCCTCTCCCACTTGCACTCTGTCTCTCCCTCTGTCTCAAAAATAAATAAACATTAAAAATATATATTTAAACAGAAAGCAGACTTATTTCTCTTTCTTTAAACTTGGAAACAATCATTTTTGCTCCCCATTTTATACAATATAAGAAAGATCTTGAGATTGTGTGGCAGATATATATATATATATATATATATATATATATATATATATATATATATATATATGATTTTTACATGCTCAAATGAGCCACATGCATTCTTGTTCTATGAAAAATGTTTTGTTGGAACAAGATACATCATTTAGATACTTGAGAGGAAAAAGTAAAACCAGTAAGTTGGGACACTTGAAGGCCACAGATGAGATTAACTAGGCCATGGATTTTAACGTTTATTTATTTTTTGGGGAGAGACAGCATGAGCTGGGGAGGGGACAGAGAGAGAGGAAGTCACAGATTCTGAAGCAGGCTTCAGGCTCTGAGCTGCCAGCACAGAGCCCGACGCGGGGCTCGAAGTCATGAACCACAAGATCATGACCTGAGCCGAAGTCGGATGCTTAACCAACTGAGCCACCTAGGCACCCCACTAGGCCATGGATTTTAAATCTTGTGGAGCCCTCTACAAGGTGGTTTTATATTTTGTTTTCTTTTTCTTTCTTCAGAGTTTAATTATTGCAACATAATTCACATAACAGTTACCATTTTGGAGCATAAACTCCTGTGCCTTTTAGTACATTTACAACGTTGTACAACCATTATTACTGTTTAATACCAGAACATTTTCATCACCCCTAAAAGAAATCCTGCACCCATTAACAGTCCATCAACTCCTTAATTCCTTTTTCATGACTGAATAGTATTCCTTTATATGGAGATACCATGTTTTATTTATCCAGTCAATAGTTGATGGGCATTTAGGTTGTTTCCACTTTGTGGCTGTTATGAATAATGTTGCTATGAACATTCACGTACAGGTTCCAGTCCTCTTTTACACCTACCAGCACTTTATTGAAGGGTGTGCTCCCTGGGAACTGACAATGAGGGGAAAGGTATGTGAGCCCGGGAAGGAAGGAGAGGAAATAAAAGTTGCTGCATCATCAAGCTGACCACCGCCTTGCAACCTAACACAGCTAGTGGTGCTTGGACCCACAGGCCATGTCCAGGGAGGTTATGAATCCCAGTGACTCAGAGCAGTTCACTGGTCGAAAGAAGGGCAACCAATTCATCCGTTTTCACTTCCTGTCTCAGAGTGCATGCCACAGGGCCTTAATCCCTTTGTCCTCTGGGTCATGTTTCTTGGCCTCTGTGGGAAGTCTCTGTAGGACTGGCCTAGTCAATATCAAGATGTTTATGTTACTCCTTTTGAGCTGGTGCCATGCATGGGGGCTCCTCTGTTGGGGGCAGTGGCAGGAGCAGCTTCCAGGGCATGGTGAGGGAACTACATGAACCATCACTGGAACAATTAAGGCTGAGAAGTGTAACAAGTGGCCAAGGTCCAGGGTTGGTGAGGCCATGAGATTGAGCATTCTAGGGTGGTGCATAATCTGGGTCCTGTATGCTGAGGGATCAGAAAGTGTTGCTTGTTTGCTGTTGGTTGGTCGGTGGACTGGTTTTCTGGTTATAGTGCTGTGTAACAAATATAGTGCTGTGTGTGAGTATAGTGCTGCTCACTAAGACTGAGCAGTTTGTATTGCTGCCTTCTTTCTCAGGGTTCTGTGTATTGCCTGGGCTTGGCTGGGAGGTTTTCACTTGAGATATTTACTGAGGGACACCTGGAGGGCCAAGGTGACACACTCAGAGGCTGGCAGTTGGCGGTAGCTATTGGCTCTGTTGATTGGAGCACTTCCCTGAGACCTGCTGTTTGATTTAGCCTTCTCAGAGCATGGTGATGTGTTCCAAGAGGGTGAGACCCCAGAACTGGCATTCCATGTCCCTTTTAAGTATGGGAAACTGAGTCTTCTAAAGTTATATGAGTGGGTCAGGTCATACAGAAGCCACAGGAATGATGTCCTTGTCCTGATGCTGTCAGAGGATCATAGGAAATAAGGAAATGTGTGTCTTAATATCCCCTCCAGGCCTGGCACATAGTAGGTGCTTGTGAACTCAGTATTTATTGAGTGCTTAATGTGTACAGAATATTATGCTAGGCCATCAGGGCTACAGGAAGAAATGGAACTTGGGCCTTTCCCTTAAGCTTATCAGGGGGCGCCTGGGTGGCTCACTTGGTTAAGTGTCGACACTTGATTGTGGCTCAGGTCATGATTTCACAGATTGTGAGTTCAAACCCCACGTCGGGCTGTGTGCTGGTAGTGCTGATAGCCTGCTTGGGGTTCTCTCTCTGTCCCTCTGTCTCTTCTCTCTCACAATAAAATAAACTTTAAAAATCTTTTTAAAAAGAAGCTTATATTGGGGTGCCTTGCTGGTGTAGTTGGTAGAACATGTGACTCTTGATCTCAGTTATGAGTTCAAGCCCCACATTAGGTGTAGAGATTACTTAAAATCTAAGCAAACAAACAAACAAACAAACAAACAAAAAAACCCAGAAGCCTATATATCCTAATAGATGGATTGAAAAGGGGGACAATGAGAGAGGGCCTGTGGAGGGTGGAGCTTCTTGTGCTTGAGAACCACAAATGAAAGAGAGAGGGACCCAAATTTGGATTAAAGAGGGAAAATGGCTGAGAGAGGAACAGCACTGATGGAATTTAGAGGGAAGATTCATTTTAGAGGCAAGAGGCGTAGTGGGAAAAGCTGTTTCCTTTATTTACCTTTGTACTCCTTGCCTAATTCCAGCAGGATAACAGGTACAAAGATGCTTAAAAATGTTAGTTGTTTTTATAGATATTACTGATAGGATGTTGAAATGATCTACAAATGGGGAGGTTTTGGTCAGTGGGACATAATATTCATGGTCTGTTCATTCAGTAAGTATTTGAGTACCATGTGTAAGGCACTGGGGATTCAGAGGTAAGACAAGAGCTTAGAGGGCAAGGGGTAAATGAACAGGCCCAGACTGTAGCATGTGGGGCAGTAACAACTGTGGCAAAGGGAAATGCTGTGTTGGGAGGGGGGTGATGCAGGTAAGTGATGGATCATCTCTCTGCATTCCTTCCTTCCCACTTCGAGTCCCACATTCTGCTGGTTTCTGCACATCCACAGAGGAGCTACAGGCAGGGCCTTGCCCTGTAGATCAGCATAGTCTAGAACAGCAATTCTCAAGATGTGGGCCCTGGACCAGTAGCCTTACCTGGGAACTTGTTAGAAAGGCAGATTCTCTGGCTCACCCCAGGACCACTCCATCACAAGCTCTGAGGGTGCCATCCCTCAGTCAGAGTTCATAAGCCCTCCAACTGGTTCTGATGCATACCTCAGTGGGAGGAATAGTGGGCTAGGACAATTCTCAGTCCTCCTGCTGCATGTTAGAATCATATGTAAGCTTTTTTTTTTTTTTTAATTTTTTTTTCAACGTTTTTTATTTATTTTTGGGACAGAGAGAGAGACAGAGCATGAACGGGGGAGGGGCAGAGAGAGAGGGAGACACAGAATCGGAAACAGGCTCCAGGCTCCGAGCTGTCAGCACAGAGCCCGACGCGGGGCTCGAACTCACGGACCGCGAGATCGTGACCTGGCTGAAGTTGGACGCTTAACCGACTGCGCCACCCAGGCGCCCCTCATATGTAAGCTTTCAAAGCACCACTACCCTGGCTACACCTGAGATAGTAGGTCAGCTTCTGGGAGGGAGATGCATGCATCTGTCATTTTTTAAAAGCTCTGTGGGGAACCTGGTTGGGTCATTCATTTGAGGGCCCAACTCTTGATTTTGGCTCAGGTTATGATCCCAGGGTCATGGGATTGAGCCCCATATCAGGTTTCTCACAGAGTATGGAGCCTGCTTAAGATTTTCTCTCTCCTTCTGCCCCTTCTCTTGCTTGTGTGCACTCTCTCTCTCTCTCTCAAATTAAATAAGTAAGTAAGCAAGTAATTAAGTGAAAGCTATCAAGGTGATTCCACTGCATAGCCATAGTTGAGAACCACTGGTCTTCATGTGCTTAGATGAGTCACCACAGATGTGAATGCATCCATGCCTGCCAGTCTACAGAGGGGAGAGCCCCCACAGGAGGGGGCTGGCTGGCATTGGACTTCCCATTTGATAAGCTCTTCATTCCTGGTTCCCTTTCTTTTTTCTGGACACTGACTCAGTTGCACTGATATGAGTATGATTGGGAAGGTTTCTTTAAAATTCATTTATTCTTTTAAAAGCTTATTTTTATTTATTTTGAGAGAGAGAGCACGTGCACAAGTGGGGGAGGGGCAGAGAGTGAGGGAAGAGAGAATCCCAAGCAGGCTCTGCACTGTCAGCACAGAGCCCAATGCAGGGCTCGAATCCATAAAATGTGAGATCATGACCTGTGCTAAAATCAAGAGTTGGACACTTAACTGACTGAGCCAACAAGAGGACCCTAAAATTCATTTAATGCAATTAATTTTTAAAAGTTGAACACAGCTGGCCTCCCCGAAAACTTTGTATTTTGATAATGGTTATTACCAGTACCATGAATAATTGATAACAGTTCATTAATATTCTAGTGAGAGAGTGCTCAGGCTAATAAAATTCATTCATTTTAAAATTAGTTTTTAAAAATGTGTTGCTGCAGGGGCACCTGGATGGCTCAGTCGGTTAAGCGTTCGTCTTCGGCTCAGGTCATGATCTCACGGTTCGTGGGTTCAAGCCCCACGTCAGGCTCTGTGATGATAGCTCAGAGCCTGGAGCCTGCTTTGGATTCTGTGTCTCCCTCTCTGTCTGCCTGTGCCCTGCTCACACTCTTTCTCCCTGTCTCTTAAAAATAAATAAACATTAAAAAAATTTAATAAAATAATGTGTTGCTGCAGCCCAAGGATAATGGGAAATTACTCCAAGCAAGAGCACATCAGTGAAGCATGAAATTTTATGCTATTCTGTTAACATGAAATAGTTGTTTAGCTGCTCAGTATCCCCGTTTCATTCGCACTTCCATAGGGATGAATTGCCCAGGAAAAGGCCTCCATTTTAATGGTGCCCATTACCTCAACACTCTTGTCCTGGGAAGCATTACTGCATCAGGAATGGGGCAGGTGTGGCTCTGACATGGGCACTCCTTGTCCTTTTCCTAGGTGGGGCACCTGGAGGAAGGTGTCCTCTGCTCCTCTTTGTTTTGGGTTTCCTTAAGGCCTTCACTCTCGGGCCAGATTCTTTTAAATTAAACTTTATGTTTTGAAGTTACTGTAGATTCACATGCAGTTATAAGTGATACTACAGAGAGATCCCAGGTACCCTTTACCCACTTTCCCCCAATGGCACTAACTTGCAACACTGCAGTATACTATCCCAACAAGGGCAGTAACACTGGTACAGTTAAGAATAGAGGACATTTCCATTACCACAAGGATCCTTCATGCTGCCCTTTTGTAGCCACCTACTTCCTCCCTTCTGCCCCTCTTCCCTACCCCCTGGCAAGTTCTATTCTCCATCTGTTCTCATGGGGTTCAGAGATAAAATTGGGTCTCTGGTTTAATAAAAGAGAGACAAGGATATGCATATAGTACAAAGTACAATGGACAAAGGATGATTGATTGAGTAAGAAAACTATAAACACTTTAAGGTTTCAGGCCATATAGGAAGAAGGCTACTTTTAGGAACCAAATTCAGCATTAACCTATAAGTATACCATGACTTTAGAGGAGGTCTCTTGGTATTGTTAATGTTCATGTATTAATTGCCTTTGCTGTGTTAATCATGATCTGCCTTGATTCCTCTGACTGTGTTGCACTAATGGTAATAACTGGTTAAGTCCATGGCCCCTAACAAAAAGGGGCTGTGTGGTTCATGCTCTACCCCAGGATAAGCCTGGAGCCTCTCAGCCGGGGCTCCTGCAGAGTCATGGAAAGTTACAAGATGGAAGATGGAGATATGAGTTAATTATGTGGCTTCTCTTCAAATGAATGTTCTAGAAATGATTGCTTGACAGTTCTTGCAATCAGGAGAGGCTGATGCTGTGTGGAGGAATGAGGCCCTAACCCAGTCTCACTTATTCAGCAAAGCTCAACCCTGATAGAACTATGAGATCTTCCTTATCCATGTGTCCCAGAGTAGCTAAGTGTTAAGGGAGAGAATCACAGGAAGGAGCTGCCAGACTTCTCTTTTAAGTGCTGTCCAGTATGATAGCTGCTAGCCTCATGTGGCTAGTGAGTACCTGAAATGTGGCCAGTGTGCTGAGAAACTAAACTTTTAACTGCATTTAATTTTTTTAAGTTTATTTATTTAAGTAATTTCTACACCCACCATGGGGCTTGAACTCACAACCTCAAAATTAAGAGTCACATGCTCTTCTGACTCAGCCAGGAGCCCCTAATTGCATTTAATTTTGATTATTTTAGTTATGTAAAAATTTTTTTAATGTTGATTTTTTGAGAGACAGAGAGAGAGTGCAAGGGTGGGGAGGGGCGGAGAGAGAGGGGGACACAGAATCCAAAGCAGGCTCCAGGCTCTGAGCTGTCAGCACAGAGCCCAACGCAAGGGCTCAAACTCACAAACTGTGAGATCATGACCTGAGCTGAAGTCAGACATTTAACTGACTGAGCCACCCAGGCACCCCTAACTTTGATTATTTTAAATTGAAGTAGTCATATGTGGCTTGTGGCTGCCGTGTGACTGTACAGAGACTCTAGTTTACCCATTTGGACTGTTTGAGTCACTTCACCCTCCTCAGGCCAAAGGAGAATTGCTTTTCATAGTTGTCTCCAGGATTCTCTGGCTACTCCCTTTACCCACCCAGCATCAGCCTCTCTAAAACATTTCCAAACCGTTAGTTTGAAGAGGAAGCAAATAATTAGTCTGCTTGAGCAGTGGCCAGATCTGCGCCCAGCCGGTCAGTGCTTGGCTCACAGCAGTGCTTACTTGGTACTTCTCTGATGAGTTAGATTTATACCTCTCTCCACATTTGCAGGCTTATTCCTGGGACAAGGATGAGATTTTTTTTTCCCTGTGTGTGATACTGGGTCACAGCTTTCATTCATGGGCATGGAGATCAAGTTGTTACATTTCTTCCTTAGCAGTAAAGCAGTAATTAAGAGTGTGAGTCCTGGAGTCAGATTCTTCGGTTGGGATCTGGCTTCTCCACTTTCTGATGGTGTGACTTCAGACATGTTAATTAACCTCTTTGTGCCTCCATTTCTGAGCCTATGAGGGTTGAAATAGAGTACCTCCATTATAGGGTGATTGAGCCAAGTAAATCCAAGAAGTGCATAGGAACTGCGTCACCTCCTACTCTGAAGCACATGATGATGACTATGAGCATAATGAAGATTTTCTGGAAAGGATTTGTAGCTGTGACTCTTACAAGTGGCCACAAGGGGGCAGCCTAAAATCATGCATATCCCAGGAACAGAGTGACTTCTGTTTGTAAAGCCTCTGGGTAATGTGGCCAGTTCCAAATGTGCTTGGCCATTTTAAACCTTCAGGTTTTTTTCTTCTTTTTGAAGAACATTTTCAGTGTTTCTTTGGCTGTACCTCAGATAGAGGGCAGGCCCATAAACATCTGAAAGGTGGCATGGACAATAAAGTTAGGTCCCTCTAGGATGGACAGGTTGATATAGGTGCTGACAGAAACAAGCATCTGTTCAGGGGTCCTAAGCTTCTCTTTGTAACTTTTCACACAGAAAAATTCTTATTAATTAAACTCTTGAGGGAGATATTAGAGCCTGAAAGTGCCAGAGAAAAGAGAAACCTGGTTTTGTTTCCCTTTCACTGACTACATACCTACCTTTGAGCATTGTATGTACACCTCAGGGGCACTATTGGGGGACAGTGCCCTGAGCTGAGGTGACCCAGAAATACATAAGCCACCCTTGCCTCCGTAGCCTCTCCCTCCTTCCAAGGAGACTGAGTCAGAGGAGAACTCTGCAGCCAAGAAGAATGAAATGAGGGTTCTGCCAACTGTATGGGAGCACAGAGCATCATGGGGTCTGGGGAACTGTGGGATCTTGAAGGTGGGTGGGGTTTTAATAGGTACAAGGAGGATGTGAGAGAAAGAGTGTTTTGAGCTAGAAGGTGTGTGGAAGAAAGGGCCAGTGCTAAGGTCAAGTTGGGAAGAGAGTTTGAGATCAGACTGTGGGGAGCCAGCAATGATGATCTAAGAAATTGGATCTTCAGATTCTTTTTAGATTAGTGTCCTCAATTTATTTTATTTTTATTTTTTATTTATCATCAAGTTAGCTAACATACAGTGTAGTCTTGGCTTCAGGAGTAGATTCCCATGATTCATCACTTACATGCAACACCTGGTGCTCATCCCAATAAGTGCCCTCCTCAATGCCCATCACCCATTTCCCCAACCCCCCACTCCCATCAACCCTCAGTTTGTTCTCTGTAGGGCCTTCAGATTCTTGATGATGATCATGTTGTTGGTAACATCATAATTATTAAGACTTGACTAAATAAAAACATGGGGCACCTGGGTGGCTCAGTCGATGGAGTGCCTGACTTCGGCTCAGGTCATGTCCTCATGGTTCAGGTTCAGGCCCTGCATCGGGCTCTGTGCTGACAGCTCAGAGCCTGGAGCCTGCTTTGGATTCTGTGTCTCCTTCTCTCTCTACCCCTCCCCTGCTTATGCTCTGTCTCTCAAAAATAAATAAAACATTAAAAAAAAAGTTGACTAAAAACAGACATGGGTAATGGTACTTATAGTCCACGTTGATTTTCTAGCATTTCAGTCTTGAGCTTCAGTATGCCTCATACATAATCCAGGTTGCAAAATCAGATGCTCATGGGAAGTTGTGACAATCTGGTGTTTATCACATCCATCCCTATCTGTATTCCTCCTACCTACACTGAGTCCAAGTCTCCAGGTCTTTCCCCTGGACAGTCACAGGAACCTCTCCAAAAGAGGTGCAGTAACTGTGGCAGCAAGGCACACAATAAAGTCAGCATATGATATTACCAGAAAGGAGGGTCTAGGCACCATGAAAGTGAATCTGGTTGTACTAACACAGAAGCTGATTTCTCTAAGATGTTGTGCCTGAACGTTATATAAGTAATGCTCCTGAATGATTGATTGTGACTGAGTGCAGTAAATTATTTGTAATCCTAAAATGACCATAAAGATCATTTGGTCTTTGATTCAAAAAGCTCTTTATGATCCTGTAGAAGATGGGTAGAGATGTGGAGCTCCTAGGTTGTTTCCTGGACATTTTGTGTCAGGGGGTGTGGAGGGGGGCTGTCCTCTATTCCATTTTATTTGTTGTAGGTATTTAAATGACAAACAGGAGCACATTATATTTCTTTTTTTCTGATTCTAAAATACTAAGATTGAGGGGCACCTGGATGGCTCGCTCAGTTAAGCATGTGACTTCAGCTCAGGTCAAGATCTCACAGTTCAAGAGTTTGAGCCCTGCATCAGGCTCTGTGCTGACAGCTCAGAGCTTGGAGCCTGCTTCAGATTCTGTGTCTCCCTGTCTCTCTCTGCTCCTCCTCCACTCATATTCATTCATTCATTCATTCATTCATTCTCTCTCTCTCTCTCTCTCTCTCTCTCTCTCACACACACACATACACACACATAAATAAGTGTTTTAAAAAATGTAAAAAAAATAAAATACTAAGATTGACATTGAAGCATATTTAACAGAACCCAAAGTCAAAATTCAATGTTGTATTTCTCAGTGCTTACTCAAGGAGCTTGTACATGTCCCTCAGCAGTTGGCTCCCTTCAGAAAATAGAATGTTCACTATCTGTGTAATAGTTGTGTCCACTTTTGTGCTTCTCATCTCCCCGGGAGCCAGGCTCAGGGAGGCCTGGTGTGCTTTTCTGCACACTGCCAGACCTTCTTGGCACTTAACTGCACTTTCTGACTCCCTCCAGGGCCAGTCCTGGGGACAGAGGACTAGGGAAAGAGCGTGGTTCTCCAGGATTGGTATTGGGGCCACTATAGCAGTTTGATGGGTGAGTGTGAAGCTGTGACTGTCACCCCTCAGCTCTCAGGGCCTGGCCGTGTGTGTGTGTGTGTGTGTGTGTGTGTGTGGTGGGGAATGGTGGATTGGGCCCCCATGTGATGGTGATGGTGATGGATGATGTATGTGTATGGCCAGACCCAGGGTGTGGGACCAGTGGCCCCTCACCCTCACCAGATAGGGAAAGAGGGAAAAATAATTTCATCATGTTATATTTTTTATAGGCATGGATGGATTTTTAAGATCTGATGAGAGACAAAGACTAGCTAAAGAAAGACGAGAAGAGAGAGAAAAATGTCTTGGTAAGTTGTGCCCTTTGGCTATTTAGGTACAAAGGCATAAAGATGTGGTGGTGTGTTTTCTGAAGATTCTTAGGAGTTTATGACTGAATGGGAAGAGAGCTAGGACAATTGCTAGATGAACATGAAGAACTGGGGGGTAAATCTACACTTATTTAGCAAACATTGAACTTCTGCTGTGTTCTAGACACTCTGCTAGAGACTGTGGATAAGATGGTAAAGAATGAGAAACAATCACTGACCCCGCCCCCTCAGGCATCCATTATGTGCCCTCACTTATGCTCTCTCTAGGGCATCTAGAAAGGCCATCATCAGAACTGAGAAAATAAGCAGTTAAGACATTTTCTGTGTTAGAATGGGAACCCATTTGAGAAAAGCTGTCTTACCTCTTGCAAACTATAGACAGAAGGGTATGATGTATTCCCCACAGGGTCCTGGGAGGTAGGTAAATAGTGGTTTCCCCACTGAATTGAGACAAATGAGCTTTCAAATTCCCGATTGCCTCCTGGTGGTTGGTTCACACAATGCGTCTCCCAGGGAACCCTTCCCTGACACAGCCAAGTAGATAGTTTTAGGAAATGTCTTGAGAGAGGAGTGTCTTGAGTTTATACCCCCTTGCCTAGCTCAATGTCTTAATTATGAAAAATGCATAGTTAACATGTTTTTTAGTGTATGTACCCTTAGAACTCATTTCTCAACCTAGTGTATGGCTTGCCCATTGTGGCAAGTCTCACTTAATGATAGCAATAATAGTTGTAGCTTCCATGTGTAGGGCAGTTACTGTGCACTTTCCGTGCATTGCCTCATTTAATCTTCACAACATTGTGATTTTGCAGACATGATGGTCTCCACTTCACAGAAGAGGATTATGTGGTTAGCACGCTCAGGGTCACCCAGCTAGTGGCAGACATGCCAGAACCCTTCATCTCAGTCACTGTAGCCTAGAATCCCACTGGGCTCCTTTTTTGGTCTCAGTCTTGTATCTACATTTTGGTCTTAATCCAAACAGCATGGGGTGCTCTGGTAATGACACCTCTCTTCTGCTTTCCTTCCCCCAGCTGCCCGGGAGCAGCAAATCCTGGAGAAACAGAAAAGAGCTAAGCTCCAGTATGAAAAGCAAATCGAAGAGCGATGGCGGAAACTGGAAGAGCAGCGGCAGCGGGAGGATCAGAAGAGGGCTGCTGTGGAAGAGAAGAGGAAGCAGAAACTCCGGGAGGAGGAGGTAAGGTCCAAGGACCTCCAAGCCTCTCAGTGGCTCACACGGGGCTTGGTGCTCAAGGGCATCTGAGTGTCCTGCCCAGCTCTAGGGTACAGAAAACATCTCATACCATGTCTTCTCTCAGCAGCAAGACATGGTATAGTGAAAGCAACAATGGAATAAGAATGAAGAGACTTACTCATTCAACTCAGGTGTTAATTTGCTCTGTGACCTTGGACAAGCCAATTGGCCTGTCTGGATATTTGCTTATCTCTGAAGTGAGGGGTTGGATTTAGCAGTCTCCGAGGCCTCTTCCAGACCTAATGTTCTCTGAGTTTGAGACTCAGAAGGAATTATGGATAGGGACCTGCTAATATAGCCCTGGGGGTTGTGCTGTGAGCCTGTGCCTCTTGGATGGACATGAGGCTAGAGGAAGGGACCTGAAGGCAGAGGAGAGGGTGAGGGCAGAGGGTGATGGTCCTCATATTTCATAGCTGGAAAAGCAAATAGTTTGCCTTTAACTACAAAGATGCTAGTATATTTAAATTTTAATGTGGTTCCTTGCTTTAATCATCCTTTCTCTCCAGTTACCTTTTTAAAAAGAAATGGAATGTAATTACCTCTGCAGAGTCCTTTGTTACTAAACTTTGAAAATATATTTAGAAAGCATAGTTGGGGTATAGATTTTCTTAACTATATTTTAAGGATGTAATCATAGCCTTGTATCAGGTGATGATCATTTTTTATTCATAAGATATAATGACTCATCGTTTAGTATGAACAATATAGAGGCTTGTTAATCGCTAGCACTATAGGATTCAGAGACATTTGAATAAATTTGGTATCTTTTTAAATTGCTGAATGGTTTATCACTATACATCTTTGCCCCTTCCTCTTTTTTAAATTAAAAAAAAAAAACATGAACATGTGCACATGGACACATACACACACAGTTAGACCCATCTTTGCCTATACACCCCTTATTTAAATGGTGATTTCTGGGGTGCCTGGATGGCTCTGTCATTTGAGCATCCAACTCTTGATTTCGGCTCAGGTCATGATCCCAGGGTTGTGGGACTGAGCCCTACGTCGGGCTTCACCCTGAGTGTGGAGCCTGCTTGGGATTCTCTCTATCCCTTTGCCCCTCTCCCCTGCCCACACACTCTCTCTCTAAAATACAATACGATACCATATGATATGATAACGATAACGATTTCTTTGTTCCTCTTAGCAAAGGGAAGTCATTGCAAGGGTCTTAGCCCTACTTTGCCATTTCTGGCTGTGGCCTGATAGCTACATGGCTTCATCTGTTCCCTGTGCAAATCCCAGCTCCACTACTAGGAAGCTGGTAGCTGGGGGCGAGTCACATAGCTGCTCATAACCCTCTAACTTACTCTCCTCGGCCCAAAACAGAGGTGGTCACAAATGACTTTTTTTTATAATTTTTTTTAATGTTTATTTTTGAGAAAGAGAGACCGAGCACAAGTGGGGAGGGGCAGAGAGAGAGAGGGAGACACAGAATCCGAAGCAGGTTCCACACTCTGAGCTGTCAGCACAGAGCCTGATGTGGGGCTCGAACCCACGAGCCACGAGATCATGACCTGAGCTGAAGTTGCATGCCCAGCCAACTGAGCCACCCAGGTGCCCGAAGGAAATGACATTTGTGAAAGTGCCCAGCAAAGCACCTTGTACAGAGTAATGTTCGGAAATGTTAGACTCCCTTCAGTGACTTCAGCTGAATCTTTAGCAATTGCACTTCCAGATAATTTTCTATTTGCCTTGTGTGTTTCCTTTCACCCCTAAGATGGGTGATGGTGGGGAGTGGAGGATGCTGCCTGACCTTTGTCATGACACATACAAGCTGAGCTTGCTTCCCTCTTCTCCCCGGACACAGAAGGGCAAGGCTGAGAGCCTGGGCCTCCCATGGTTGTGTAGCAACACAAGGAAACAGCAGCCGTCCTCTGCCACTGCTCCCACCCTCAGGGCCCCCAGAGTCCCAGGTGGAGCTTAGGGACTTTCCACATACAGGCCGGCCTGGTAACCACAGCAGCGTCAGCAGTCTGCTGGTACCGAGATCTGTTTGGCATTCTTGTGGGTGATCTTTGGAGAGGATGGATAGGTCTGCACTTCAGGAGCCCCTTTCCAGAGGAAACCCTGTGCATTTGCCTTCATGGTTCGATGGAGATCTTCAGCAGTGCTGCTGCCTGCGTGGCACATGGCTGTGGAGATTCTCCAATCTTTTCTTCTTCTTATCATGTTCTGTCTCTGTCAACCAGGGAAAAGTCTCTATAGGAATGGTTCATTCCATTGCAGCCCATTTTGCTACTGTAGCTTATTAGTAAGTATTCAGGTTGCCCACCAAGTCCTACATCTCTGGGTCTGGTATTAGGAGCTTATAAAAGACCTGTTGACTCCACCCCTCCCTCCTAGCCCTGGTCTGGTTCCATGTCCATAGAGTTGCCATGATGTTACTTTTGGTAACTCCTTATGTCTATGTGGGTGAGCCCCAGACTTGGCCAGGAGGCTTCCTATCTACTAGTACCGAAGTGGGCACCACAAACAGCCTGGCTTCCTGGGCTTTTGAGGACTGGAAGGGCTGGAGGCTGGTCAGGCCTGTCCTGGGGAAGGGGGTGTCCAGTATCCACTTGAGATACTGAGCTTGAGCTCATTCCCTCACTGAAGGCTGCTTTCTCCTCAAATTGGGTTCTTCTAATCCTTACATGCCACACAGCTCCCAAGACTGAGGCTTCTGGACCAAACCCTTGTCACCTACTTGGTTTAAGACTGACAACACAGTATACTCACCCATTCTCCACTTGGCGAAGTATGGTTTCCTGACTAGAGCCCCTGAGAAATGGGGTTTGGTGAAGCCAACTCCATGGTCCTCATGTTAAACAGATAACCAGGAAAGCCCTCTTTCAAAGAGTAGCTTCATCTCTGTGGGATTTTTTGACACATCACAACTTCTCATACTCTTACTGCTTGATACCTAGCAAAATCCACCAAGCTGACTGTAAAAACGAAAATTTCATTAAACTGAGAGCTAGCCACTCTCAGAGGGCATTGGCTGGCATGGGGCCATGGCGACTACATGGCCTTCTGGCCAGATGAGACATCTGTTTGTAAAGAGAAAGACCTTCGGCAGAGCCCTACTGATAACCTCTTGGGGGCTTGTCCGCACACTGTTCCCCAGAACACATGTAGTAAGGGCAGTGGAAAAGGCACAGCCAGCTCTCCACTCCTGCTAGAGATGGCTGTCTGGGTCATCGACACTGCCTGGGCAGTGTCCTGCTGGAGGCCTTTTACACTCCTCAGCCAACTCTGTGGCTCACCTTGGTCTTGGTTCTCCTCTGAGTTCATCCAGGCAGACCTAAGGCCAGAGTTAAAGGGGTCAAGGGTGAGGTCCCCTCATTCCTTCCTTCCACTAAGGCTTACCCAGTAGAGGACATTCTCAGGACAAGAATCTACCTTGCCCTTTCCCCATCCTCTGTTGATTATCCAGTGATACTCAGGAGAACGAGAATTTGGCAGGAATTTCAGTATGCAGTATGCAGCTATAATATTTATTAATAGTGTTATTCTGGTGTGATTGAACTTCCTTGCATGCTCTGTTATGCTCAGCCTTTCCTCTAACCAGTGGTTCTCACATTGAGGTCCCAGGACCAGCAGCATCTGCATCACCTGAGAACTTGTTAGAAATGCAAATTCTTAGGGGTGCCTGGGTGGCTCAGTCAGTTAAGTGTCCGACTTCGACTTCAGCTTAGGTCATGATCTCATGGTTCGTGGGTTCAAGCCCCACATCAGGCTGTGTGCTGATAGCTCAGAGCCTGGAGCCTGCTTCACATTCTGTTTTCCTCTCTCTGCCCCTCCCCCACTTGAGCGCACGTGTGCTCTCTCTCTCCCTTTCTCTCTCTCTTTCTCTCTCTCTCTCTCTCTCTCTCAATAATAAATGAACATTTTTAAAAAATAATAATAATTTTTCCTATTCAAATCTGGATTCAGCTAGTGTTGGTTAAGGACATATTATGCTAGTTATTGTCTCATAGACTTGAGTGATCTGGTGATATGGGTACTGTTATCCCCACTTTTTTTAACGTGAGGAAAAAACTTTAGGTAAGTATACATGGGAGTTTACAAAAATATCAATATCATCCCCATTTATAGATAGAAAACTTATGCCCAAGGATGTTAAATTATTAACTCAAGGTCATAGGGCTAGAAAGTGGCAGGCAGAGGTGCGATTTGAAGCCATATTTCCTGACTCCAAATCTAGGATTATTTCCATTCCATCCAATGAAGGAATAGAAAAATCTCTCTCTCCCTCTCCCTCTCTCCTTTCATCTCTCTTTCTCTCTCTCTCCCTCTCTCTCTGTCTCTCTCTCTGTCTCTCTCTCTCTCTCTCTCTCTCTCACACACACACACACGATAATACAATATAGGACTAACCTCTAACAAGAGTGAAGTGGACCAGTGCTTTGACATATTTGAATTATCCCATTCTGATGACTTTGAGTTCCATAAGTCTCATACTATAGAGTTTGATTACCACCTGTTTTTCATTATCTCTGCAAAAGTGTGTGACACAGAGTAATTGTGTCTTCTCTTCAGGATAGCTTCATTTTCATAAACCTGCTTATGATTCAAAGGAATGTATCTCTAACAGTGGAATTTGCACCAACTCAGCGGGTAGGGGGTGGATGGCAGAGGTTTTTTTTTTTTTTTTTCTTTAAGGTAACGGAACAGTCCAGGAGTAGGTATAGCTTTGGGTGAACATTCTCTTGTAATTATACCCCTATGTAGCTGCTCAGTTTGGCTGACAAGTCTTGGTGTTCTTAGTTGTCATTGATCTCCTAGTAAATGAAGGAGTGTCTTGTGAGATCCTTCTGGCATGTAGGAAATCTCCCATAACCCACTCAATACTAAATTCACTAGAGGTAAAAGGTTTCAACACTTGTATTAGGTCACTGGTTAAATATTTCATGTTAAATCCATATAATGAAATAATTTTCAGTCCTGGTCTCAAGCGACCGTACTTCAAGTGTCAAATAGTCAAGACGTTCTAGTCCCTCTAAACCCCCAACTTTTCTTGGGGTAGGCCCTGAGGTTTGGCTGTCAGAATTTAATGGGCCAGGGTCATGAGGACAGGACTTTGCTAGGAAATGCACACTCATAATTGTAGAGTCTCAGCCAAAAGCTAGAGCAAATAAAAATCTGAGATTTACAGGAGAAAAAAAATCCCCTTTCTACTCAGAGGTCCCTGGAGAGACCATGTCTTAGCAAAGTGCTATTCAGAGAAAAATTATGCAGAGGAAGCTGAGATGTAGATAATGCACATCCCATCTCTCTGGTATAGACAGAAGGGATAGATCCAGACACCTCATAAGCGACCTTTCTGTGTTTCTAGTAAGTAAAATAAAGGAGGAGCCTTTCCCTGATTTTGAAGTCATGGTTACTCAGTTGGTGCTTCCCTGAATTAATTTTGCTTGCTTTTTATTCAAGCCATGAGAAAATAGTTATCTTTTTGTTTTAGATTGGGCTAGGATTCCTAAAGCGTCTCAGGGTTGGCTTTTATGAAGGCAAAAGGGCATCAGCATGTACCTGTTTTCCTTGCTTCAGGCTTTCTGTAGTAGAGTCAGGGAGAGGATTTGGTATTTGCAGTGTCATTGGGGTGGTGGAGAATGCAAAATTAGAACAGCTTCACTCCAGTGCTGAGGAAATATTTGCCAGCCGTCAGACCCAAGTTTATGAATATAACACTTTGGTAACACAGGAGAGTGCTTTTTAATAAATGCTCTGGTAAGAGAAAAGCCTGTTTTGTTTTGTTGTTGTTTTTTCTCTTCTGGCTAGAAACCGTCTAGTTCTTCTCCTCACCAACCCCCCCCCCCACCCCCTGTCTAACTGTTGAGAATGCATCGATGCTTTGTTTTGTGGCCAGAAGGTTCCCTACTCTTGTCTCTTTTAAATTTTGAAATATGCAGCATTATGCCCAGAATACTATGTAGCAGGAAAATGTTACAATGTAGAAAACGATTGATTCCCCTTTAAGAAGTTCTAAGATGAAAATGGGTCTTGGTAAAATAGATCTCAAAGCCATGTATGTATACTCCAGAAAGTTATGTTTAAGGCTACAAAAATTCAAATTATATTTTAATTTAAATTTTCTCAAATGAGAATACTTTATGCTTTTCTACTAGAGAGAATGCACTTGGTTCCAGAGCACAATTCTAGTTCTAGTAGATAGGGCAAAATGGGACGTGAGACAGGCCTGAAGGAGTTAATGCTTGTCTGGCATTATTCTTAAACAAATCAAGGCCTGGCTGCCGCAGCAGCCTGTCCCCTGGGGCTGGGAGCCAGCACTAGCTGCATTGTTTACTCTCCACCCACTAAGATCTCGCTGGTGTGATGTAGAGCACGTGTGCCTAGGTTTTGGATGCTTAACACAGAGAAACCCATTTGGTGACTCACCCTGAGCACCGCTCGGCAGCACAGTGGGGCTGGGTGGTTAATGTTGCTCTTCCTTATGTGAACTGGGCAGGAGCGGCTGGAGGCGATGATGCGTCGGTCCCTGGAGCGCACACAGCAACTGGAGATGAAGAAGAAGTGCTCATGGGGAGCTTCACTGGCCACAGGGCCTGGAGGACGTGATGGTGAGTGTAGGGCTATCCCTGCATTGCAGGGCCCAGGTGGGAGATCATGGGTCAAGCAGAAGATCGTGGGCACAGGCTGGTGCCCACGGGATCTGGGGCATGCTTTGTAGTTATCTGCAGGTACCTTTATCAGCTGTGATGCCAACCTTCCTGTATATGTATTTCTCATTAAGGGGGTCTGTGCATTATTTTTGCTAGCAAACAGCAGTTGATACAGTAACTGGGCTTTTTGAGGTAAAACAAAAGAAAAGCAAAGAAAATGAATGCAGAGCCTGGTTAACCAGATGCACATGGCAAGCCTAGGTATACTCTGATTTCAGGGAAGGTCAAATGGCAGTAGCCTAAGTCACTACTGCAGTGTGACCCAGAAAGGCTGAGCAGCGGTTATCCTCCAAAAGGGGCTGGGGCTTTTCCCTCCTCATTATTAATTTTTGTTGCTCTTCCCATTTTGTTTCAAGGTGACTTATTTATTTCATTTTCCAGTTCATGCTCATCTTTAAATTTTCAAGTGCTTAATGTAATGTGTGGATTGTTACTAGTCTCTGGGTAGCTTTTCCCTCTCCAGTGCCTTCTTTATTGTGATTTTGTCATTCTGTTACACAGGAGTTGTATATTAGCTTTTTCTGAAAACAGATGGATTCCATTTGTAGTACAGTTTCTTGACTTCGCTGTATTGTGCTTTTACCCTCTGTCAGTGAATATACTTTATTTTCTTTTGGAGAAGTCAATAACCTATTTCAGTTACTTTTTCTAATTTCCTAGTTAGAAACTAAACTCAACCAGAAATTGGGACTTTTTTCTTTTACCTCTCTTTGCTCTGATTTTTTGCTGTGTAGGTGAATCAGAAAATACCCCACCCCCTCCTCTAGGTTTAGCATCCGGCACCCTTCCTCCGGACCCAGGGACCAGTGCCACCGCTGCCGAGTCCACCAACGGTATATCTGAGCTTCACCGCGCCGTGGCGTTTTGTGATGACTGTACTGATCATCCTCCTCCATCACCGTGTTTGTCTCAAGCACTCTTAGTTGATTTCTTAGACTGACCCCTTAGAACTTTTTTTCTAGAACTGTGAATGACATGCCCATGTTTCTTTGTTCCTCTGTCATCGTGGAGCTGTGCATGCCTTACACCCTAGTGCCCTGGAGACATTTCATCCTTAGCTCACCAACTGCTGCTTGAAAATCTTGTCAGTGTTTGACTTATGTGCATTTAGATCTTTAATACTCTCACTAATTACTGGTTTTAGGCATGAAGTAGTAAGGTGTTTCAGTCACTTCTGGTTACCAAAACCTGTGCCCTTAGAGAGTTCTGTGTGTTAATATGATAGATTCCTGGAAGAGGTGTTTGAGACAGAGTGGTAGTGAGGTTATCGGTACCAGCACTGGAAATCTAAAGGAGATAAGTTTGCTTTGTTTTTGATTTACTCTATCTAATAGGCTCTCTGTTTTTGGATACAGGCCTGGGAAATTCTTAGTGCCTAGAACAAGAGCAGAATTAGTAAAATTTTGCTTCCATTTAATAAAGACTTTAGAAATTTAGTCCATCTTTGACTGGCAAAGAAAAACAAGATGTAAACAGGATGCAGTATTTATCAGCAATACGGAAGGTCAAGTTACAGCAGTAGGAATAAATATCCTTGGCTTCCAGCATTCCTTTGACAAAGAAAAATCCTTACTGGTGTTGCTGAGTAGCAGACACTTTGCTGCATGGGCCAAGTTAACTCTAATGTGGCACTGGTCTTCCCTTAACAGAGAGGGGCAGTAGGTAGGAGTTGATAATTACCCCTTGGGAATCACACGCAGGGCTCGGGCCAGGGCGAGGCAAGCACAATATGTGACTTGGACACACAATTTAAAGCATTACCAAAGATCTAAGTTATCGAGATTAATTAATATTTGAATAAATCTAAATGAATGCGTAATAATCCATGATGAACAAAATATCCAATTTCTAAAGGCGAGTACCATACTGAGTCAGCCATAACGGAGCCTACAGCAAAAGGGGAAATGTGTACCCTTTTACACTTGGTTTTATGTAATTTCTACTGGTTAATTTTTTTTTCAGAACATTGAAGTACTCAGAAAAAGTGCTGAAAAATTGAGTAGGTCTACTAAAACTCACATCATTTTTTAAAAAAAAATTTAATATTTTTATTTATTTTTGAGAGACAGAGCATGAGTGGGGGAAGTGAAGAGAGAGAGAGGAAGACACAGAATCTGAAGGAGGCTTGAGCCTTTGAACTGTCAGCACAGAGCTCATCCCGGGGCTTGAACTCATGAACCGCAAGATCGTTACCTGAGCCAAAGTCGGACATTTAACTGACTCAGCCACCCAGGCGCACCAAATCTCACATCATTTTAAATTTAAATATTTTATTTATACCAAAATAGAATTTATTATAATTTCACTCCAGCTTAAGACAATTAAAAATTACTTAAGATTGTCATTTGATGACACATTGTAAAACATGGCAATTTTCACATTTGAAAACAGTATGAGGAGAGGAGTAGATTTTGAAAATATTATTAATGAGTTTGCTTCCTTTAAAGCCAAGGGCATACATCTTTCCTTTTGCCTCAGGCTTTGATAGGGCGTGGCACGGCACTATCAGCACCTCTTCATTTGCTATAATGGTTTAATTTAGAAACCAGTCTAGAATAAAATAACGGCTGCAAGTTAAGAACACCAGATCCCAGATCATGTGTTAAAATCCTAACCATAAATAGTCACAGCACTAGAGAAAGGGCCATTGTGATCCCATCTCTTGAGAAGAGGAAGAAACCAGCTGCTAAAGGTGGTTCTGCTTTAAATACAGCTTCTTGCAGTACACATTACTTCTCTCTCCAACCTGAGCCTATAGATAACTGTCAGAAAGTCTGGTTTCAGCTCAGTCTCAGACCATAGAACATTTTCCAGTGGTGATTTGTCTCTGTGTCTAGACTGGTTTTGTTTTTGTGTAGTCTGAATGTGCTTAAAAGTCCCTGGACACAAGGAGTTGATTTGCTGGTGGGATTAGTGTGGCTTTAGTTGAACAGTTGAGTGAGGTTGAACGTTTGAAATTGAAGAGAAGATCCTGCTTCAGACTGATGACTGCCGTGGCCTGGGCATTTCCAGATAGGCTAAGTATGTAGCAGGATGATGGAAGAAGTGTGCTGTGCCACAGCAGTTTAGGAAACGTGTGGATGAGGACAGGAAGAACACTTTGGGATATGTGTTTCTCGATCTACAATGGTGTGAATACCAATGTCTTTAATGCGTTTCTCTGCAGCATGTGACAAACTTTCAACATCAGCCATGAATTTGCCAAAGCAGACGGAGCCTCCCATGAGTAAGCGCCTGTCTTCATCCACCGTGGCAATATCCTATTCCCCAGACCGAGGCAAGTGAACAAGTAGACCTGGTCTCTGTAGTTTTCCTCTTTTCTAGTGTGAGTGTCTTAACATCGGCCTTTGTGAGAACCCCTTGAGCCTCCTGCAAATACCTCCATTATCCTAGCCTTGTGGTCTGAATGTGGGAGCCTCAGGACCTCACTTAATGGGACTTTGGAAAGTGGCATCACTCTTTAGAGTCAGATCGTTGTTGAATAGGTGCAGGAATTAATGATATTCTTTCAGTCTGAAAGAGACTATTCCATTTTCTACAGTGCATGTAGGAGTTATCCTGCCCTAGAATTAATTGACCAGTGGGCAGAGAAGACCGTTAAAAAAGTAACTGCCTGGTTATTGATTGATGTGATCTAGTTGATTAGCCAGAAACAGCAGAAGTCATCAGGCTGAGGTTCATGGAAAACTTACAGGTATGAAAAAAATGGGGCTATGCTATTGTCTGTGGTTTGTAGGCCTGCCCATTTCTGTTTGAAAACAAGTTCAGAACTAATATGAAGGCTTTAAAAGGAGAAAAGAATGGGTGGCCTGTTCTGGCACTCATTTTGAGGTGGAAGATGGCATGTGTAGGACGTGTGCCGGTTCCAGAAACTGAATAGATTTAAAACTGCTCGTGTTCTAATTGAGGCTCAGATAAGTCACTAAAAGCAGGAACTTACACCTTCCAGAGTATATAGGTTAGGGAAGAGAATGATGCTCTCCATGCATTAAATGTGTATTTTATTTATTTATTTAAAAAAATTTTTTTAATGTTTGTTTATTTTTGAGAGAGAGAGCGTGCATGGGGGAGGGGCAGAGAGAGGGAGACACAGAATCTGAAGCAGGCTCCAGGCTCTGAGCTGTCAGCACAGAGCCCAACGCGGGGCTTGAACTCACAAACCGTGAGATCACGACCTGAGCCAAAGTCGGTCACTTAACCGACTGAGCCACCCAGGCGCCCCTAAACACGTATTTTAAAGCATTATTGGAGAAGAGTCAGGTGCCAGTGAAGTATTTAACAGGTCAGTCATTACCAAAGGGCAAGCAGGAAACGGGCTTTGACTTTGAATAGGCCAGTGTGCCTTTCTGGTTGTTTTTCACTGGCATTGATCTTGCACCTTCAGCACAGAGGCTGTCAGGTCAGAAACCCTGTAAGTGTCAGTGTTGCTGATCCCTGATGCAGTTCATGGGTGAACTGAATGCTGGAAACCTTGAATTAACTGCAAGGTGAATGAGAAAACATCTACTTGCTCTTAACTCTGTATAGCTGTTCCATAGTGAGTGTATTCCATATGTTTTCATTAATTCACAGGGTTACATATTGGTGTTAAATTCATATTTGCAATGATTACTATGTAAAGATATCAGTATGTTAGTACATATTCTTGGCAACTGAATTATCTGCTTGTGGATTATAAATTGAAAAATTTCAATTCCCAAACCATTTACTGGCTAATGGGTACCCCAAAATTCAAAGTAATGGAATAGTTAATTCATTACCATATAATATATTCCAAAGCCATCCAAAATGACATTTTGGTTACTGAATTTTAAATTATGACTACTACTACTTCCATTTAAGCTGATAAGTTGGCTATTTTTATTTTTGTAGTTCTTATTTATTTTTTGCCCTTATTTACATGGAAAAAGTATGAACAGATGCATATTTATACATTAACAAAATCGGTGTATAATGAAATGTTTTTTAACAGAGAACCTAAAGTGTTTCGTAGGAGTAATCTTTTTTTCAATGTTAGATCTACTAGGTGAGTAAATGGTTTCTTGAGTCCATATTACATCTTGGGAGATGGGCTAATTCTCTTCACATGATACAGGTAATATTGTAATACTGTAATAGCATACTGAATGAATTCTGGCACCCTAAAAGAATTACCACACTCTCCCAAACTCCAAATGACATCATTTGTTTTATTTTAGTATAATGAACTCCGAAGCCATCCTTTGCTAGAATATTTTTATTTTCCACATTCTGCCACCCAAAAGTTAATTTGCATCATGCTCTGTGTTGTTTTAAACATTTTATTTTGTTTTAATTTTGCTTTTTAAAATTTTCATTTGATTCCATCCCTCAGCTCATCGCACACACCTTAGTCCCATGGAAACCTTTCTTGTTATGCGACTGTTGACTCCCACACAGGCTTCTTTAGCCAGAAGCAGAAGTACACTCATGCTCTCTGAGCAAACCAGTGACTCAGGTAAAAGAGGCCAAGCTGGTGACACTGAGAAAAGTGCCCAAAGTGATGTTGGTTGATCTATGAACTATTCCTGAATTTTTGTATTTTGTTTCCCATTTGCTTACTTTGTGAAATGTCTTCAGTGGTTAATCACATTTTCTACCCACCAGTGTTTTGCTGTTGCTATGGTTGTTTTTCTTTTAAGTGTCACAGAGGTAAGTAAATTATTTTATGATTGAGGGCATGTGGATTAGGGGGAAAAAAAATCTATTTCATGAGCTATGGAGGTGAGTACACTTTTTTAAAGAGTGATTTGGCAACGTAGCCTATAAACCACAATGTCTGGAATACCATAACCAGATTTACCACTTACTAGCTCTTTCCACTTTGGGTAAATTCATTAACCTCTCTAAGGCTCAGTTTCCTTATCTATAAAATTGAATTACTTTAAACTGTCATGAGAATTAAATGAGATAGGACAATGTTTACAATAGTAAGAGCTCAAATGTCTAGAGCCTTGTTACCCAAAGGGTGGCCCATGGACCATCAACATGAGTATCACCTGGGAGCTTGTAAGGAAGACAGATACACTGAAGTCTGAGAAATTCCAGGCCACCCTGTGAAAACCTTTTCTTGACCAAATCGGATCAAATTGTCATAGCAAGATTAATGAGGGCTGGCATTCTCTGTTTGCAGATTAGCAACATTGTGTCCACATTAGGGCAGGTGTGGTCTTAGTTCCCAAGATAGTGTATTTAGTTAGATGACATAGACATGACATATAATCCTTTATCTACTTCTGATTTCTAGAAGCAACCTACTAGTTTCTGAGTAATTGTGCTATTTCTCCAAAGAAGATAAAGAAATGGCCAATAAACATATGATAAGATGCTCAACATCATTAGACATTATGGAAATATATGTCAAAACCACAATGAGATACCACTTCACACTTACTAGGATGGCTAAAATTCAAAGAAAAAAGGAAAAATAGTAAGTGTTGACAAAGATATGGAGAAACTGTAACCTTCATAAATTGCTGGTGGGAATGTAAAATGATGTACTTGTTTTGGAAAACAGTCTGGCAAGTTCCTCAAAAAGTTAAACATAGAGTTACCATGTGACCTAGCAACTGGACTCTTAGGTACAGGCCCAAGAAAATTGAAAACACACAAAAACTTGTACCTGAGTAGTTCTTAGCAGCATTATTCATATTAGCCACAAAGTGGAAACGGCCCAAATGTCCAAAAGATGAATGGGCAAACAAAATGTGGTATATCCATAAAATGGAATATTACTCAGCTATAAAAAGAAACGAAGTACTGATACATGCTATGTGATGAACCTTGAAAACATTATGCTCGGTGAAAGAAGCCAAACACAAATGCTACAAATTCTGTGATTCCATTTATATGAATTGTCCAGAATAAGCAAATCCAGAAAGACAGTAAATTAGTGGTTGCTAGGGACTGAGGGAATGGGGAAGGGGAATGAATGCTTAATGGGTACAGGGTTTGTTTTGGGGGTAATATTCTGGAATTTAACTGTAGTTATAATTGCACAACTTGTGAATATACTAAATACCACTAAATCGTGAACTTTTTAAAGGATAGTTTTGTGGTACATGAATTATCTCTTAAACGGAAAAAATGCCTGAGAAGTAGGAAGGTCTCCCTTTTGAGAACAAGGAATGTGTCAGGAAGTCCTCAAGACCACTTGAAGGGTCAGTGATTCTCTAGGAGTACTCCCAACTATGATTTATAACAGTGCAAGGCTACAGAACAAAATCAGCAAAAGGAAAAGGCCATAGGATGAAGTCTGGGAAAGACCAGGAACAAGCTTCCAGAGTCCTCTTCCTCTGGAGCCACATAGGGCACATTCCCTCAGCAATGAGTTGTGACATGTATGAAGTATTACCTACAAGGAAGCTTATTAGAGACTCACTGCCCAGAGTTTTTATTGGAGGATGGTCACGTAGCTACCCCCTGCCTGGTACATACCCAAATTCCAGACTGTCAGAAGGAAAGCAAGTGTTCAGGATAAATCATGCTATTTGTACAAACAGCTGTGGCACAGTGAGCTAGTTACTTTTACCGGTTAATGGTGGGAACCCTCCCGAAATCCAGATTCCCTGATGCCCGGGCCAACCTTGTAAGCCAGCCTTTCCAAGGCCAGCAGTCAGATCTGCTTTGTATTTCTTTTCTGCTCAGTCTATCCCCTTGGTCCTTGGTGAAGGCACCATTACAGCAGAATTGTCATCAGCAGGATTCTATACAGCAGGCTGAGGCCAATCTATGGTATTGACCTCACTTACGCCCTTTAGAGGTTCTGAACTTAGCCAGTTAAAACACAGACCATTAGCCATAAAGGTCTGTCTTAGAAAGCCAGGTAACTTCCTCAGTAAGTTTCTCTATGAACCTTTTTTCTTTTTTTTAACCTGGCCCAAGGCATCAGTTCAGGCCCAGCACCGCCTGGCCTTGACCAGTAAGGTGAAGCTGTCCCAGAGTCTTTCAGGGCTGAGGCAGTATCACAGTAGTCAGAACTTAAGAAATATAATCCCTGAGGGCACACATGTCCCCTGGAGATGGTTTACAGTGTTGGGGAGCCCCCAGCAGGACATACATTGGTTGGCCACCACAGGGCAACCTGTCCCCTTTGTGTCTTTCCCACCAAGGGTCTTCCCGCCCCAGGGTTCTTAGTCTGGCCCAAGGAATTCAGTTGGGTCCTTGTTTTCAGAGGGACTGCCTGAGGTGGCCAGTTCTTTTTACTTTTTCATTTTTTTCATTTTTATTTATTTTTGGGCGGGGGGGGAGAGAGAGAGAGAGAGACAGAGCATGAGCTGGGGAGGGGCAGAGAGAGAGGGAGACACAGAATCTGAAGCAGGCTCCAGGCTCTGAGCTGTCAGTGCAGAGCATGACACAGGGCCTGAACTCATGGAGTGTGAGATCATGACCTGAGCTGAAGTCAGACGCTTAACCGACTGAGCTACCCAGGCGCCCCAGTGAGGTGGCCAGTTCTAAACAGTTCTGTCAACAACACAAGTTCGTTGCCTGCTGAGTGCGGACAGCATGTGGAGGTGTTCTTTAGGGACTTTGCAGGAACTGGCCCACCCTGTGGTTCACAGTCCCACTGTCACATGCAACTTGGGCTCAGCAGTCCACTTGCAATGTGAAGCACTCACAGCAGCTGGCACAGGCAGCATGATTTTTCCTCCAGAAGAAGGGAGAGTTCTCAGGAACAGTTCTGGAAAATAGAAATCACAAATGTCCTTCCCCTCCCTGGCACCATTCCAGGTGCTAGGTTTTGTTGTTGTAGTTGTTGTTGTTGTTTTTATTGTTACCAGTGTGCCCCATTCAGTAATTGAAACTTTACATTTTCTCAGTCGTCTATTTTTAAAATGACCTTTCATAAGGAAAGGTTGAATGTCAGAAGGACAAGAGCATTTTTACAAAAAATTTTAACTTAACCAGAAAGACACTCATGTTCAGGAACAAAATCCTGAATTTTCAAAAAAAAATTTCAAGATAGATTTGCATCAACTGCCATCTCTGTAATCTTATTAATTTATGCAATGAATAGCCTAGAAAAAAGCAATCCTTCCTTGGGAACAGGTGCATTCAACAAATTGCCTTCCTCAAGTGTGTGTAGCAGGAGAAAGGGAAGGGAGGGAAGTAGAGTCAGATTCCCAGTCTGTTGTTACAAACTTTCATCCCAGAAAGTCAAATACCAAAAATCTTGTCAGCAGGTGTTGAGTCTAATCATCAGGGCTGGGTGAAGGGGTCATACTCCCTGTGAGTACTCTGTCCCAGCTCACAGCTGTGGCAGGAATCACAAGTTAGGAATATAATTAGGCTCTGCATCAGAAATTAAGAGCTGACCAGCAGTCCCATGTCAGATGGTCCCATCAGAAAACAAGCTCTTTCCCGTGAGCATTTGTCTATGATGCAGATGGTGCAGCCAGTATCCGTGATACTTTCACAGGTTAGGCTCTGTATCTGTATACAGGGTGTTCTGTATCTGTAATAGTCCTGGCTTGATTTTTAAAACTCCTTATGTATCTCTCTGTCTGGAGATTGCTCTCTTGTCATGTCTCCCTTTTTCCAGAGGCTCCATTATACAAAAGTCAGCACAAAAAGAATCAGGTAGGAAGGTTTGTTCTGGTTCCAGTACTTAGAGTTTTAATTTCCAGCCAAACCACCGATGGCAAAGAACAAGGAGGTTGTGCCTCGCTCCCGCTTGAGGGAAAAAACAAAAACCAAAGACATCACCTGGGTTGTATTTTTCCCCTTACTTCCCCTTACTTTAGCCAGTGTGGCGAAAAGCAGCCAGGGGATCCAGCAAGCCAGCTCTTGGAGTTGGATGGGTTATCTTCAAATAGCATAGGTATTTCACCTCTTGCAACACACAACAGCTTGGCTTCTGTGTGATATGGTAGCTGACTCCATAGCCACCAGGCACCAGAAGGTCACCATCCTCCATCCCTTCAGCCTTTGTTTTTCAAACACCACTTTTACCATATGTCAATGAATCAGGGTCAAGCTCACAGTTCCTGCTTCTCGCATCAATTGTATCAGCGTCTCCAAGACCAGCCCCAGGTTTTGTGATTGCTAGGACTCAGCATATGGTGGCACTCAGAGCCGTGATGTGTTAGAGTGGAAGGCTGCACAGCACATCAGCAGAAGGAACTGGCACACAGGCAAAGTCCAGAGGACACCAGGTGCAAGTTTCCAAGAGTCCTCTCCCAGTGGAGTCACACGGGACGTGCTTAATTCCCGCCCCCCCCCAACTTGGGGCGCCTGGGGGGCTCAGTCGGTTGGGCGGCCGACTTCGGCTCAGGTCATGATCTCGCGGTCCGTGAGTTCGAGCCCCACGTCGGGCTCTGTGCTGACAGCTCAGAGCCTGAAGCCTGTTTCAGATTCTGTGTCTCCCTCTCTCTGACCCTCCCCCATTCATGCGCTGTCTCTCTCTGTCTCAAAAATAAATAAACGTTAAAAAAAAAATTCCCCCAGCGACGATCTGTGATAACACATGTGAAATGTTGCTGACCAGGAAAGCTCGTTAGAGACTCATTGCCCAGGGTTTTCATTGAGGGCTGGTCACATAGGCACCCTCTGTCAATTATATACCCGAATTTCACAATAAGTCATGTTGTTTGCACAAATAGCAGAGGCAGAGTGAGCTACTGGTCAGTTAGGGAGTAAGAGCCCTTCTGAAATCTAAGTTCCCAGGTGTTGATCAGGGGCCAATCTTGTAAGTAGGCCTCTCCAAAGACAGTAGTCAGGCCTGCTGTGTTAACTCTTGAACTGCACAAGGAAATTGATGTTTAGAGAGGTTAAGTAATCTGCCCAAAGTGATCTAGCTGTTTGGTGACAGTGCTAGTTCTGTCTGGTTCCAAAGCCCAGACTTTGAACTCATGAAATTAACTGGGCTCTTGAGCATTGAGTATGGGAGTCTTTCAAGATAGCGTCTATTCTGCATATATACTAGAAAAAGTTTGGTGATATTTGGAGAATGTGGATTGCCCATGTCACATTTTAACAGAAATGTGTTCTTCCCAATTCCCTGCTCCCCCTACTTTTTCCATCTGTGCTCCCTATCTCTTTGTGATATTTTAACTCTCTAGTATCCCATGCCTGTCCTCGTGTAGCTCCTGCTGGCCCTCTTAAATCTTCTTACAAGTCTTCTCCCACTCGGAGTGCTGAGAGGAAGAAGACTACATCTACATCTGGCACAGGAGATTCTGGGAAAGGAGCCCCTGCAGGAGCGGAGGCCTCTCCGGTAGGTTGAAACCCACTCACTCACCTCGGGACTGGTTTATCTAACAGTGTGATTATTCCCTGTGCTTAACGTGGGGTCTCTGTTTCCATCAACCTCCAGAGACTGCTCAAGTGGTGAATTTGGTTTAAAATTTCATCCATCCTTGGAAAACCATTTAACTTTTTGCATCTTCCTAAATCTTAGTGCCTTGGAACAACTTCCTAAAGACCTTGTCCTTATTATAGCCTGCCCTCCGGAGGACAGGAGTCAAAAAGAATGCTCTGAGTGTCCTCTCTCTGCTTTTAAGAATGTCTGATTCTGGGCCACTCTTGCCTCTGCGGGCGACTAGAACTAAGGTTCTAGGTCAGCCTTCAGTCCATAACAGTGGCCTTCAAACATTTTTGACATAATACTGATACCATCAGTAAAACAAATGTTGAACAGGTACTCCCAATTATGTATATTTATTTAGAAATTATACATACCATACTACTTTTTTTAGTTATCAGTTGTGCATAACAAATCACCCCAAATCTTAGCTGCTTAAAACAAATGTTTATTACTGTACTGGTTCTTTGGGTCAAAAATTGAGGATGGCCTAGCTGGGTAATTCTGGTTCAGGGTCTCTCATGAGGGTGTGGTCAGGATGATGGCCAGAGCTGTAGTCATCTGAAAGCTTGGCTGGGGCTCTTACAGAATGGCTCATTCACATGGCTGCTGGTTTCAGTTCCCTATTGTGTGTACCTCTTCATAGAGCTGCTTGTGAGTGTCCAAATGACATGGCAGCTGCCTTCCTCCAGAGCAGGAAATCTGAGAGAGAGAGAAAGACAGAGACCGAGCGCGCGCTGTGTGTGTGTGTGTGTGTGTGTGTGTGTGCACGCACAAGGGAAAAGCTGTAGCACCTTTTATGCACTAATCTCACATGTTATATACCATTGTTTTGCCATATGCTGTTCATTAAAAACAGATCACTGAGACCAACCCACACTCACTCAAGGAGCATCAAATGACATGTGGACTTGTCTTAAAAGTACCACATTACTGTACTATTGGGCATTTATTTTATAATACTACATGTATTTTTAAGATTTTTAAAAGATTATTTATTTTGAGAGAGAAAGAGATAATGAGTGGGGGACAGACAGAGAGAAAGGGTGAGAGAGAGAATCCCAAGCAGGCTCCGCTCTCCAAGCTGAGCTCAGTGTGGGGCTCATTCTCAGCAACTGTGAGCTCCTGACCTGAGCCGACATCAAGAGTTGGATGCTCAACCAAATGAGCCACCCTGGCGCCCCACCATTTATATTTTTAAAATCCACTGTGACCCTGAGGTTCTTACATGAGAAGTAAGTGTGTTAGACCCTTGGGTTTTACTAAAAAGTCAATTACTGTGGAAGGGGGTTAACGTGTGTGGGAGCGGGAGGGCCAAATGAGGATTTGTTGTGGAGAAGTGCAATGGGGAGAGAGGGGAACCACCCTTGTGGAGCCCCCACTGCATGCCAGGCACAGAGGCCGTGCCTACTGCCTCTTGCTGACCAGAGACCATGGAGAAGACATAGAGGGACAAGTCTATGGGGTTGCAGTCGCTGTTACACCAGGTACACTGTTAAGAGTCCACAGCTCACTGTCCTGAGTGTTAAAAACCACATTTATTTCCACCTGTAGTTTTTTTGAGTGATTATATATTTTTGTACTCTTCCCAGTTTTTTTCTTTTAAAAATGTTTTAAATTCCAGTCCAGACATATAGTGTTATATTAGTTTAACGTGTGTAATATAATGACTCTACAGTTCTCTACCTTACTCAGTGCTCATCACAGTAAGTATACTCTTACTCCCCTTCACCTCTTTGGCCTATCTCCTCCCCTCTCCAGCAACCACTAGTTTGTTCTCTGTATTTGAGAGTCTGTTTTTTGGTTTATCTCTTTTTTTCTTTCTTCATTTGTTTTCTTTCTTAAATTCCACGTATGAGTATTTGTCTTTCTCTGACTGACTTATTTCACTTAGCAAAATACCCTCTAGATCGGTCCATGTTGTTGCATATGGCAAGATTTCATTCTCTTTTATGGCTAATACTCCATTGTATATATATGCCACATATTCTTTCTTTTTTTTTTTTTTTTTTTTGGACATTTATGCCACATACTCCATCTATCTGTGGGCATTTGGGCTGCTTCTGTAATTTAGCTGTTGTAAAACTGCAATAAACCTAGGGGTGCATATATCTTTTTTTTTAAGTTTATTTATTTTGAGACAGGATGAGTGTTTGCAAGTGGGGGAAGGGCAGGGAGGGAGAGAGAGCAGGAGAAAGAGAGAAAGAGAATCTCAAGCAGGCTCTGCACTGAAAGCACGGACCCCAACGTAGGGCTCAAGCTCACGAACTGCAAGATGTGACCTGAGCCAAAGTTGGACACTTAAATGACTGAGCCACCCAGGCACCCCTGGTACATATATATATTTTTTGAGTTAGTGTTTTCGTATTCTTTAGGTAAATACTCATTAGAGGAATTACTGGATTTTTAATTTTTTGAGGAACCTCCATACTGTTTTCCATAGTGGCTGCACCAGTTTGCATTCCTGCCAACAGCACATGAGGATTCCTTTTTCTCCACATCCTTGCGAACACCTGTTGTTTCTTTTGTTTTTGATTTTAGCCATTCTGATGGGTATGAGGTGATAGCTCATGACGGTTTTGATTTGCATTTTCCTGATGATGAGTGATCGAGTTTCTTTTTTTTTTTTTTGGTTTATTTCTTTATTTTGAGGTGGGGGAGGGGCAGAGAGAGAGGGAAAGAGAATCTTAAGCTGTCAGTGCAGAGCCCGACTTAGGGCTCTATCCCACGATCTGTGAGATCATGACCTGAGCCGAGCTGAAGACTCGGATGCTTAGCTGACTGAGCCATGCAGCCTCCCCAAGTAATCCAGTTTCTATATGTCCAGAATCATCGCATGGTTATGTTGTCAGCTTTTTGCAAGAGAAGAAAGAATAGAAAGTCTTTGCATTTTGGGGCAGAAGTGGTTTTTTTTTTTTATTGGATGACCTCACTATGATGATCTCATGGTGCTTCCCTGCAGATATGCCCATTGTGGGAAGCACTGTAGCTTCATATAGATCTTTCTGAAAGAAAGCTATGCATCACTTTTATCTGAGGTGTTTATAGAAATTGTAGAAGTATTGCCAGTTATGGGCCATGGCTGACCTATTCTGTGTGCCCTTCAGACAGAGAAGATGAAGAGAGGCCCTCGAACAACAGCTTCTGTTCCCAGCGTGGGCCTCGGGTCTCCTCTGAGAAGATGTGAGTTTCCAGGAAGCATTTCTAAGCGGTCATCCTCTCCAGTGACATCCAAGTAAGCATCTTTCTGCTTTGCCACAGTCAGACCATTAAGGCAGTTTGGTGGGGCTCTGTACGGTGCAGCATGTGCTTCCTGCTGCCACGTGAGTCGTGGCCAGTCCAAGAGGCAAGCAGGAGGAATGCTGGACCTTGAGTTATATCATTTACTGTCTGTGTATCTTTGGGATAAATGATGGGCTCTTCAGGGGTTTGTTGCCTGCTAAGTACAAGATTCTGATTTACTGAGATGAATCATTCAGAATTTTCTGCTTTGGTCCATCAGTTCCATTCTGCTTTTCTGACACTCTCTTACACCTGCATCTAGAGTGATTACATTGTGCTTGGGTGCTCAACTTCATGTGTTTGTACACTCACTCTCTTCCTTCCCTCATCTGTGTCTTCAACAGAGAGGCAATAATAACTTGTCAGCCACCATCAGCAGTATGTTGTTTGTTGTTTTTTTTTAAATGAAGCCATTATGTATTTTTTTTGTTAAGAATTAGATGAGCTCACCAATGAAACTGTGTAACTGAAAAACAAATTCACACTGTAACCACTCTCTTAAGTCATTAAAATACTTTTCTTACAGTAACCAACAAGAATGACTCAGGAAATAACTCAGTCCAGTAGAATGGAAACATCTTCAGTTGTACTTACTGAGAAAGAAAGAGAACTATGATTTTAATTTTAATTTGGGAAAATGGGAAACTCTTTATATAGAGAGAATCATGTGACACTTGTTTAGTACATCAATTTTTTTCAAAGAACATAGGATAAAACAAATTTAATGAATGTTTGGGAATTTGTTTAAAATATTTCAGAGTGACGTCAGTTCGTATTTCTAATTTGTTGCTTTCTAACAGAGACTTTTTCTCTATTATTATTATTTTGTTCAGAGAACACTATGGTTTTTATAGACTGTTATTGATATATCTTTCTTCTATAATTAAAATCCTTACATAAGGTATTGCTGAGTTAATAGTATCAAGTTTTTGTTTTGTTTTAAGTCCATTGCATTCTTTCTGTGCTCCTATTGCCTGTTTTTGGTTGTGATATTACTCTCTTGCAAACCCCATTCACATGTCACTACTCCGGTGTTAGTGTGGGACATTAACGGAGAGAAAAGCCTGTTCGTATGGGGGTTTTTCCAGATTACACCCCTGTCTTTCCTGGATATTGAATCATGGTCCCTGCATGGAGAGTAGCTGGCAAGTTTCATCATCATCATCATTGTAAATTTCACTAAAGTAAACTAAGGGGATTGTTGCCCTCTGTAGAGATGAGAATTCAGTTTTTGGAAGCAAGTTACCAGTGGGCTCTGTGCTCTCTTTGATGTTGAAAATCTTGATTGTGTGTTTCAGGAACTATTTTATATTTTTTAATTGAGATATAATTGATAGATAACATTATATTTGTTCAGGTGGACGAAATAATGATTTGATACTTGTATACATTATGAAGTGATGACCATAAGTCTAGTTATCATCCATCACCATACATAAATATAAATGTTTTTTCTTTTTTTTTTGCGAGGGCTTTTAAGATTTATTCTCTTAGCAACTCTCAAATATGCACTATTTGAATATACAGTATTAACTGTAGTCACCCTCCTGTACATTGCGTTCCCATGGCTTAGTGATTTTATAACTGGTAGTTAGTGCCTTTTGACCCCCTTCACCTATTTCATCCACTCCCCCACCCTCCTCTCCCCTCTGGCAACCACCAGTCTGTTTTCTGGATCTGTGAGCTTGGTTTTGTTTGGTTTGGTTATTTTTTAGATTCCACATGCAAGTGAGATAGTACAGTGTTTGTCTGATTTATTTCACTTAGCATAATAACCTCAAGGTCTATCCATGTTGTTGCAAATGGAAAAATTCCATTTTTTTAATGGCTGAATAGTATTCTGTTATATATGTGTGTGTGTGTGTGTGTGTGTGTGGAACTATTTTATATTTTAGAGGACATATCATCTGAATTTTATGAAAAGCTCACTTTGACCAAAGAGACTTAAAATCCCAGACTTTTTTTTAATGCAGTTCAATTTAAAGAAATGTTAAAAACTTCCCCTCTATGTAGAACAGCAATGGGTACCTAGTCGGTGCTTTATAAATATTTGTGGAATGAATGAATGCAAGTCCCTGTGCCATATGTTTTGGAGAACCTCCAAATAAGTGAGAAAAGTCTCCACTAGAACAGGCTGCAAGTGAGGTGGGGGAGAGTTGGGGGTGCAGGTGAGGACACTTGCAGGCCTAATCTGGACAGAGACTTGTCCAACTTAAACTGCTCATCCCTCAGAACTCAGCTCGGCTGTCATCCTTTCCAGAACCAGCCAAAGCTGAATTTACCCCTTTCTCCGTGCTCACAGAGCCTCATGTACATACCCCTATTATTCCTTCCTTCCTTCATCATATACCTACAGAGTGTGTCCTCTCTGTCCAGTGTTCTCAGCCCTTGTGAAGCTTACCTAACAGTGAAAGGCAAATACATCAGGTGGTGAGAAGTTCCACGAAGAAAAATAAAACCAGGTCAGATGATAGAGTGGTAGAGGGGAGTAGTAGCTGGCTGGATATGGTGGTCAGGGAAGACTTCTCTGAGAAGGTGACATTTGAACAGAGCCCTGCATGAAGTAAGGGAGCAGGCCTTCTTGCACTGTATCATCTCCTGCTAGACTGCCACGAGGGTGAGGCCCAATGGGATTTATTGTTGCAGTGTAGGTGCTCAGGATGTGTCCGTGCGATGGAAGCTAGAAGGGCACTAGAGTCTGGAGGGTGAGAGCAGATTGGCTGGTGGGTATGGGTGTTGCTAGGACTGTTCTTGCCCAAGGACTCAGGCCCTTTCTCTCCCCTTTTCTTCTGGGCCAATCATGAGTTTTTTTCTCTCACTGATCATTCCCTTAAACGTTCTCCTCTCTGGGCTATGTATTTCATCTGGGGAACTTATAAAGGATGAGGGATACCTGCTTCTACACTGTATTGCAGCATATTCCTGCTGCTTCAGCAAAGAAGAAGTAATAGAATGACCTTGTTTTCCAGAGCCCTGTACATGTCATCTCTAGTTAGTGCAAGCAGGAAAAATAGTAAACTCTAACACAGCTGGACTTCTTGTGTACTGTCAAAACTACCTGAATCATTAGCTCCTTAAGAAGTTCCCTGGGGTGGGAATGCAAGCTGGTGCAGCCACTCTGGAAAACAGTATGGATGTTCCTCAAAAAACTAAAAAAAGAACTACCCTACGACCCAGCAATTGCACTACTAGGTATTTATCCAAGGGATACAGGAATGCTGTCTTAAAGGGGCACATGCACCACAATGTTTATAGCAGCACTTTCTTTTTTTTTTTTTAATTAATTAATTTATTTTTTTAATATATGAAATTTACTGTCAAATTGGTTTCCATACAACACCCAGTGCTCATCCCAAAAGGTGCCCTCCTCAATACCCATCACCCACCCTCCCCTCCCTCCCACCCCCCATCAACCCTCAGTTTGTTCTCAGTTTTTAACAGTCTCTTATGCTTTGGCTCTCTCCCACTCTAACCTCTTTTTTTTTTTTCCTTCCCCTCCCCCATAGGTTTCTGTTAAGTTTCTCAGGATCCACATAAGAGTGAAACCATATGGTATCTGTCTTTCTCTGTATGGCTTATTTCACTTAGCATCACACTCTCCAGTTCCATCCACGTTGCTACAAAGGGCCATATTTCATTCTTTCTCATTGCCCTGTAGTACTCCATTGTGTATATAAACCACAATTTCTTTATCCATTCATCAGTTGATGGACATTTCGGCTCTTTCCATAATTTGGCTATTGTTGAGAGTGCTGCTATAAACATTGGGGTACAAGTGCCCCCTATGCATCAGTACTCCTGTATCCCTTGGGTAAATTCCTAGCAGTGCTATTGCTGGGTCATAGGGTAGGTCTATTTTTAATTTTCTGAGGAACCTCCACACTGCTTTCCAGAGCAGCTGCACCAATTTGCATTCCCACCAACAGTGCAAGAGGGTTCCCGTTTCTCCACATCCTCTCCAGCATCTATAGTCTCCTGATTTGTTCATTTTGGCCACTCTGACTGGCGTGGGGTGATATCTGAGTGTGGTTTTGATTTGTATTTCCCTGATAAGGAGCGACGTTGAACATCTTTTCATGTGCCTGTTGGCCATCCGGATGTCTTCTTTAGAGAAGTGTCTATTCATGTTTTCTGCCCATTTCTTCACTGGGTTATTTGTTTTTCGGGTGTGGAGTTTGGTGAGCTCTTTATAGATTTTGGATACTAGCCCTTTGTCCGATATGTCATTTGCAAATATCTTTTCCCATTCCGTTGGTTGCCTTTTAGTTTTGTTGGTTGTTTCCTTTGCTGTGCAGAAGCTTTTTATCTTCATAAGGTCCCAGTAATTCACTTTTGTTTTTAATTCCCTTGCCTTTGGGGATGTGCCGAGTAAGAGATTGCTACGGCTGAGGTCAGAGAGGTCTTTTCCTGCTTTCTCTTCTAAGGTTTTGATAGTTTCCTGTCTCACATTCAGGTCCTTTATCCATTTTGAGTTTATTTTTGTGAATGGTGTGAGAAAGTGGTCTAGTTTCAACCTTCTGCATGTTGCTGTCCAGTTCTCCCAGCACCATTTGTTAAAGAGACTGTCTTTTTTCCATTGGATGTTCTTTCCTGCTTTGTCAAAGATGAGTTGGCCATACGTTTATGGGTCTAGTTCTGGGGTTTCTATTCTATTCCATTGGTCTATGTGTCTGTTTTTATGCCAATACCATGCTGTCTTGATGATTACAGCTTTGTAGTAGAGGCTAAAGTCTGGGATTGTGATGCCTCCTGCTTTGGTCTTCTTCTTCAAAATTACTTTGGCTCTTTGGGGCCTTTTGTGGTTCCATATGAATTTTAGGATTGCTTGTTCTAGTTTCGAGAAGAATGCTGGTGCAATTTTGATTGGGATTGCATTGAATGTGTAGATAGCTTTGGGTAGTATTGACATTTTGACAATATTTATTCTTTCAATCCATGAGCAGGGAATGTCTTTCCATTTCTTTATATCTTCTTCAATTACCTTCATAAGCTTTCTATAGTTTTCAGCATACAGATCTTTTACATCTTTGGTTAGATTTATTCCTAGGTATTTTATGCTTCTTGGTGCAATTGTGAATGGGATCAGTTTCTTTATTTGTCTTTCTGTTGCTTCATTGTTAGTGTATAAGAATGCAACTGATTTCTGTACATTGATTTTGTATCCTGCAACTTTGCTGAATTCATGTATCAGTTCTAGCAGACTCTTGGTGGAGTCTATCGGATTTTCCATGTATAATATCATGTCATCTGCAAAAAGCGAAAGCTTGACTTCATCTTTGCCAATTTTGATGCCTTTGATTTCCTTTTGTTGTCTGATTGCTGATGCTAGAACTTCCAGCACTATGTTAAACAACAGCGGTGAGAGTGGGCATCCCTGTCGTGTTCCTGATCTCAGGGAAAAAGCTCTCAGTTTTTCCCCGTTGAGGATGATGTTAGCTGTGAGCTTTTCATAAATGGCTTTTATGATGTTTAAGTATGTTCCTTCTATCTCGACTTTCTCAAGGGTTTTTATTAAGAAAGGGTGCTGGATTTTGTCAAAGGCCTTTTCTGCATCGATTGACAGGATCATATGGTTCTTCTCTTTTTTTTTTGTTAATGTGATGTATCACGTTGATTGATTTGCGAATGTTGAACCAGCCCTGCATCCCAGGAATGAATCCCACTTGATCATGGTGAATAATTCTTTTTATATGCTGTTGAATTCGATTTGCTAGTATCTTATTGAGAATTTTTGCATCCATATTCATCAGGGATATTGGCCTGTAGTTCTCTTTTTTTACTGGGTCTCTGTCTGGTTTAGGAATCAAAGTAATACTGGCTTCATAGAATGAGTCTGGAAGTTTTCCTTCCCTTTCTATTTCTTGGAATAGCTTGAGAAGGATAGGTATTATCTCTGCTTTAAACGTCTGGTAGAACTCCCCTGGGAAGCCATCTGGTCCTGGACTCTTATTTGTTGGGAGATTTTTGATAACCGATTCAATTTCTTCGCTGGTTATGGGTCTGTTCAAGCTTTCTATTTCCTCCTGATTGAGTTTTGGAAGAGTGTGGGTGTTTAGGAATTTGTCCATTTCTTCCAGGTTGTCCAATTTGTTGGCATATAATTTTTCATAGTATTCCCTGATAATTGTTTGTATCTCTGAGGGATTGGTTGTAATAATTCCATTTTCATTCATGATTTTATCTATTTGGGTCCTCTCCCTTTTCTTTTTGAGAAGCCTGGCTAGAGGTTTGTCAATTTTGTTTATTTTTTCAAAAAACCAACTCTTGGTTTCGTTGATCTGCTCTACCGTTTCTTTAGATTCTATATTGTTTATTTCTGCTCTGATCTTTATTATTTCTCTTCTTCTGCTGGGTTTAGGCTGCCTTTGCTGTTCTGCTTCTATTTCCTTTAGGTGTGCTGTTAGATTTTGTATTTGGGATTTTTCTTGTTTCTTGAGATAGGCCTGGATGGCAATGTATTTTCCTCTCAGGACTGCCTTCGCTGCATCCCAAAGCACTTGGATTGTTGTATTTTCATTTTCGTTTGTTTCCATATATTTTTTAATTTCTTCTCTAATTGCCTGGTTGATCCACTCATTCGTTAGTAGGGTGTTCTTTAACCTCCATGCTTTTGGAGGTTTTCCAGACTTTTTCCTGTGGTTGATTTCAAGCTTCATAGCATTGTGGTCTGAAAGTATGCATGGTATAATTTCAATTCTTGTAAACTTATGAAGGGCTGTTTTGTGACCCAGTATATGATCTATCTTGGAGAATGTTCCATGTGCACTCGAGAAGAAAGTATATTCTGTTGCTTTGGGATGCAGAGTTCTAAATATATCTGTCAAGTCCATCTGATCCAATGTATCATTCAGGGCCCTTGTTTCTTTATTGACCGTGTGTCTAGATGATCTATCCATTTCTGTAAGTGGGGTGTTAAAGTCCCCTGCAATGACCACATTCTTATCAATAAGGTTGCTTATGTTTATGAGTAATTGTTTTATATATTTGGGGGCTCCGGTATTTGGCGCATAGACATTTATAATTGTTAGCTCTTCCTGATGGATAGACCCTGTAATTATTATATAATGCCCCTCTTCATCTCTTGTTACAGCCTTTAATTTAAAGTCTAGTTCGTCTGATATAAGTATGGCTACTCCAGCTTTCTTTTGGCTTCCAGTAGCATGATAAATAGTTCTCCATCCCCTCACTCTCAATCTAAAGGTGTCCTCAGATCTAAAATGAGTCTCTTGTAGACAGCAAATAGATGGGTCTTGTTTTTTTATCCATTCTGATACCCTATGTCTTTTGGTTGGCACATTTAATCCATTTACATTCAGTGTTATTATAGAAAGATATGGGTTTAGAGTCATTGTGATGTCTGTATGTTTTATGCTTGTAGTGATGTCTCTGGTACTTTGTCTCACAGGATCCCCCTTAGGATCTCTTGTAGGGCTGGTTTCGTGGTGACAAATTCCTTCAGTTTTTGTTTGTTTGGGAATACCTTTATCTCTCCTTCTATTCTAAATGACAGACTTGCTGGATAAAGGATTCTCGGCTGCGTATTTTTTCTGTTTAGCACACTGAAGATCTCATGCCAAGCCTTTCTGGCCTGCCAAGTTTCAAAAGAGAGATCAGTCACGAGTCTTATAGGTCTCCCTTTATATGTGAGGGCACGTTTATCCCTTGCTGCTTTCAGAATTTTCTCTTTATCCTTGTATTTTGCCAGTTTCACTATGATATGTCGTGCAGAAGATCGATTCAAGTTACCTCTGAAGGGAGTTCTCTGTGCCTCTTGGATTTCAATGCCTTTTTCCTTCCCCAGTTCAGGGAAGTTCTCAGCTATAATTTCTTCAGGTACCCCTTCAGCACCTTTCCCTCTCTCTTCCTCCTCTGGGATACCAATTATGCATATATTATTTCTTTTTAGTGTATCACTTAGTTCTCTAATTTTCCCCTCATACTCCTGGATTTTTTTATCTCTCTTTCTCTCAGCTTCCTCTTTTTCCATAACTTTATCTTCTAGTTCACCTATTCTCTCCTCTGCCTCTTCAATCCGAGCCGTCATCATTTCCATTTTGTTTTGCATTTCGTTTAAAGTGGTTTTCAGTTCCACGTGACTGTTCCTTAGTCCCTTGATCTCTGTGGCAAGAGATTCTCTGCTGTCCTCTATACTGTTTTCAAGCCCAGCGATTAATTTTATGACTATTATTCTAAATTCACTTTCTGTTATATTATTTAAATCCTTTTTGATCAGTTCATTAGCTGTTGTTATTTCCTGGAGATTCTTCTGAGGGGAATTCTTCCGTTTGGTCATTTTGGATAGTCCCAGGAGTGGTGAGGACCTGCAGTGCACTTCCCCTGTGCTGTGGTGTATAACTGGAGTTGGTGGGCGGGGCCGCAGTCCAACCTGATGTCTGCCCCCAGCCCACCGCTGGGGCCACAGTCAGACTGGTGTGTGCCTTCTCTTCCCCTCTCCTAGGGGCGGGATTCACTGTGGGGTGGCATGGCCCGTCTGGGCTACTTGCACCCTGCCAGGCTTGTGGTGCTGGGGATCTGGCGTATTAGCTGGGGTGGGTAGGCAAGGTGCACGGGGGCAGGAGGGGCAGGCTTAGCTTGCTTCTGCTTAGGTGATCCACTTCAGGAGGGGCCCTGTGGCAGCGGGAGGGAGTCAGATCTGCTGCCGGAGGTTTGGCTCCGCAGAAGCACAGAGTTGGGTGTTTGCGAGGAGCGAGCAAGTTCCCTGGCAGGAACCGGTTCCCTTTGGGATTTTGGCTGGGGGATGGGCGGGGGAGATGGCGCTGGCGAGCGCCTTTGTTCCCCGCCAAGCTGAGCTCTGCCGTTCGGGGGGCTCAGCAGCTCTCCCTCCCTTTGTCCTCCAGCCTTCCCGCTTTCTGAGCAGAGCTGTTAACTTATGACCTCCCAGACGCTAAGTCGCGCTTGCTGTCGGAACACAGTCCGTCAGGCCCCTCCGCTTTTGCCAGCCCGACTCGGGGGCTCCGCTTGGCCGGCGAGCCGCCCCTCCGCCCCGGCTCCCTCCCGCCAGTCCGTGGAGCACGCACCGCCTCGCCGCCCTTCCTACCCTCTTCCGTGGGCCTCGCCGCCCTTCCTACCCTCTTCCGTGGGCCTCTCGTCTGCGCTTGGCTCCGGAGACTCCGTTCTGCTAATCCTCTGGCAGTTTTCTGGGTTATTTAGGCAGGTGTAGGTGGAATCTAAGTGATCAGCAGGACGCGCGGTGAGCCCAGCGTCCTCCTACGCCGCCATCTTCCCTCACCTCCCCTCCCCAGCAGCACTTTCAACAATAGCCAAATTATAGAAAAAGCCTAAATGTCCATTGATGGATGAATGGATAAAGAAGATGTGGTGTGTATATTCCCCCCCTAGGAGAGGGGAAGAGAAGGCACACACCAGTCCGACTGTGGCCCCAGCGGTGGGCTGGGGGCAGACATCAGGTTGGACTGCGGCCCCGCCCACCAACTCCAGTTATACACACACACACATATATATATATATATATAATGGAGTATTTCTCAGCAATCAAAAAGAATGAAATCTTGCCATTTGCAACTACGTGGATGGAACTGGAGGGTATTATGCTAAGTGAAATTAGTCAGAGAAAGACAAAAATCATATGACTTCACTCATATGAGACTTTAAGAGACAAAACAGATGAACATAAGGGAAGGGAAACAAAAATAATATAAAAACAGGGAGGGGGACACAACAGAAGAGACTCATAAATATGTCTCCATAGCAAACTGAGGGTTGCTAGAGGGGTCATGGGAGGGGGGATTGGATAAATGGGTAAGGGGCACTAAGGAATCTACTCCTGAAATCATTGTTGCACTATATGCTAACTAACTTGGATGTCAATTTAAAAAAATAAGAAATAAAACAAGTTAATTTAAAAAAAAAGGAAGTTCCCTGGGGACAGGAGTTTGCTCCAGTACCTCTAAATCAGAATAACCAAGTTGAGAGGTCTAAGGAGAAGCAAAAATTTCTTGGTTTTTAAGACGCTCAAGGAGATAATTTCTCCCCAGGTGAAAATTAATGGCTGAACCACACTGGGTATGGACTAGGTCTGAGAAATGTGGGAAGTCAGGTAGACTGTAAATAAGTTCTTGAAAATCCAGCCAGACTCCACAACAGTGGAAAAGAATGGATCCTAGTTGCCCACAACCAATGGATAGATCTCAGGAACATAGTGTTGAGCAGCAAAAGGAATTGTAGAAGAATGTCAGCAGTATGACATTTATATTGAGGTCCCACATGTGCAAAACTAGCCAGCTTGTTTTCATGGATATAAATGTGCTAAAATGATTTTTAGAAAAAGTAAGAAAATGGCAGATATAAAATGCAAAGTAATGATGGCCTCTGAGTGGGGTGTGAGGGAGGGGGTCAAGAAAGGGCACACGGGAAATTCTAGCATATTTACAGTGTCATTCTTTGGAACTAGTTGTTAGGTGTATGGGTATTTGTTATCTCATTCTTCATACCTTCAGATTTTATAAATATTTTTTGTACGCTCGATATTGAAAAAGAAATGCTTGATTCTTAAAATGATGTCACACACAAAATAAATCCCAGTCCGAGTGGCATTTTCAACCTTCCTTCTCTCTGTGCAGACCAAGTGTGTGTGATCTTTAAAGAATACTGGAAGCAATGTGGCTTTGAATGGTGGTTTAGTTAGTTCCTTTGAACCCCCATCCAGAAACTCAGACTGGTCATGTGATAAATGCCTCTGACAGGACATTGTTCTACTCCAGGATCTCAGATAAATTAAGCCACTGTTCCGTGGCTGTGCATATTAATGGCATTGCTCTTTTAAGCGCTCAAGTTTATTTCCATTGTTTGCATTGTTGGGTACTTGTATGGGTTTTAGAAAACTAGCTTCAGCAACACTCTCAAAGATGTGGATGGAGCATAGCTTCCTTCTTGTAACCTAGAGAGAGGAAATCAAGTGTGGCCAAGTGCGTTCACCCAGCCCGTCCCTGCCTCTGAGTGTTGGCACCGCCTGTACTCACAAATTCTTCAGTGTGAAATGTTCTCTAATGGTTTCAGGTTGTTAGAAATATGTTCTGAGTCACCTTGGTCATTACACTGAGGAATGTTTCAGTTATCTATTGCTGATGTAGCAACCCAACCCCCGAAATTTAGTAGCATAAAACAACCATTTGTTATTAATTCTCATAGCTCTGTGACTTGGGCTTACCAGAGGGTCTCTCTTGGGGTCTTTTGTGTGTTTTTTCTGTAGGTTGACTTGGCTTCACCTGGTGGTTTTCACCTGTGGTCTTCCATCATAGATTCATTGTCACCTGGGGCTGCAGTTACCTAGGGCTTGACTGAGCTGGAGGTCTGAGATAGCCCATTCACCTGACTGGCAGTTGATGCTGGCTATTGGCTAGAGCTCAGTGGGGGCTGACAACCAGAAAAGAGTGCCTACACATAGCCTCTCTGTATGACTTAGGCATCTCACAGCATGCAGCTGAGTTCCAAGAGGGAGGGAGTGTTCCCAAGAGTGAGTGTCTCCCAAGGACAGGAAGTGAAAGCTGTCAGGCCATTTAAGTACTGGGCCCTGAATTGGCACAGCATTCCTTCTCTGCTCTGTTTTATTGGTCACAGCACTCAGGCCAACCTAGAATCAGTGGGATGGGGGAAGAAACTCCAAAGATCATGTTGAGTTGGGAGAGATATTTTTGTGACCGTCTTGAGAAAATACAGTCTGCCAAAGATAATCACTTTGAGATCTCATGCCTGAGATCAATTTTGTATCAGGAACCTAGGTTAACTTCACTTTATCATGGATTTTGAGAAACAAAGTAGATTCTGTGTGTCCACATGAGTGAAAAATTAAGACCAGGTTGTCGGCATGGCCCCAAATAAGTACCTCCCACTCAGAATCATGGGCTCATGGAAGATTCCTGGAGCCAGCCTATTCCTTCAATGGTTGAAGATGTTTAATCAGTCATTACTGGGCATCATTGTATACATCTGCATATATGGCGTGGTTACTCCTGCCTACAGATGAGTGTCTACTGTGGATCAGGGCTCCTGCCTTGACAGTTTACCAGTTGTTTTTGCCACCACCATTGTTCTCAAATAAGTTTTTACATTCTTATCTGCAAATTTTCTTGAAAAGGATAATCACAAATGTTAACTTATGCTCCTTCCTCATAGCCATACTTATACATTTACCCAGTCTATAATCCTGTACTTTTTCAGTTTTACTAGAGGATAATTTGAGTTTAGATCAATTTTTAAAAGCTTATTTATTTTTTATTTTAAAAAATGTGTTGTTGTTTTTTTTTTATTTTGAGAGAAAGCAAGCAGGAGAAGGGCAGAGAAAGAGGGAGAGGGAATCCCAATCAGGCTCTGTGCTGCCAGTGCAGAGCCTGGTGCAGGGCTCAAAACTTATGAACTGTAAAATCATGACCTGAACCCAAACCAAGAGTCAGATGCTCAACCGACTGAGCCACCCAGGTGCCCCACCTTTTTATTTTTAAATCCTCTCAGCCCTACAGAAGAATTACAAGACTAGAACAGAGAATTCCTGTATGCTTTTCATCCTGTTAATGTTTAGCCATATTTGCTTTATCATTCCCATCCCCCAACTCACTCACGTTCACTCTCTATAGACACACACACACACACACACACACACACACACACTGATTTTTTTCCCCCAGAACATTTGAGAGTAAGTTGAAGACATCATGACCCTTTACCCCCAGGAATGAAGAGGTTCTTTTGTGTAACCACAGTACAATTATAAAAATCAGAAAATTTAATTTTGACATGTTATTGTTACTTAATTTATGGTCTATATGCAGCTTTTGCTAGTTGTCCCAGCGAGATCGCTTATAACACTTTTTCCCCAGTCCGGGATCCAACACTGGCTCCCACACTGCATTTAGTTGTTTTGTCTCCTTAGTCTCCTTTAACTTTGAACAGCTCTTCAGCCTTTCTTCTCCATGACCATGACATTTTTATTTTTATTTTTATTTTTTTTAGCAAAATGGGTGATGGGCATTAAGGAGGGCACTTGTTGGAATGAGCACTGGGTATAATATGTAAGTGATGAATCACTGGGTTCTACTCCTGAAACCAATACTACACTGTATGTTAACCAGAATTTAAATTTTAAAAAATTTCAAATCAGGTTCAAGTTGTATTAATCAGGTCAGGTGATCACAATATTGTGTGGCCTTCAGTCTGGCTTTTACTAAGAGAAGATGTTTTCCTGGGCACTCAGAGTTGGCATTTTAGCATGAGAGCATCATTGGAAAACTGGCCTGTATCTTACCTGATCCGCATACCACTTGAGGATTTTTCAGCTCAAGACCAAGTACAGTGTTGATTTAATCATAGTTTTCCCTTACCACCAGGATCTGATCAGGTAACTCTTTAAGCCTGTGGTAATAAATGGGCCTTTAATATTATGTTGAATGGCTGTTTTTCTTGCTGTTTTCATAGATCAAAAACACTTGAATATTGGCAGTTTCATATGGTTCAATCTGCTACAGGATCAAGAATGACAATTTATAATTTATATACAGATTACTGTATGTTCTTCCTAAAGGAACTCTGCAAATGCTACCTCCTTGAGCAAACATCTGGGTAAACGTAGCTTCCAAAGCTCCTTCAACAGACATAAGATAGGCTCCTGCATTTTTTAAAATGTTTTTTTAATGTTTATTTATTTTTGAGAGAGAGAGAGAGACCAAAGCAAGAGGAGGGGAGGGGCAGAGAGAGAGGGAGACACAGAATCTGAAGCAGGCTCCAGGTTCCGAGCTGTGAGCACAGAGCCCAGTGCGGGGCTTGAACTCATGAACCACAAGATCATGACCTGAGCTGAAGTCGGACACTTAACCGACTGAGCCACCCAGGCTCCCCCATAGGCTCCTGCATTTTAACAAAGTGTTATTTCCCTGAGTAACAATAGGCTTGTCCTCAGCTTTCACATCTTTCCAATAACAGGAGAGATTCTTTTAAACCTTGATAACCTCAAAAGAAAGACACCTCCTCTCCCCACCTTTTGTCTGAGTTTGTTCCTCAGCATTTAAAAAGGAACTGGATATCAATCATATTTCAGTAAAGGTGAATTTTTTTTTATACACTTGATCTTAGCCAAAAGGCCGAGAAGCGATGGGTGAGTTTTTTTTATAAAAAGAACCTGGGGACTTTGAAGACATTATGTTGAGTGAAATAAGCCAAACACAAAAGGATACATATACTATATCATCCCACTTCTGTGAGGTATCTGGAATAGTAAGAGTCCTACGGACAGAAAACAGAAGGGTGGTTACTAGAGGCTGAGGGACGCAGGCATAGGGAGTTAGTGTTTAATGGGTATGCAGTTTTGGGGATGGCTGGTGGTGATAGTTGCATCACTTTGTGAGTGTATTTAATGACACTGAGCTGTACACTTAAAAATGGCTAAGATGGTAAATTTTGTTACATGTTTTTTGCCACAATTAAAAAAAAAAGAGCCAGCTCATCCATTGCCATATGCTGAAGCCAGATCCAACCCTAGTATTCAACTGAAAAGTGGTAGGACAATGCCTCACATTTTATCCTTACATTGTCAGTCAGACTTAAATGAGGTCATGACATGGCATTACCAGCTGGGCTTCCTAAAATCATGTCCCTTCCACCAGGGATACCTTGTAGATTCCATATGTTCCTGTTACAGTGTGTTGGTACTTTGAGGACTTTTGAGTGTGTGCTAAGCCTTCCATTTGTTCTTCTTGAAGGATGAAAGTGTTCAGCTTTTTGGAACCAAGCATCTTATGAACAGAGAGAGGGTTCTCTGGTCAGGCCCAGTAGTCATCGTCTGGGCATGTTTTTGGTTTTCCAGGACAACTTCAAAAGCATATCCACAGTCTCCAAAGAATGTGAAGCCACCATACCCAGGGTCTCCTGTGAAGTACCGCTCTCCCACCTTTCCCAGCCTGGAAACACCCAAGAGGAAAGCAGAGAAAGAGAAGAGCAATAAAGAAAGGGAGGGTGCCCTGGCCCAGCAGGCAGCTGGCCTGCATGGGGAAGAAGCCCCAGAGAAGCACGTGGTGGACAAGCATGTCACGGAGAAGCATTTGGCCACAGGAGGGAAGACCGAGGGCAGTGGAGGTAGGTCCTTCTTGTTGATGCTGCCCGCAGCTTGGCTTTTCCAAGCTAGTTCTCTCTCTGCCCGGATCCACATGGGAATCTCATGTTTGAGGGAAGGAGGGAGGGAAGGAGATGTTTCCCTGGGACAACTTCATGACCTCATGCTCTTTCCTCGGGCTTGCACATTGCCCTTGAGTCCTTCCCCTCGGTCTCCTACGGGTCCCCTGGAGGAGGGACTGACACTGGTCATGGCTTTGGAAGCTCATGGGGGTGTTGAGCTGCATCCAGCTAGCATCTGCACTTCCCACAGAGAAGGTCTTCCTTCAGTCCTTCAAGCTTCTGTGCTAGATGCAGTGAGTTCACTCAGAGTGGCACTGCTGTGGTGGCTCCTGTGGGTTGTGCCAGCCACCATGTCTCTCCTCCTCACCTTTCCACTACCCTCCACTGGGAGATGCATTCAGGGTCGTAGCCGGCCCATTGCAACTTGTCAGTGGCTGATTGTGCTTGTCCTGGCAGCATTTCCCATGACCCATTGGGTTGGATTTTTTGTTTCCAAGTGGCAGCTTACTCATGTGAGTGCAATCACTGTTTCATTTCCCATGATCTTTTCCTCCGATGCAGCCTCAGGGAAGCCCACGGCAGGCACCACTGATGCAGGAGAGGCTGCAAAGATCCTGGCTGAAAAGAGACGACAAGCCCGGCTACAGAAAGAGCAGGAGGAGCAGGAACGGCTGGAGAAGGAAGAACAGGACAGGTATGGGGCTGTTCAGAGTTTCATTGCTATCTTCTGTAAAAGGCTGTGGGTAGAAGAGCACCTAGGTGGCTCAGTTGGTTGAGCATCTGACTCTTGATTTCACCTCAGGTCGTGATCCCAGAGTCATGGGCTCGAGCCCTGTGTCGACGCTGAGCATGGAGCCTGCTTGGGATTCTCCCTCTCCCTCTGTCCCTCTCCCCTGCTCATGCACACACACTCTCTCAGGCTCTCTTCCTCTCTCTCAAATAAAAAAAAAAAAAGGCTGTGGTAGAAAGAGCAACTTACCTTTGTTTCTAGAGTTTGGGTATTGACAAAAGATTAACAGAAAATAGGTCTGCATGGCAGGTATTCAGGAGACTGCTTCTTCTACTAGATGTAATTAACATTGATGGAACTTTGCTCTTTTAAGACTACCTGGAAACTCCTGCCTAGCTCCCGGATCTAAATGTTACCAATGGCTTCCCATTCTCCTCTTGGACTCTAGAACCAGCCAGACCTCATAGAACTATCAAGGGAGTTTGGACTTAGTTCATGAAATGAGGTTCTCCTTCAAGACAGAAGGTTCCAGATGGAGAGATCTTGATTCTGCTTTCCAAATCATGTTTTTTTCCTTAAACTATCCTAACTTGCACCCCCAGGTGAGAAGGAGGAGGGTTGGAGCAGAGGCCACTAGATGGGGTGGAAGCTGACATCATTATCCACAAGCAACAAAGTACAGGGACTCCGATCCTGGAGCATGACAGAAGACATCATGGCAGTGGTTCCTAAATTTGGGGGGGGTATCAAAACTGTACAGGGAAGGCAATGGAAACACACAGTCCTAGGCCCCATCCTGTTTCAGTAGCTCACCAAAGTGTGAGAACCACTGCATTGTTAGTACCAGGGCACTTGGTCAGAGTACAGACAGTTCTGCGTTTTCTGATCTTTGTGTTCAGAGAAAAATGCATGTTGGAAGACAAGGTAGATTTTATCATTAAATTGATAAGGAAGCTTTCAGGATAATCACAGAGTACAGTCCAGTGTGATTTAGAGAATTAACTTTACAGGAAGCAAGCCATGCTGCACCATTTCAAGACTGGTACTCAATTCAGAGTGATAAATAATAGAATAGCCTTCATCCTTAAGTGACCTTGGCAAATCTTTTGTGATCTTTAAATACAGGTTTGCTGATTTTTTTTAAGGGTGGGGTCTTAATTTGTCTTTTCTTCAGATTCTGTACTTCTGATGATTTTCCCACCTCCAGCCTTTTGGTCAACAGTGACAGATCTTTCTGTTGAGTGGTGTCTTTGGGCTGGTTTGAGTGGGCCATAAAATGTGTGAAGAGAGGTCACAGGAGGTAAAGATGAATCTCAGGACCTCAAATGACAGGCCTTGGTGATTGCAGGTTCTGAGCAGGAAGTAACGTATTTGTGGCAGTATGCTTAGGAAAATGAAGTTCTTTACTTACCAGCGATCATCCTCTCTTTCTCACATTTCCTGTACAGCCCAGCTCCTGAAAGAACTGATTGTACTTCCTGTCTGTATTTCCTCAATTCATGTTCAGACCTCATGCTCATCATTCCTCCTAATTGCCAGACTCCTAATCCATTTCTATGTTGACTTTGACCTTGTCAAGATTGCCCTTGCTTGTTTGGCCTCTCCTTCTCCATCTCCTCTGTCTGCCCCTTATCCCCTCACTTGTTGCCTGGGCTCCCAGCCCTTGCTCCTTGGCCAGCTTCACCTGACAAGCCCTCCCTGAGCAACGGTCCTCCCTCTTGATCAGCCATTTTCCTTGGCTCACATTTCACACAGCAGTTTCATGTTGAGCATCTGGTGTGCTAAACCAACTGTGTCCTCATCTCCCTTCTACCCTTGTTTTCCCTTTGCCTCATTTACCATCTGTTTCTGAAGCTAATTTCATCTTGTTTTGTAAACCTTCAGTACTTCCTGGTACAAGGGAGGCTCTAACACATATACAGTGGTGACCTCTGAATCTGCGCCTATTGCCCAGTGTCTTGCTAGGCCTGTACTGTCTGCTACCATAGCCTCTAGTCCCATGTGGCTACCAAGATGCAAATTCACTAAAATGAAGTAAAATTCAGTTCTTTGGGTATACTAGCCAGATTTTAAGTGCTCAATAGCTACATGGCTAGTAGCTACCATATTGGATAACAAATCTCTAGAACATCTCCCTCATCACAGAAAGTTCTCTTGGATAGCAGTGGTCTAGAGAACATCCCAAATGCCTTATGATTTCATTTGAGTATGTCCCATGTGCATCTCAAGTTCATCATTAACGTGTGCAGAGTAGACGTTATTGTTTTTTTCCCATACTTCCTTTTCCTTTCACAAGCTCTGTACTCCCATTTCTCCAGGCACCAGAATCAGAAGTCTCAGCACCAGCTCTCAACTCCTTCCTCCCCTTCCTCCTTGTTTTCAAATGTCAGGTTTTTTGACCTTGTCAGAAGGTCACTTGTCAGGTCTCTCTGGGCTGCCTCTTTGGCATTTCTCTCCTCTCCCTTTCCTTCCAGCCATTCCTCTCCTCTGAGCTCTGGCCCCTGTTGTTTCTCATCTGGACTTTGTCTGTGGCATCCCAGCTGACCTGTCTGCTCAGAGCAGGAGTTTGTCCACTCTCTACACTGGGTCCCCAGTGACTTTTCTCAAATAAGTGTCATTGTCCTGCTCCCATCCTTTAATAAACCAGCATTTCCCTGCCCACATAGGCCATCTAAACCCATCAGGATGATGGTGCCCACCCTTCATGGCCATGACCTGCTACCACGTGTCCCTTTGCCTCCAGCAACCTGGGTACCAGCCTGCAGAGCTCCCTGACATGCCCCGATCGTGTGGTGCCACACCTCTACATCTCTGCTTTTCCTTTGCTCCACGTGGACTCCTGCTTCTTCTCACCAGACACATCTTCCTTTCTCCAGACCTAGGTCAAGCCTTGCTCCCTCTCTGTAGCCTTTCTGGCCTGCACCTGGGAGAGAACTGAACTCACCTACTCTTTACCCTTCCTGAGCCCAGCCATTCAGCTGACTAACATAGCCTTCTCTGTTCATAGGCATGCTTCCCCCTAGTATGCACCTTTAAAAGGCTGGGGTACAGTCTTTGGACCAGTGGTACTGCCACTCAGTAAATGTATGAGAAAAGCAGAGAAGGAGAAAGAGGCCCAACTAAGAAGCCATTGCAGGCACGGCTTAAGAGAAGGCAAGGGCTAATGCAGTATGTTGAAGATGGACCTGGAAAAGTGAGTGTGAATTCAAGACAGGTGGTCCAGCTACCGTCTGCAGACTTGCACAAATCAACAGAAACGGGTGCATTCAAAGTCAATGCTAGCGTTTGATTCTAAGGACTTAGGAGAATGGTACACCCAATAAAAGATAAATGAAGGACAGAAGGAATTGGTTTTAGAGGACAACAACTATCCATTTGGGTTTTTTTATTGTTTACTTACTTATTTTGAGAGAGAGAGAGAGTGAGCCCATGCACGCAAGAGCAAGGGAGAGAGAGAATCCCAAGCAGGCTCCGTGCTGTCAGCACAGAGCCTGACTCGAGGTTCCATCTCACGAACCATGAGATCATGACCTGAGCTGAAATCAAGAGTCAGATGCTTAACCAGCTTAGCCACCCAGGTACCCCTATCCATTTGATTTTATATAAATCAAGTTTAAAGTGCCCGTGAAATATCCACGTGATGGGAAATGGAGTCAACACCTGGGGCGTAGGTAAAAATAAGAGCAATACCCTTGACCCCAAACTGATTTTCCTCTCTCTTGCCAGATAGGAAGCTTTGCATAGCACCATGTGGGTAGAGAAAAAGGAAAGTACCAGACAGCCTGGGACTGGAGAACAGTGGTGATGGATACAGCAACAGTCGAGGCAGGAAGGGAGAGCTAGGGCGACACAGCCTCACACATGCAGGGCTGTGGCAAGGTCTTGCAGGAGGGACATTTAATGCTGTCTGTACCTGCACAATATGCTAAGATTGAGGAAAGGCTGTTGGTCTCAAGGTTAAAAGACGAGCTGAGATTTTAGAGGGAAACCATGGAGAAGGGTGGAGACATGAGCCAGCTTGGAGGTGAGAGGGCAGAGGCTCTGAACATCAGTGGCATGTTAGGAGGCTGTGAGCGGAGGGGGGAGGGGGTGGAGGAGAGTTGTTTGGGATGCTTAAGACCTGAGTGTTTGCCGGCCATGGAAAAGCACATGTTTAAGGGTGAGCTGATGAAAGGAAGAGAGGGGGATAGTGAGAGGAACACAGGTGCTGGAGGCCGTGGGATTCATAGCACAAGTGGTGGCATTTATAGTCTTTCACATCTAAGCAGAGGAAGAAAGGGGAAATTTTCTGACCAGTAGTGCCACAGAGAAGAGAAGATAAGGAAGCCCAGATCAGGTAACCCCAATCTTGTCTGAAAGTGGTTGGTGATGCCATCAACTAAAGAGGATGTTGAAGACTGAGACTGAGAAAAGGTAGAAGTTCAGACTGTTTCCACAAGGATCTGAGAAATGAGGGTAAAAGGTTGGAGTGGCAGCTGAGGCCAGGACCAGCTGGCCAGTCAGCCTTGTGTGGGCCTTACTCTCATGAATGCTGGCAGTCCAGGAGGGGCACAAATGGTCAGGGAGGCCACCCAGGCTTGGAACTGAGCAGCAGAGTGGCTTCCATGCCAGCCCCACAATGCTCAGAAGGAGGTCAGAGGCCTGGGACACTGCGAGAGAAGAGGGAACGGATGCAAGTGACCATGCAGCACTCCTCTGGGCAGGTCAGGAGAGAAGGTGCTGAAGGACAGGTTGAGGGCAGATCAAAGAAGGGGAAGTTCAGATGTGGAAGATGAAGTTTTTTGTTTTTGTTTTTTATAATTTAACTTTATTTTTTATTTTTTAAAATTTACATCCAAATTAGTTTATAGTGAAGCAATGATTTCAGGACTAGATTCCTTAATGTCCCTTACCCATTTAGCCCTTTCCCCCTCCCACAACCCCTCCAGCAACCCTCAGTTTGTTCTCCATATTTATGAGTCTCTTTTGTCCCCCTCCCTGTTTTTATATTATTTTTGTTTCCCTTCCCTTATGTTCATCTGTTTTGTCTCTTAAAGTCCTCATATGAGTGAAGTCATATGATTTTTGTCTTTCTCTGACTGACTAATTTCACTTAGCATAATACCCTTCAGTTCCATCCACGTAGTTGCAAATGGCAAGATTTCATTCTTTTTGATTGCCGAGTAATTCTCTGTTGTATATATATACCACATCTTCTTTATCCATTCATCCATTGATGGACATTTGGGCTCTTTCCATACTTAGGCTATTGTGGATAGTGCTGCTATAAACATGGGGGTGCATGTGTCCCTTCGAAACAGCACACCTGTATCCCTTGGATAAATGCCTAGTAGTGCCATTGCTGGGTCATAGGGTAGTTCTATTTTTAGTTTTTTGAGGAACCTCCATACTGTTTTCCAGAGTGGCTGCACCAGCTTGCATTCCCACCAACAATGCAAAAGAGATCCTCTTTCTCCGCATCCTCGCCAACGTCTGTTGTTGCCTGAGTTGTTCATGTTAGCCATTCTGACAGGTGTAAGGTGGTATCTCATTGTGGTTTTGATTTGTATTTCCCTGATGATGAGTAATGTTGAGCATTTTTTCATGTGTCAGTTGGCCGTCTGGATGTCTTCTTTGGAGAAGTGTCTATTCAAGTCTTTTGCCCATTTCTTCACTGGATTATTTGTTTTTTGGGTGTTGAGTTTGAGAAGTTCTTTGTAGATTTTGGATACTAACCCTTTATCTGATATGTCATTTGCAAATATCTTCTCCCATTCTGTCAGTTGCCTTTTAGTTTTGCTGATGGTTTCCTTCGCTGTGCAGAAGCTTTTTATTTTGATGAGGTCCCAGTAGTTCATTTTTGCTTTTGTTTCCCTTGTCTCCAGAGACGTGTTGAGTAAGAAATTGCTGCGGGCGGGCAAGATCAAAGAGGTATTTGCCTGCTTTCTCCTCGAGGATTTTGATGGCTTCCTGTCTTACATTGAGGTCTTTCATCCATTTCGAGTTTATTTTTGTGTATGGTGTAAGAAAGTGGTCCAGGTTCATTCTTCTGCATGTCGCTGTCCAGTTTTCCCAGCACCACTTGCTGAAGAGACTGTCTTTATTCCATTGGCTATTCTTTCCTGCTTTGTCAAAGATTAGTTGCCCATACGTTTGTGGGTCCATTTCTGGGTTCTCTATTCTGTTCCATTGATCTGAGTGTCTGTTCTTATGCCAATACCATACTGTCTTGATGATTACAGCTTTCTAGTATAGCTTGAATTCTGGTATTGTGATGCCTCCTGCTTTGGTTTTCTTCTTCAAGATTGCTTTGGCTATTTGGGGTCTTTTCTGGTTCCATACAAATTTTAAGATTATTTGTGCTAGCTCTGTGAAGAATGCTGGTGTTACTTTGATAGGGATTGCACTAAATATGTAGATTACTTTGGGGAGTATCGACATTTTAACAATATTTGTTCTTCCTATCCAGGAGCATGGAATCTTTTTCCATTTCTTTGTGTCTTCTTCAGTTTCTTTCATAAGCTTTCTATAGTTTTCCGTGTATAGATTTTTCACCTCTTTGGTTAGATTTATTCCTAGGTATTTTATGGGTTTTGGTGCAACTGTAAATGGGATCGATTCCTTGATTTCTCTGTCACTTCATTGTTGGTGTATAGGAATGCAACCGATTTGTGTGCATTGATTTTATATCCTGCAACTTTGCTGAATTCATGAATCAGTTCTAGCAGTTTTTTGGTGGAATCTTTTGTGTTTTCCATACAGAGTATCATGTCATCTGCGAAGAGTGAAAGTTTGACCTCCTCTTGGCCGATTTGGATGCCTTTTATTTCTTTGTGTTGTCTGATTGCAGAGGCTAAGACTTCCAATACTATGTTGAATAACAGTGGCGAGAGTGGACATCCCTGTCTTGTTCCTGACCTTAGGGGGAAAGCTCTCCGTTTTTCCCCATTGAGGATGATATTAGCATTGGGTCGTTCATATATGGCTTTTATGATCTCGAGGTATGATCCTTCTATCCCTACTTTCTTGAGGGTTTTTATCAAGAAAGGATGCTGTATTTTGTCAAATGCTTTCTCTGCATCTATTGAGAGGATCATATGGTTCTTGTCCTTTCTTTTATTGATGTGATGAATCACATTAATTGTTTTGCGGATATTGAACCTGCCCTGCATCCCAGGTATAAATCCCACTTGGTCGTGGTGGATGATTTTTTTAATGTATTGTTGGATCCAGTTGGCTAATATCTTGTTGAGGATTTTTGCATCCACGTTCATCAGGGAAATTGGTCTATAGTTCTCTTTTTTAGTGTGGTCTCTATCTGGTTTTGGAATCAAGGTAATGCTGACTTCATAGAAAGAATTTGGAAGTTTTCCTTCCATTTCTATTTTTTGGAACAGTTTCAAGAGAATAGGTGTTAACTCTTAAATGTTTGGTAGAATTCCCCTGGAAAGCCATCTGGTCCTGGACTCTTGTTTTTGGCAGATTTTTCATTACTAATTTGATTTCCTTACTGGTTATGGGTCTGTTTAAATTTTTTATTTCTTCCTGTTTCAGTTTTGGTAGTGTATATGTTTCTAGGAATTTGTCCATTTCTTCCAGATTGCCCGTTTTATTGGCATATAATTGCTCATAATATTCTCTCATTATTGTTTTTATTTCTGTTGTGTTGGTTGTGATTTCTCTTTCATTCTTGATTTTACTTATTTGGGTCCTTTCCTTTTTTTCCTTGACCAAACTGGCTAGTGGTTTATCAATTTTGTTAATTCTTTCAAAGAACCAGCTTCTGGTTTCATTGATCTGTTCTACTGGTTTTTGTTTTTTTGTTTTTTTTTTTTTGGTTTCGACAGCATTAATTTCTGCTCTAATCTTTATTATTTCCTGTCTTCTGCTGGTTTTGGGTTTTATTTGCTGTTCTTTTTCCAGCTCCTTACGGCGTAAGGTTAGGTTGTGTATCTGAGCTCTTTCTTCCTTCTTTAGGAAGGCCTGTTTTTTGTTTTTTGTTTTTTTAATGAAAACTTTTAAGCACACAGGAGAGAATAGCAAAACCCCCATCCTTGTCCACAGATGGAGTAAGTAGTTCAAGGCTGAGCATGTGTCAGAGATGTGCAAGACCCTCACCAGCGGCCAGTGACAGGGATAAAGGATGCATCTGCTAAATGTTGAATGATGACCATGATGCATAGGTTTTTGGTACTTTCTCCCTGGCAAGGAAGGGGGATGGGTTTGGAGTAGGTGACAGGAATAAAAACAGAGGGGTGAGAGAACTGCATGCAGTTCTGGAGTTGTGAACTCCAGAAGGAACTTGGTAATGATGGCAAGGGCAAGGGGGTGGGGCAGTCTGCAGCAGCATGACTGTGGAGAAATGACCAAATCCATGTTGTCTGTTTTTTTAAGCAGATAAAGAATACTCATCCTTGGAGAGGATATTGAGGGACTCGGTTTCACGCGGGAAGCTAGTTTTGACCTAATTTGGAGAAAGTAGAGTTTGGTTAATGGAGGGTATTCTGTCTGTAACAGGAGGGACAAGGTAGAGCTAATGGGCCTGTGGGGAGGAGGAATGTGTGTTGTGCATAATGATAGAGATTATGGAGACTTTGGAGCCAAGGGGATGTGTTACTTACTGTTTGTGTATGCATTGGGCACCTCTGAAGTCCTCATGGTGAAACAGAAGAAACAGAACGCTTTTCAGATACTGAAGCTAAAGATGAAGTAGCTTGTGCATTAATTCATAAACACTGTATCCTTTATGTATTAGTTCCTTGGGGACAATTAAAACCATCTCATCAGGTGAGGGTTAGGAACTAAAATAGTGTCCTGTTTAATCTTAGGATAAACTTTGTTATTGACATTTTGATAATCTTGTGTTAGACATACTTAGTCTTCCATTGAGGAATCTAAGAACTGGAGTTTCTTTCTGATTAGGCCCCATAATGCTCTTGGCCAGAGTTCCCTAGAATATTTGTTAATAATTTCCATTGTTCCAGCAGTGCTTTTAGGCATCACAGTCTTGGCAAATATAGAATATGTTACATACTATTATAGTCCTGGGCTAATGTCTCTAAGTATCTCTTTACCTTTTAAAATATTTCTTTGGTGGGGGCGGGGTGGGGGCGCCTGGGTGGCTCAGTCATTTAAGCATCCGACTCTTGATTTCAGCTCAGGTCATGATCTCACAGTTTGTGAGTTTGAGCCCTACATCAGACTTTGTGCTTACAGTGAAGAGCCTTCTTTGGATCCTCTGTCTCCCTCTCTCTGCCCCTCCCCAACTCATGCTCACTCTCTCTCTCAAAAATAAATAAACGTTAAAAAAATGTAAATATTTCTTTGGTGACATATAGGCTAATTGCCTCCACAGTTCCTGCAGGATATCCTTTTTAAGTCCTGACTTTTTATAAAAATGTAACAATACCCCAGTAAGTTAGTGACCCCTGCTTTTGTATAAAGGTGATGTCTGAAAAGTATACAGATTTATAGATATGCTTACAAGGGCATGCATTTGAGAATCTTCTTAGGGCCAGGTATTGTGCCAAGTGCTTCCCTTACATTATATCATTTAGTTCTCACAATGATGTCATGGACCCAGTAGTATAGCTATTCCTGTTTTATTTTTTTTTAACGGGCATCAGAAATGTTGAGTGACTTTCCAAGGAAGGGGTACACAGTGAGTGGTACAATCAGGTACAGTCTTGATCTTGCCCATATGTCACATTGTCATTCAGTAACACACTGCAAGATGAGTATGATTACTCGCATTTTTTCATAGATGAGGAAAGCGACACACTTGTGACTAGGAAGAATGTTAGAAATGTAAAAACAACTGCTTAGACTTCATAGGGTTTTCCCTCACTGCTTGGAGCTCTTTAGCATTATATCATCAACTGTTCGTCTGTGGATGAAAAATGTCTAAATGTCATTTAATTTTCATATAGCAACGAATAAAAGCTAAAATATTTTTAAATATTGGTAATACAAATGAGAAATAGATGTTTGAATTTCTATATTAAATATAAGAGTTCTGTTGAATACTTTCTTCTACTTGCCGCTTCAGAACTAACACAGCAGTTAGAACCCAAAGTAAACTTATTGAGCACATAGTCACTGCTCTTTAAGTTGCCAACTGGCACAGTTGTAGCCATTGAGACATTTCTAGTTTTTTTCAGCTTCAATTAGGTTTAAATATTTCACTTAGTTTTTCAAAGAATTGTCATTAAGTAAGAATGGTGGGACTGTGGTCATTTGTAGATTGACTAGGGAGCATTTATGTCTTCATTATGGTGTGTTCTCAAATCAGTACATCATTACTCTTTGTATAACAGAATTTAAAGTCAACCTTGGTTAATTTTTTTTATAACGTATAGACTGAAGTTGCTTTCCGGGAAGGATGAGTCAATTTCTTGAGTGGATGCTAATTCAAGTTCACACGTCTGTGTGCCGTGTGTTATGCTCTCCTGTTGGCACACAGTTCTTTGGCAGTTTGCCTTTTGAGCATGTCATCATCTTCTAACAACAGTTATGTTCTCAAAAGGCTGGAGAGAGAGGAATTGAAAAGAAAGGCAGAGGAGGAAAGGCTTCGCCTAGAAGAGGAAGCCCGTAAGCAGGAGGAGGAAAAGAAACGGCAGGAAGAGGAAGAAAAAAGAAAGGCAGAAGAGGAGGCTAAGAGGAAGGCCAAGGAGGAGCTGTTGTTAAAAGAAGAGCAAGAAAAGGAAAAACAAGAAAAAGAAAAGCAAGAAAAAGCCATGATTGAAAAGCAGGTATAGTATAAGTCTTCATATGGACTCTCCTCAAGAGCTTTAGTTAATATTAGGTAAAATTAGTTAAATTTGAATGATTCATAATGTTTGCTTGAAGTTTTCTCTTAAACTAACTGGGATGGTTATTAAGTATGAGTTACTTTGGGCAATAAAAGTGAAGTTTGTAATGTTTGCTGTATGTCAGTTCACATTCCCCAGAAGGAAGATCCTGGGATGAGAATTTGGGTGCCAGGAGTTTATTTGGGAGAAGATCCCAGGAAGCTGGTAGGAGAGTGAGAGGAAAGCCAGTATAAGTGCACTGATGAGTGGCTTACTGTGGACCACTGGGAGCTAATGCCTTTGGGACTCTCCCAGAGACTGTGGAATATGCCTTAGAATTGTCTCTCTGAGGGGTGAGGAAACTGGATTGTTTATCTGCCAACTTCTATCTCTCATGGTTGAAGGTCACTCCTTGGATAATTAACTTTCTGAAACACCTAACCATGTGCACATGGCCAGAGACTACCCTCAGACACAGAAAGACCTTGGCAGGCAGTATGGAAACTGTCTGCAGGTAATTTACATGATGGACCCAGAGTATATGAGTGAGGCCCAGCCGTGTCTACTACATCATAGAGCAGGCTGTGTAAATCCACACTGAATATTGGAACAGCATCTACTTTGAGGTAGCTGATAAGGTAGAAGAACACGTGCATATCCCAGGGAATCCCACTACAGTGTTTTCTCAGCTTAGTAAAGTTTATGCCTTGGTTTCCCTATTTCTATCAGAAGGAAGCAGCAGAAGCAAAGGCCAAGGAGGCAGCTAAACAGATGCGTCTAGAAAGAGAACAGATCATGCTGCAGATTGAGCAGGAGCGCCTGGAGAGGAAGAAGGTAAGGGCTCAGGATCAGGAGGAGTTAGGGTGAGGCAGGAACAGGAAATCAATCCAGTTCTGTTCTGCAGTTGTTCGGTAGAGTGATCTTAGAATTGTCTAATTAGGTCAAATTTGTTGATAGTGCTGTTCACATCTTCTGTATCTTTGTTGGTTTTCTGTCATCTTGTTCTCTTAGTAACTGAGAGAAGAGTGTTAAAAGTTCTCTCTGTGATTATGTATTTATCCATTTCTCCTTCCAGTTCTATCAACTTTTGTTTTAAACGTTTTTGAAGCTCTACTGTTAGGTGAATACATATTTCAGATTATTAAATTCTCCTGTTAAATTGACCCTTTTATCATTAGTATATCTCTATCTCCATTAATAATTGTATTAAAGTCCACTTTGTCAGACTTTTTTTTTCCACTTTGTCAGCCTTTTTATGTTCACTGTCTGCATCGTAAATATTTGTCCATCCTTTTACTTTGAACCTATGTGTTTCCTTACAAATATGTCTCTTGTAAACAGCATAAAGTTAGGACTTGTTATTTGAATCCAGTGTGATGGCCTTTGGCTTTTCATTGGGGTGCTTTTGTCCATTTACATTTAATGTAATTAGGGATAAAGTTGGGTTTAAGGAGGCTGATTATAAATAAAGCTCCATTCCCGTGGTGTCCTAGATCCAGCCTAAGCTTTGTACTGAATTAGGTCTGGGAGCTAGGAGATCAATCTCTGGCATCCCTTCATGACCTGCACCTCACCCTCACTTTCTCTAGGGTGGTCCTCTAGAATGGCAGGTAGTGATCTGTTGTTTTTAGGTAACCTAAGGAGAGGAAGGAAAAAGGTGGGATATAAACTGAATGTCGATTCCAAATACTAGTTCACTTTTCAAGCATTTGACCTTGTCCATAGGGCAGAGGTGTGTATCTGCAAAACCAATGGAAACCTTTCTGTACTCATTATCCTCTTCTGACATTTCTCTCTTACGAGTTTTCTGAGATATGTAAAATCACATATAGACCCAGCTGCTTTTATGTTCATTTGGTATTATAGTCCTCTTACCTGGTCCTTTTTGGTTTCCAGAGAATAGATGAAATCATGAAGAGAACAAGGAAGAGTGATGTGTCTCCAGAAGTGAAGGTAGGTGTTCAGAGTGCCATTTTGATAGTTTATGGACTGAGGAGAATGGCACAGTATGTTCAGTGGAATTGTAGGTCTTGGAAAGGAACAGCCAGAAAAAACGAACTCTTCCTGCTTTGTTCCTGGCTAGATTAAGGAGGCTACAGGTACTTGGATGGAAAGAGGAGTCTAAGAGAGGAGTTTCAGAGACAGGGTGGTAATAAAAAATTTGAGGAGTTGGGTTGTGGATGCAGAGAGAGGCACAGTAGTCCATGAATAAAAAAGAAAATGGTGACATATTGATAAGGGAAATACAGTTAACTTGTAATAAGCCCAGAAGATTCAAAGAATTAGCATGGAATAGGCAAATGGTTCAGCACAGTTCTGAATATCCTTTGATGCTTTTCAAAAGTGCTTGTCTTTGTATGTAAAGTCATCCTTCCCTCTGTTTTTAGAAAGAAGACCCAAAAGTAGAGCTTCAGTTGCCTGTGTGTGTGGAAAATAAGACAAAACCAGTTGTCCCGAACAAAATAGGTGAGTGTGAGGGCTGGTTCTTGGGTTCTTCCTTTCAGCAGGTGAGGGCTCAAAGCACTTCCTGCGGGGATGAACACCCATGGGTCTTAAGAACATTATTCCTGTAAGGGCACTGTGTAGTTTTCCTCCTGGGGGAGTCTCCATCTCCAGTACAGGTCTGTCAGGTCCATTCAGAAAGCTCTGGGGTCTTCGGTTACTTTAATAGTCCCAGCACAGGAAGCCGGCCACCTGGAGTCCCATGCTAGTTTCCAGGGAGGTTAACAGCTGATCAGGTTCTATTCAGAACCGATTCTGCTATTCTACAGTGGTTTCTCCTGTCTTCCACACAGGAGAGCTGGACAGTCCAGCTCTTCTCTCTCATGTATACTTAAAACTCATTAGATGTGAGGGGCACCTGAGTGGCTCAGTTGGTTGACTGTCCCAACTCTTGATTCAGGCTTAAGTCATGATCCCAGGGTCATGGGATCAAGCCCCACATCAGACTCTTCACTGAGTGTGAAGCCTGCTTGGGATTCTCATTCATGCTCTCTCTCTTTCTGCGCTCTTCCTCCCTCTCCCTCCCTCCATCTCTCCCTCTCTCTCTCTCTCTCTCTCTCAAAGAAAACCCCTCCTTAGATGTGAATATATCATGGCAGCCAAAGTCAGAAAGGCATGTCCATCTCAGAGGTACTCTACATCTCTCCTTTGCCTTGGGGCCCAAGAAAATGCTACACAGAGCCTGGGGACCTGCACAGTATATGACACCAAGCCTCCTGGGTGGGTCATGAGCCCTGCACAGACACTGATGATGTCATTTGTCTTCTTTTCTCTCTGAAGCTGATGACATCGGGTTCTTTTTGCAAAAGGATGTTGGACTGTTGGTAAAGCAGAGGATTAAATTAATTGTCTCAATATATATTTCCCCTGCTATTTCATTGTTCTGGTATTTTATGATTAACAGAATGACTTTGTGTTCTCAATCAGAAATAAATGGGTTGAACACCTGCCAGGAAGTTAATGGTGTGGGGCGTACTGCCCCAGAAACTTTTCCTCGAGACGTTTTCTCTAATGGGCTTAAACCAGTTGGGGGACTTGTTCATCTAGACACCCTTGATGGGAAATCAAACAGCCTGGATGACTCAACTGAAGAAGTTCAGTCTATGGATGTGAGGTAAGCTGGTTTATTTTGCATGTGAGCCTCATCTCTTCTCCAAACACCTCCGCTGCCTCTTTGTTGATTTTTTTCATCTTTTACATACCTAAATCAACTAAAGGAGGTTCAATTGCCATTCACAAAAGCTATCAGTGGTATATTAGTGTGTTGGGTCAGGTTCTTTAGAAGTAGAGCCTGAGACAGGTATTCTAAGGCATGGGATTTATCGGGAAAGAGTTCTCACAAGCAAGTGGAGGGTGGGAAGGAGTATGAAGCAGGGGAAGTCACTAAGCAAGGATTCTGTTTTAGCTGGTCCTATGGGAGCTCTGGAGGATGAATTTCCACTAGAGGGTGGTCTGATTAAGGGAGGCAGCCTTCGTGCCACTCTACCCATCAGCCATTGAGTGTGGTCACCCAAGGTAGGGATGCAGTTGTAACTTCTGTGGGCGTAGGACTCCTGTCAGCCAAAGGCAGTTGTCCAGAGAAAGGGTGGCAACTATGAGCTATTAGCAGCCAGCTCTCTGTGCAGCTGGGAGACGGATGCGCCTACACATCAGTGGGGTCTGAGTGGGGCACCAACAGGACTCACTGTGTCCAGTGTCTTATGTTTAAGTAGTCTTGTCATTGGAGACTTGATAAAAGATCTAATCTGATTCCAGATACTAAAATCTTAATTCACCTGGCAAATTAATCTCAGACAAAAGGCAAATTCAGTTAGCATGTGGTTGAGACAGAGACACTGAAACAGAGAGCCTTGGGCAGGGCAATTGGAGTGGGGGCAGCTATCTGAGCCAGGAGGCAGTGACAGTGTTTTACAAAAGTTCTGCCAGAGCTCCAGGTGGCCAGAGGTTAACCTTTTCTCCTTGGCTGTGAATTCTCAGCTTTCTCTTTGGGGGTGGGGTCTGGGGAGGAGGGTCTTTCCTAGGGCACAGTGATTGTAAATGTCCTAGCTTGTGCACCCTGGCCTTAAGCCAGATATGTACAAACCCAGGGTCCAGCACCCCATCACCAGTAGAGCAAATTCTATGGAGACAACCCTTGCCTCCATTGCTGTCCATCTGCTTAGGCCCTAGGGTGAAACAGCAGAGGCATCTTAAACATTAACACAGCATCTCTCCCCCTCCCCGTGTTGAACCTACCTCTACTTATTCCTTATGTCTCTGGGTGTGGGGAAGACGATAAGACACAGCATCAGCCAGGGTTCAAGAAAGTGAAGGGGCTCAGTGTGTACTCTGAGTTCTCCTGTGGCCACCTCTGCATTTAAAGAAAGGTGACTCTTGGAGGTTGCACCCAAGCTTGTAGCATTTTCTCCTCCTCACGATCTGACCAGCTGTTGAAGGCCAGGGAATGGAGGTGAGGCAAGGTGGAGATAGGGTGGGTGCTTCTGCTGATGGGGCAGTTTGTCCAGGCTCCAGCCACCACAAGTGGTGTTAGGTCTTCTACTGCCTTGTAACTAGGTTGAGTATGAGGGAAATGGATTTTCTCAGTTTCTTCAGTTCACCTGGTTTTTGTAGATTCTTCTCTCAGATCTTATCAAGGAAGAAAAGAACAGACAAACTTGGCAGCAACCTTACTCTGGCTATTAAGAAAGACCCCCAGGGTCAGGACCTCACATCCCAGCCCACCTCATCTGAGCTAGGCCTGTGGTTGACCCAGCTATGAAACTCCTTCTTCCATCTCTAGGTTGAAGAGAGAGAGAGAGCCATACCCACTGGGCAGGAGCTAGATAAGTCAGGGTAGAGTGGGGCCTCACTTTAGAGAGGGAGCATGGGAGAGATTTGCTCTGCAGGTGACTGGGTGCATGGTGGGGTCCTTCTTAACAATGGCCCCCACCTAAACTGAACATTTACTGCAGGCTGCACAGACTTCCTCAGTATGATCACGTCATGCTCACAGGAACCCCGATAGGGAGAAATGATTGTTCATCTCGTTGTACAGCAGTGGAAACTGCGGCTGGCAGGGAGAAAAAACAGCTTGTCCAAGGTAGCACTGCTAAAGAGAAACAGCACCAGGAACCCTGGTGCTGATTAGGGCCCTTCCTCAGCTCTGTTTTAACTTCTAACATTTGCTTTCTGTTTGGGTTTCCCATTTTGAAGGTTTTGGAAGTGGTTGGCTTCTCTGCAGTAGAGTGCTGGTACCTGTGGTTTTTATTTTCTTTCTTCCTGTGGGCAGTGTGAGCTTGGCCTTCACAGCCCTGCCCAGTCCACTTCCCTTGTTTTCCCTTGGGAGGGGGGCTTCTATCTCTCAATGTCTCAGATTTGAACTAACTTGTGTTTTTTATAGTGTGTTTCACACCAGCTTTGTCTCTAAATCCATCTTCTCTCGAAAAGTAGTGTAACAGAATATTGTAAATAGAATTAATTTTCATATTTTTCTCTGCCTCCCTCCTTCACTGTCCCTCCCTTCCCCCCATCCCAGTCCTGTTTCAAAGGAAGAGCTTATCTCCATCCCAGAATTTTCACCAGTAAGTGAAATGATTCCTGGGGTGTCTCTGGACCAAAATGGAACTGGTAATGCCCGAGCACTTCAAGATCTCCTAGATTTCACTGGCCCGCCCATGTACCCCAAGCGATCCAGTGAAAATCTCAGCCTGGATGACTGTAACAAAAACTTGATTGAAGGATTTAACAGTCCTGGCCAAGAAAATACTCTGAACACCTTCTGTTGACAAATACATCTCTTTAATGAAAGGTACAGTCCAGTCCTTTGGTTATAGTGTAAATTTATACCTCTCCAACTGGGGTTTGTAAAGATGGGATAAACATCACTCAGTGTCCTGAATGGTCAGTTTTATTTGAAAAATACACATGTGAATATGAATAGAGGTATCACTCATTTTTCAAAACTTAACATTATGCCAAATGTAGTTTATGAAAGACCTGCATTACTACCTGTTTGCATTAACTGAAAGTAGTGCAAAGAGACTTTTCACTTTTACCAAAAAAAAGGCAAAATGCAACAACAGCCTTCAGTGTTTGTCTTGGAGTGAGCTGTTTGAGAGGCAGCATGCACCCTGCACAGGGACAGTGGCTCCGTCAAACTCCTTCCTGAGAGCTGCACTCAGCATTCAGCCGCCATAGCTTTGCACTGTGTCTGCGAGCATCTGTGCTTTCTCTCATATTATTTTACACATCCATTAGCAAGATATATTCTAAGGTAAAAGAAAAGCCTAAGAGGTTATTTTGGGGGTCTGGGAACACTCAAAAATTTTTCCATATGAGTTGATAGTAGTTAATTGCTTCTTCACCTTGCGGCATTTCTGCTTACAAAAGGTTTCATAGGAACATTCTTTCAGATGGGAGGAAACCTGTATATGGTATATACTGCAGCGCACACAATAATTGAGATGGATTTCAAGTGAATCCTTTGTATGAGAGCCTTCAGTGCCACACCCCACCATGCCCACCCTGCTGTTGGGGGTGTGTGGATGGGTGTGTGGTGTGTGTGTTGAGAAGCACTGCTACAAGCTTGACCAACCATCTATCTGGAGTAGCACCATTTTTAGAGGCAAAGACAATACTGTAATAGTGGTACAAGGTGGTATTAATAAAGTGAATTTCTCCCCTAGTTTTACTCGATGACATTCCACATTCTATCTGCAGTCATTCATATATAATGATGAGCATTGGGTCAAATGATTTGCTGTTCTCTTGACCCATTCTGGAATCTTTGCAAGCAAACATCTATTCTTGGATCACACTGAGGGAGTGGGGAGATGGAGAGCTGAAGTTTATGTCCTGAAGCTTTTGTTCCCCACCTTTGGCCTTTTTTCTTGTCAAAGTGGGTTATAAACACTCTGCGTTTGTGTGATTTAGTTATACACACCTTACATTGGATTTACTTCAGTTTGGGGCTTGTTTTTTAATTAACGAAAACATAATTAGAATCTATCATCAAATCCTTTCGTAAGTTAATTCCAGTTGTCCTCCCACTTTAGACTCTGAAAACATTTTTATATTCTCAGCATTCTCTCACTTCGTTTCTTATGAGGCTCCACTCCTATAACACAGCTTCGATGCCTGATATGATTTAGTCCAATCTTTCTCTTTCTCAAATGAGGAAACACAGGCTGACTGGCTGGCCCAAGAGCACACGACTGTTGATCGTGGGGTTGTGAGATCAAGCCCCACGTTGTGCATAGAGCCTATTTTAAAATAGTAAAGTCTATTTTGGGGCACCTGGGTGGCTCAGTTGGAGGAGCATGTGACTCCCGATCTTGGGGTCATGAGTTCAAGCCCTACAGTGGGTGCAGAGATTACTTAAATAAATAAAATCAAATGAGGAAACAGGTTGGGGAGGGCACATGGCCAAAGGTCACTGTATTTTGCATACATCTTCCTGTGCTCAGCTATCAGCTGTAGATAGTGCATCTTAAGAGTTCACTTCTCTTGTTCTTAGGAAAGCACTTGTGGCCCTTTGACACATAAAAGGGAATGTATGACAGGTAACATTTAGAGTAAACTGTGTCAGTATTATGCTAAGTGAAATAGTCAGAAAAAGACAAATACCATATGATGTCACTCACATGTGGAATTTAAGAAACAAAACAAATGAGCAAAGAGGAGAAAAAGGGGCAAACCAAGAAACAGACTCTGAACTATAGGGAATAAACTGATGGTTACCAGAGGGGAAAGCAGGGGGCGGTGGAGATGAGGGAAATAGGGTATGGGGATTATGGAGTGCACCAGTTCTGATGGGCACCAAGTGATGTATGGAAGTATCGAGTCACTATATTGTACACCTGAAACTAATATAACACTGTATGTTAACTGAATTAAAAACTTAAAATCAAGGATAGGATACAAGTGAACATAAATAAGCATGTGTTTTGTTGTTTGTTTTGACTGCATTTGGCTTCTTAAAATAAGTTCTGCACTGAAATCTTAAAATGTGTTGGTTTTTGTTGTCACGGTGGCTAGGGGCAGCAATACCATTTGGAAAGCAGAGCTTGGGACATTAAGTATCCTGCAGAAAATTTGGCCACCTAATAGAATAGTCCCACCCAAAATGCTGAAGCTCTTCCATTGAAAGATACTGCTATATAATTATCAAGAAGGTAGAAAGTTCCAGACAGAGTGATCATTTTAGTGAGAAAGAATAGGTACAATGTGGTCTCTTCATTCATCTCATCTGGTTTTGTTTTTGGATTGACACAGGTGGTGTTTGGAGACCCCATGAAGCTGCTGGTAGTCAAATCCAAGCTGCTGGTCCTCTGAAGAAGCTTCTGTTGTCCTAAATCACTGGATTCCAAATTATTAGATGAAAATGTAACTGTATCCCTAGTTAGTATGTCAAACACTGGCCACTCTTGGTAGAAACCACTCTTGGTCGAAACCTTGAAACATTGGCCTTGTTGGGCTTTAGCGAAGTTTCATGTTACAGTTCTATTTATGAGCTTCAGCTGCTGATAAAGTGCTTCCTATACTACTTTATTATCATAGTGATCCTCTGAATAACCCAGGTGATTCTGTGTTGGAAATTCACCTTATAACCATTCTTATTCCCAAAGTTGGAGTACATAAACATTTAGATGTCTTTTCCTGTAAATATTCTAGACATTGACTCAAACTCTACTTAAACTTACACTGAACTTGGGCTGCTTATCTCCCTGTCTGTGTTTAGAAGAAATTCCAGAGGGTTTTCCCCCTTTTCTGTGGTTTATTTGTTGGAAGTTACTATCAAGCTGTTTCTTATTATTAAGCTTAGCCACCTGCAAAATGCGTTGCCCCATATTACTCCTTGGGGGGCTGACAGAATATTGTCTGGTTGATTAAGAAAACTATTAAGCAATGTGGAATGATTTCTGTTCACGTATGCATTTTATTATAGACTCGGGCACCTGAATCTAGCAAGGATCTTGTCATTGTTACCCCTTAAAATATCCAAGCCATCGAGTAGCTTTTGGACTGAAGGAAGCTTGAATGATTTGTGGGGCTCATGCACAGGTGGTTGGTTTTCATGTTGCTACTGTTTTTCTCTTGGATCTTGGGGCCCTTGTTTGTTTGCTCCTGTGTTTGCTCAACTCTAATGAAACCAGGCTCAAATGAAAATGATAGTGCTCTGGAACAAGGGGGCCCTGAACTGGACCCAACATGTCATTTTAACAGACTAACATAAAAATATCAGAACAAGGGACAATGACACTAGAATGTATACTTCATGTGTTTTATGCCATATAATGTGTTTTCTTAATTTTTTTTCTTGTGGTGAAATGTGACTTTCAGATTAAAATGACCTCCTTTGAAACTGTTTTTTGTTTGAAAACTTCTTTGAAACTCTTGTACAATAAAGAGTTTGGAAAAGATCCATAATTCTGACTGAGGTTTGCAACCAGGAGATAAAAAGAAGTCTCAATAATAATCTTGTTCATGTGCTTTTAAAACCAGCTACAGTTTAAGACTTTATCAGTTATGGAAACTGTGTATGTTTGTGTATGTGTATATATTAAATAAAATACATGCCTCCAATAATGCAGTGCCATTGATCTTGAATATCAGGGGAAATCCCTTTTATGACAAGCACACAGAAAATGATAGCATGGTCTGACTTTCAAAAAATGCCTCACCATCTTTCTTAGTTTTATTTTGCTAAATGTTTGTTTTGTTGTGATCTGTTGTGCCTCATAGCACCATTGTGACCATGGTGATGCCTCGTGTGCATGATGTGTTCATTGTGTTTAATGTGAAATACATTTTCATTGAAGAGTCTGATGGCTTGCTAGTGTTTTGTTTGTTTCTGTAGGCTCGATGAAGAAATGTGCTGAAACCAAATCAGATTTTCTGAAACCTATGTGGAGAAAACCCAAAAATCCTGCGTAGGTGTCCTTTCCCTGTCAAACTCATTAAAATATCTCTGTTGTCAGTTCCAAGCACAGCCAGCTGTAGAAATAAGCTTAAGTGATGAGCTGTCCCTAGGAAATGATGAACTTCGAAGTACAGTAAAGTTGATGTACTTTCATACCACTGATATGAGGGAATTCTAGCTAGCTAAGATGCGGCTAACTTAGTGTAACCTATGAAAACATTCCACATAGCAATATGGCATTTAAACAGAATTATATTGGGTATGGTGACCTTTATTTTCCAGTAAGCTAAAACCAGACCAGCCTTTTTTTTTTTTTTTTTTTTTTTTTTTTTTTGTATCTAATTCACGGCTTTTATACAGGCTGAGAGACAATACCAGCCAAGACCAGGAGCCAGAAAGGCATGTTGGAATGGGAATGTTGGAACCCTCATGGTAACTTTCTGGGCTGCTGTCTCTGAAGCCAGGGATCCAGTCAACACAGCCCTCCTCAGCTCTGCTGACAAAGCCTCTGTTCAGTGCACAGGAGTATCTGTCCTCTTTCCGTATGCTGGCCTATGACAGTGGCATTACAAGTAGCTTCCGTCTTCATGAGCTCTGGCCACAGGATCAGAGTGGTTGCCAGGCACTCCTAAGAGCAATTTTTTGTGAACATTCTGAATTTTTCTTCATATGTACAGCTTTTCTGTTAATCACATGCTTTGTAAACTAAATTTGGAAAGCCAGTGTAAGGAACTGTTTTGTTTCTAAACATGCATTGAGGCTCCGTTACTTTGGAGCACGACAGAGTGACCTCCATCTCCACTCTTGAGTATTGTTCAAGAAAGACAATTATGTAAGAAAATAGCATGAGAACTCTTAGCAATAGAAAAGAGGAGCCTTACAGATAGTCTTTGGGCGGGGAGGGGGCTGCAAAAAGAAACAAGTGAAAAACTCATTCTTAGAATACTTTCACAGGTGAGCCAACTATTAAAGAAAAATCAGTAATTTTCTTACACATTAACAATAAACGGGAAATTGACCCCCACAAGCCCCAGAAAGTTTGTAGAAATAAGCTAAATCTAAAACTTGATCAGGGGACATTACATGTAAATGGAAAGACATGTCATGTCCCTAGATGGGAAAATCTGTGTGTGCGAAGTAGACATAGTAGGTGGCCCTCACATTTGTGCAGTATTGTAAATCAAATCGAGTCCCAGTCAATGGAATTTCTGTTTTGCAACTTGTAAGCATAATTGTATAGTACATGTAACAGAGTGAACACAGAGCTAAGAAACTTACAAAATGAGCTTTTAAAAATGGAGAATTTCCCTGAACAAATAGCTAAATATATGATAAAACTTCCAGAACTAAAACAATGTAGTCTGATAAATAGAATTGGAATAGAAAATAGAGATCAGTGATATACCCAAGAGACTAAGAATGTAATGTATGATGGGATGGGGGTGGATTATTTCATCCTATACAGAGATAGCATGTGATTTAGTGTCTCCTGAGGGTCAACTGAATTTAGCATCTCTGATAGGATGTGAATAAGGGCCCATATAATGAGGAAATTATGAGCAGGGTCCAAGGTGTGGGTACCAATTTTGGTTCAAAGTTTAATTCAGTGGAAATTTTAGACACAAGGCTTGGTATGAGCCTCTAAAGATCTTGAATTGATACCCTCCCCTCACCTCAGGATTTGCCAGGATCTCAAGAGGTGAGAAGCAGTGGCCTCTACTTGCCATGGTTTACGCTTCTGCAGGAATGGACTTTAAGAGTCAACGTGGCCTCAGTTCCTGCTGTATGCGAGGTGGTCTTAAGACTTCTCCAGGCTATGAGGTAGGTAGGAGAGGGTTACTTCCTTGAGACACACAGCTGGAATTTGACAGATCTGGGGTTGACTCCAGGGCCTCAGGTTCGGTACCCTCACGGGAGCTGACAGGTTCTTCTGCCCCTGAGAGCAGCAGAAGTGTTTTTGTTGGAGCAGGTGCTTATAGCTGAGAAGGGCCAGAACCTCCATGGGGAATCCTAGTTCTGGGTGTGCTTTTATTAAAAAATGAACTGTCAACATATTGTTCACGTACTATAAAAATATCCCTCTTTTATACAACTCTGTCTTTGATTTGTTCACAAAGTTGTACAACCATCACCACTAATTTTCATTTGTGCTTTTGCAAGCGTTTCTTATCCATCCATTCACTCGAAGCAGGAGAGCTTGGCTGTATTATTAGTTCACGTCCTCATTGTACCTAGAAGCAAGAACATGGGATTTGAAAGTACTATTCCCTGAACCATTCACTTCCTCATATTCCTGTCCCAACAGGCCAAATTAGTGTGGTGTTTCTGTAACCTGATTTATGTGGGCTGTTTTGTGTTGTTTCACATTCTCTGTGCATAAATATTGGATCAAATGCCAAATACAGGCTCACTTATCAGATGCCCAGTATGGACCTTCTAGAGGTCGATGAGAAACATGGATTGGGTGAAATTTGAAAATCATGAACCTTTGTTGTTGTTGTTATGTGTTGTTTTTTGGAGAGAGAGCGCGTGAGCAGGGGAGAGGGGCAGAGGGAGAGAGAGAGCGAGAGAGAATCCCAAGCAGGTTCAGCATGGAGCCCCAACACAGAGCTCAATCCCACATTGCAGGGATCATGACCTGAGCCAAAATCAAGTCAGAAGCTCAACCAACTGAGCCACCCAGGTGCCCCCCAAATCATGAACCTTTTGTGCTCGCTTCGGCAGCACGTATACCAAATCATGAACCTTTGAAGATAGGCCTTTTAACAGTGGCCATCAAATCTAGTGGGTGTGGGGTGGTTCTACTTGCTCTTGTGTTTCCAGGACAGATGGCCCATTTTAGGGGAGAAATGATTTTCTTTTTGACCCTAAGATCCAGGTCAGGGTCCAAGACAGTGGGCACTCCTTGAATGGTGGAAAGAAATCACCCCTTCTACAGCCCAGAGTCTGAGGGGCACCTTGCAAAAGGCCGAGGAAGCTGGTAGGCTTCAGAAGATGTCACACCAAGAGAATTCACTCCCCACCCCTCCCTTCAGCTGTGCAGTTAATAGAAGGTTCTGTGAGGCAGTAAGGAAATGCCAAAGTTTAATCCTTCCAATAGGCTTCGAGGGATGGTTGATGTTAGGGAAAAGGTCTAAAGTGACCAGACTTCTGGAGTACCAAGATAGTATTAAGGCAGTCTTTCCCCATGTCCACTTATCTCAGGAAATGCAAAATTCGAGGAATAGAGTCCCAAGGAATTAAACCTTTGTGTAAAGTAACTTCTTTTTCAAATTAGAGGCAACAGCCCTCCCTTGACTATACTTGTCTTTTAATCACATTTCCCTAGCAGTGTGTGCAAGCTCATCTCTGAAATGACCGGAAAGTTGTCAACAAAGAAGTGAGAGCTAAGAAGGAGCTAGGTCATGCATGCACAGTAGACATATGGAGAGCTTGTTGGATTGAATGTGGTCCCCACAGTGGGATGCAAAGGTTGTTTTAGAACAAATGGAATTTTACTGGTACCACTGGAAGGAAAGGATACATTTCATTTGCTCAGTGGACCTGACCTTTGGAAGGGTTCACAGGGGTCACTCCTGTGCAGTGACAACCCTGATGGCTGGTAAGAGGTATTCATTGTTCATTGATGGTATGAAATTATCCAGAACAAGGAAATAAGGCCAAAAGATAACTGCATGCCCTTTCAAAGACCTGCTAGAGCATGGTCTTAACACAGCAGCCCAAGGGCTGCTGAGTTTCAGGGAATATAGCTTTCTATTGCTGACCATGTGATCTGGACTAGGACACAGTCTCTGGAGTTATTCACTTGTAGACAGAGAGTTGCAGTTGACTTTTGTCTTATTGAAAAGCTAACTCCAGGGGCGCCTGGGTGGCTCAGTTGGTTGAGCATCCAACTCTTGATTTCAGCTCAGGTCATGATGATCTTACAGTGTGTGGGACTGAGCCCTTGTGTTGGGCTCTGCGTTGGCAGCAAGGAGCCTGCTTGTGATCCTCTCTCTCCCTCTGCCCCTCCCCCACTCATCACGTGTGTGCGCTCTCTCTCTCTCTGAAAATAAATAAACATTTAAAAAAGAAAAAGAGGGGCGCCTGGGTGGCTCAGTCAGTTAAGCGTCCGACTTCAGCTCAGGTCATGATCTCGTAGTTCGTGAGTTCGAGCCCCGCGTCAGGCTCTGTGTTGATAGCTTGGAGCCTGGAGCCTACTTTGGATTCTGGGTCTCCCTCTCTTTCTGCCCCTCCCCCACCCATGCTCTGTCTCTCTCAAAAATAAACATTAAAATTTTTTTTAAAAAAAGAAATGCTAACTCCAAACATTATGCCTGTTTGTTCCTGTAGGGCACTAAACAATTTTGTATGTAACTTCGTGATCTCATCCCAGCATTTGTTTCCCCACTAAACACACATTGTGTGATGCTGTGTATGTACCCACATCCATGTGCCAAACAAGCAGTCCCCATATTCTCCCTTGACCCGGTTTTGTCATCCTGCTCCCTAATGGAGTTGAACACGCTTTTGACACACGCTCACGTATATTTGCAGCAGAATTATGGTTGTAACTTTCAAAGTTATACTTTGACGATGAGAAAGCCTTAAGTCCTCAGCAGGCTTGGGAAATTTTAAGTAGCTGCTATAATAGCTTTAAAGGTTCATATTAGGGGTTCCTGGCTGGCTCAGTCGGTAGAGCATGTGACTCTTTATTTTTTTTATTTTTATTTTTTTTTTGAGAGAGAGAGAAACAGAGTGTGAGTGGGAGAGGGACAGAGAAAGAGGGAGACACAGAATTTGAAGCAGGCTCCAGACTCCTAGTTATCAGCACAGAGCCTAATGCAGGGCTCGAACTCACGAACTGTGAGATCATGACCTGAGCCAAAGTCAGTTGCTTAAGTGACTGAGCCACCCAGGCGCCCCTAGCATGCGACTCTTAATCTGAGGGTTGTGAGTTTGAGCCCCACGTTAGGTGTAGAGATCATTTAAAAATAAAATCTTTTTTACAAAGTTCATATTAAATGCTGTTGTAGTGGCTGTTGTGGTGCACCACCTAGATGGACCTCCTCTTTAAGACTGAGGTATTTGTCCTTCCACATGCTGGAGGTACAGTTGCTGAGGCTTGTTGGTGGAGTTCCTAAGAATTGCCTTTGACTGAAGGAAACTACCTTACTAAGGTTAAACCCCCTCATTTGAGCAGCCTGTATCTAATGGATAATTTGGGTGTACAAAAATCCTTGCCTCAAAGTGAGACAATTCAGAAGGGATGTCTCACTTCAGAGGTCCTTGTACGTTCACTTGAGTCCTTTGTTGAGGCTGCATTGCAGCCCAAGATTTCCCTCCTGCTTCCTCCACTCCCCTGTTCACTCCCCATGCACCTCCTGCATGCTAACTGGTCTCAGCGTCTATTCCTGGAGAACCAGACCTGAGCTAGCTAGGCATTGTACTAAGGGCTTTCCACGCATTCTCTCTCCAAACCTTAGGAATGACTTTCTGAGATAAGCACTGTTGTTGCCATGCTCACTTTACCACGAGAAAGCCTGAAGTCCTCAGCAGGTTTGGGAAATTTTAAGCAGCTTCTGTAATAGCTTTAAAGGTTCATATTAGGGGTTCCTTTACCATGAGGACCAAGACAGGTGAAGTTGCTCATGCAAGACCCCTTACAAGCAGGAAGCACACAGCTAGGCTTCAAATCCAAAGTTTGCTTTCCAGCCTGTGCTTGTCCAGGCCCACTACACCTCAAAGTTTCGCTATGGGAAATCACACAGATTCAACCCTTTGAGGCTCTTGCCAATCTACACATCTTGTAGCTGTATTTGCAAGTTTCCCAGTTATTATTTGTAGTTGTAATGGGTAATGAGGTCAGATCTGCTGTAATGTATTTTTGTATTATAGTTTGGGATGAGACATTTATTTGCATGATTCTTTGATTAATGTCGGCGTCTCTCACTGTAAGCTTCTTCATAGCAGGGCTGCCTAACTGCATAATATTCCTACCACCCACTACAGGTATTCAGTAAGTATTTGTCAGTGAATAAACACAGTTGTTACTAAGGAAATCTATGAATTAAAATCCATGTCCTCTGATCTGCAAAGCTTTCTGCCAGACCCACATTCTATCATGAGATAGATAGCAGATTCTCAAAGACCCTAGTTTTTGTGTTTGCTTTTGGATTCCTCAGCACCTACAACACCCAACTGTCCCAGAATAGCCCCACCATAAATCTTTGTTAAATGAATGTTTTTTTAAATAGAGAATAAGCGTACCAGATGGTTCCAAGGCACGTAGCAGAAATTGGCGTCAATATTAGGGTATTTATTAACCATATATAATATATGACAAGCTCCAAAGGCAGCTCAATGACATCAGGATTCTGGAGCTGCACTTCTTTGAGTGTCTTGGCTTTAAGAAGGTTGCTGTGGCACCAGCATCCCGTCCTCATGCCACTGTGGTCAGAGGCGTGAAGATGTTCGTGGCAGACTGCTGCTCCTTGTTCTGCTCCCTCCTTCTACCAGAAGAAAACCCTTTCCCAGAAGCTCCCAGCAGATCTCTACTTCTCCTTGGCCAGTACGAGGTCTTATGCTGACCCCTAAGCTAATCACTGGCCTAAGGGAAGGATGATCATGCATATTACTTAAGGTAAATGCTAGCTACTGCTTTTTTTTTTTAATGTTTATTTATTTTGAGAGAGAGACAGAGACAGAGCATGAGCAGGGGAGGGGCAGAGAGAGAGGGAGACACAGAATCCGAAGCAGGCTCAGGCTCTGAGCTGTCAGCACAGAGCCCGACGCAGGGTTCGAACCCACGAACCGTGACATCATGACCTGAGCTAAAGTTGGACGCTTAACCGATGGAGCCACCCAGGCGCCCCAGTAATGCTAGCTTCTATAACAACTACCCCTCAAAGATGCAGAATGTCTCAGATACAACAGAACTTTTTTCTCCCTCATGTGAAGTCCAAAACAGATGTGGCTTATTATAACTCTCCTCTAAGTGGAACTCTCCTCTAAGTGGTAATTCAGGGAACAGGCTCCGTCCATCTTATAGCTCCTTCATTTTCCAACTTTATCATATCTTTCTGCATCAAGCCCACAGAATAGGGAAAGAGTATTTAGAAGATACATTGCTTGGCAACCAACTTGGCCTCTAAGGGACACACGCCATTTCCACTCATATTTGGTTGGCAAGAACTAGTCACATGGCCCCACATAGATAGATGCAAGGGATATGTAGTCCCAGGCTGGTTTGCTTCTTCTTTTGTTTTTAATGTTTATTTATTTTTGAGAGAGAGAGAGAGAGAGAGAGAGCGCTCACGCGCACACACGAGTGGGGGAGGGGCAGGAGAGGCGTATAGAGGATCTGAAGCAGCCTCTGTACTGACAGCAGCGAGCCCGAGGCAGGCAGGGCTCACGCTCGCAAATTGTGAGATCATGCACGACCTGAGCCCAAGTGAGTCGCTCACCCAACATAACACCCCAGGCGCCCTCTAGCTGGTTTGCTTCTTACCAGAGATATTGCTAACCCTGTGCTTTCCAAAAGTTCTGGTTATACCACTTCACTTTTACAAAAGACCTACATTCATACCTGTTTTCGCTAACTGAAAGAAATCAGAAAATAATTTTCACTTTTGTGAAAAAAGCTGTTCCCACCCTAACGTAGGTCTTTCATGAAAGTGAAGTGGCACGATGCAAACTTTCCGAAAAAATGGAGGATACTCTTGGCTGTACGCTATTTTGGCTTAGGAAAGTTTTTATAGGAAGTTCGGAATGAAGGGGAAACCCGTACCATGCAAGGGGGAGCACAGGTAATTTGGTATATAGTTTGCTGTTTCTGCCATGCCATAATTAACTTAGCCAGAGTTGTCTAATGGGAATATGATGTGAGTAACATATGTCATTTTCAGTGTCAACTAGGGGGCCTGGGAAGAGAGGGGCAGTAAGTATTTTTATTGCATCATAAAATCTACCACAGGGCCCATTATATTCTCTTTTTCTACTAATCTAAGAAAGAGTAAGAATTGGTGTGAAAAAGCAGAAGAAACTGTGAGGGTACCTAATAAATGTGGAGTTAAACAAGTCAGATTTATCAAGCAAATGAAATTTTTGAGAGCTTAAGAACAGAATTGGCATCTGGGTTGTACCAGGACACAAAAACAGACTGCTTATTGTGGGAAGATATATATTAATCAAATCTACCAAGGATCTGGGGGAAGAGCTTCAGGGGAGGGGCAGTAAAGATTTCAATAAGGAAGAGTAATGAAACTTAAAAAGATTTTGTAGTAAAATTAAGTTTTAAATCTAACCTCACTGTTCCTTTTTGCCTTGCATCAATGTAGGTAGTCCATATCAAAATTTTTTTCAAAATAATTTCTGAGTTGTGACATATTTTAACACCACAAATATTATATGACTTTCAGAATTAGGGCCAAGCCACTTCACATATTAATTACAAAAGAGTTCATGAGAAATAATTTATGGGCCCAGCGAGCTGGTAGTAACTACCGAATCTTGTTCAGGAATTTGTCGTCAATCTCAGTAGGAAAATAGACATAAAGACAGTGACTAGAATGAGTAAAAAGGGGTCTGTAGCACAAGACTGTCAGAAAACATTTTCCTCCAAACAGTATAAATCATTTCTGTCTGCACTCAGTTGTTGCCAAAGCCCTTAAAAAAGTAGAGGTAAAGAAAGGACAGCGTCCACCAAAAAAAAAAAAAAAAAAAAAAAAAAAAAAAAAAAAAAAAAAAAAAAAAAAATTGCCCATCTCATGGCACAGAAGAAAAGGAGGAGGAAACAGGGCTGGGTAAGTGTAATACATCGAATTTCATTTACAATATTAAGCAACCCAAGTCAGATACTTAAGGAAAGAGAAAACTCACCTGGTTCTGGAAGTCCTGGGTTGTAAGGGCTAATGCAGATGCTGAAGACATGACCAACACAATACAGACCATCTATACAAAAACTATGAGAAAAATCTGTGCAAACAGTGTTGTCAAGGGATGAGAAAGCTATTTGTCCTACTTATTCCTAATTATCTAATTCTCACATCAGCATTTAAAAAAGAAAGCTGTACAGAAGGGCAGCTAGAGATACATGTCAGGGCAGATGGAAGTTTTCCCCAGAAGCGATGCTCCTCCAAAACATGACACGACAGTGAGCACTTGCTCTGAGTCTGTATTAGTACCTGATTCATTCTTTTTTAGTTTGACTTTTTTTTTTAAACGTTTATTTATTTTTGAGACAGAGAGAGACAGAGCATAAACGGGGGAGGGTCAGAGAGAGGGAGACACAGAATCTGAAACAGGCTCCAGGCTCTGAGCTGTCAGCACAGAGCCCGACGCGGGGCTTGAACTCACGGACCGCGAGATCATGACCCGAGCCGAAGTCGGCCGCTTAACCGACTGAGCCATCTAGGCGACCCATGACTTTTTTTTTTTTTCTTGTTTAAGAATTAGTAGTTTAAAAACTCCCACGGGGGCGCCTGGGTGGCTCAGTCGGTTGAGCATCCGACTTCGGCTCGGGTTAGGATCTCACGGCTCGTGAGTTCGAGCCCCGCGTCAGGCTCTGTGCTGGCAGCTCAGAGCCTGGAGCCTGCTTCTGCTTCTGTGTCTCCCTCTCTCTCTGCCCCTAACCCACTTGCATTCTGTCTCTCTCTGTCAAAAATAAACATTAAAAAAAATAAAAATAAATAAATAAAAATAAAAACTCCCACGAGAGAGAGCCAAAGCATAAGAGACTCTTAAAAACTGAGAACAAACTGAGGGTTGATGGGGGGGGGAGGGAGGGGAGGGTGGGTGATGGGTATTGAGGAGGGCACCTTTTGGGATGAGCACTGGGTGTTGTATGGAAACCAATTTGACAATAAACTTCATATATTGAAAAAAAAACTCCCATGAATTTCAACAAGCCTCTTTGTCCATCTTATGGTTTATAGGGAATACAAGCCTTAAAGAAGTAGTTCTCAAACCTGAGAGTACTTCAGAATCCCCTGGAGGGGCTTGTTGACACTGTGCTGAGCCATACCCTCAGTTTCTGATTAAGCTTTGAAACAGAAGCTTTAAGATGTTGTGCATGCTCCCACTCTTGCTCCTTTTCTTCTGATATGACACCAAGAATGTCTCAGAGAGGGTCTATTCCTTCAGCCTGGATTCCAGACAGAAGAACAAAAGCTGACCCTGGGATGGGCTTAAAATGTAAGTGAGAAATAAACATTTGTTGTTATAAACCACTGAGATTTTGGGATTGTTTTTGTAGCATAATTTATTCTTACTAATACAGAATCCTTGTATTGAATAAGCATACTCAGCCTTCAGTAGCAGATTTGGCTTTGCAAAGAAAAATAAAATAAACGGAAAGGCAGATAATAACCCATTTCTGTAAGGCTTGTTTTGTATATGTGTGCATGTGTGTTATTCATATTCATATATACACCAAGAGCTTTGTGACCTAGTGCAAGCTACTTAACCTCTCTGCCCACACATGTGAACAGCAAATAGGGCGGGGGCCATCTGCTTGTGTTGTCTGTTAACCAATAAGTCTGAACCAAGATCACTTTGTTCAAAGACGATTCAAAGAAAAAAAAAATACACACACACACACACACACACACACAAACTAAACATGGAAAGGA